>NC_051863.1:36634549-36994549 GCF_015732765.1 Culex quinquefasciatus
AGGCCAAAACAGATGGAACACGGCAAAGTGCGAACAGCAGCAGCAACAACAACTTCGACGAGGTTGAAAACGGAGTTTGTGTGCATACGGCAAAATTGTAGGCATAAAGAGCGCACTCACCGCGAGGAAGTTCCAGCAGACAAAGTCTCACCGGGGCAAGTGGTCACTCAGATGAGTTCGGCTCTCGCACCAATACCACATCGCAGCAGCTCCGGTGGTGGTGTTGGTGAGTGGTGAGCGCGCGCTAGTAAGTTCGCAATAGTTGGCCGCGAATGCTTGCCTGCAGTGGCGCGCACTTTGCGTCGTCCTCGACGTGAGTTCATGGGCGCACATCGCGTGCGCGCTTCTTTATTATCTTGATTCCGCCGAGAGAGGGAGCGAGAATTCTCCCGGCGAGTGATTCGCGCTCTCTCGTCGTCGTCGTTGGAGGAAAGCAGCGTGCAGAGGAAACTTGTTGTTGAGGGCGCCCTTCGTCAGCTCTCAGCTTGGTTCGCTACTGAACATGATACGCCACGTGTGTACGTGTGTGTGTCTTTTAAATGATATAATAACGTTTGATAATACCTTCGCGTCTTCAGGTTGAAGAGAAGCAAGAGTCTTCGCAGCCGAAAAAAAATTTCTCGTAGAAAGCGAGTTGCCTTGACGGGTGGTCAACACAGCTCTCAACTCTATAGCGACGGCGGCCAACGATAGAGAAATATATGGGAAATGAGTCAAGACATCAAGAGACATTTGACAAACGAGCGATAGCCGAGGGGAAGCTTTGTGACGACGACGACGATGAATGGTTGGCCGAGTGCTTCTGTTTCGGAAGCGGTCAGCAGTGGTCGCGGTGGAGTGTGGATATGATAATGGAAATGACGATCTGGCTAATCGAATTCGTTGTGTTGGTCGCTGGGAGCGCATTGAATCGTTTAGCAAAGTCAACGAATTGACGAATTTATATGATTTGGTCAAGATTAAACTCTTCCCCCATTCTGATGTTTTTGTTGCTTCATTTGTGTTAAATTTTCGTCAGTGGTATGGGGCCATCCATAAACCACGTGGACACTTTTTATAAATTCTAGCCCATGTGGACTGTGTGGATAATTGAGTCCGGACTGTATGTATGTTTGGTTTGTAAAAGTTTTCTATACAGTCCAGACTCGATTATCCGATGGTCTTGGAAAAATTTCACTTCGGATAATCGAATCACAATTTTTTCATTGTCTCATTCTTGGGGACCATCCATAAACCACGTGGACACTTAAGGGGGGGTGGGTGTTATGGCGATTGTCCACGATCCATACATTTTTTTTTTGTATGGACAATTGTCCACGAGAGGGCGGGGGTGAGATTTTCAAAAAAAAAGTGTCCACGTGGTTTACGGATGGTCCCTTGACTGTCGAGTAGGAAAAAGAGAAATTTAAAATTTTCGAAAATCTCAAGAGATACCCCTGGTTTGATTCTTTAGACCATAATATGTAACTGTGCCAATTTTAAGTTAAATTTTTTATCATTGAAGTTTATATGGGGAAAATCGCGAATATGTATGGGAAAAAACATCGCTTCAGGATTTTGACAGCAGGTGGCGCGGGTCTTACTCAAAATTGTCCAAGTGTGAGATTTTTGTAGGAAATTCAATTCTCTACAACTTTGCCGAAGGGAGCAAGAAGATCCGAGTTGATCCTGAAGAGTTATTAGCAATGCGATGAAAAGAAATTGGCTTATATAGGCTGTATATTTTTTTGCATTTCAATGAAATAGGGCACTTTTGGACTTTTTGTAAAATTTTGAAATTTGAGACCACAGATCAGAAAAAGACATAAAATCTCAGGATTTTTTTTCCTGATTTCATTGGTATTTTGCAAATTTTTGGTAGTAGCACGACTGGAAAAATACAAGCATTTTGTGCATTTTTGTTTTTTGGAAAATTAGCTTGAAAATATTCATATATTTTTTTTGTCTGGATTGATGTAAAAGTCAAGGTGTTTTATGGAAATTTGAAAATAGTTAAAAAAATTATTACATTTAAAAATTAAATAAAAGAGCGTGGAAAATTTAAGTTTTTAAAAATTTCAAATGTTTTGCAATACAGTCCAGACTCGATTATCCGAAGGCCTTGGCAAAATTTCACTTTGGATAATCGAAACTTCGCATAATCGAATCACAATTTTTTTTTGATTGTTGAGCTTTAGTATAACCCCTACACTACCGCTGATCGCAAAAGTGCATTTCATCGTTTTTGAGTTATTGATGCAGTTTGATTCAAAATCGTGTGCTCTTTAAGAAAAGCCTACAACATTCAGTAGATTGTTCTAGAAATCAGGAGGAATCAAGTTTTTTTTTACAAAATCCTAACACGTAGCCTTATGTGTGGGACAAACTTCAAAAGCGTTTTTCGCAGCTTGCTGTTTTTGCATATGGGACATTTATGCAAACAGGGGCAGTATATTACTCTAAAGTGAGTTTGATTTTTTTATACCAAGATAATGCCAACATGGCGGTGATGAAATATTGAAAAAAATACATTTTTTAATGTTATAGGCAATCAACCATTCAAATTTTACAAAAACTTGAACTGGATGTTAAAAGTACGAAAATAAAAAAAAATACAAACAAAATTGTTCGTGACTCGATTATCCGATGTCAAACCTTCGGATGATAAAATTTCAGATTATCGAAACTTCGGGTAATCGATGCATCGGATAGTCAAGTATGGACAGCAGTTCCCAAAATATCTAAGTATTGACGAAATTTTGTTCGCGGAAGAAATAGTTTTTGAGGTGCTGCACATTAAAATTCAATAAAAATCAAAATATACTAAAGCAAGCCCAAACATGCTAAATATAATTATCAATGCAAAAATGCATTTCAGATTGTTTTCAGTTGAACAGACTTCTATTTTCATTGAAATTGTTGGTTTTTGGAAAAAAATAATAATCGCCCTTTGATTTTTTGGGCCGATTTTGAAGGAGAGGGGGGAGACATAAACTTTGTAAAATATTTGCAAATACACTCAAACCTCGATGGTTTGACACCAACTGTTGTCAAACGAACGGGGTCACTTTTTAATTTGACACCCTTTTTACACGGAGTTCACACACACTACCAAAAGTTTGTTTTGATAGTGTGAGTGAGCGCCGTGTAAAAAGTGACAGTTCGTCACTTTTAAGTTTGACTTGGTTGTCTAACGAAAAAGTGATCAACCACCGGGGGTTGAGTGTAAATGACAAAATTTCAAAGTCTTTTGCTAGTCATGCAGCAAAGTGCTGCGGTTTTCGCGCTAGAGGTGGAGGAAGCTTATCAGTTCAACAAGGGTGTCGGTCGTTGTAATGCGCAACATTGGGGAGGCAAATCGGAGGTTTCGGCCGGCAAATACGAGCAACGCAAAAAGAGTTCACTCACAGTGTGAAAAGAGCGGTGTATTAATTAACAGTATCACAATGCCTGGTTGGCCCTAACTAGCTGACAGGCACTCTAATAAGTGGTCGTCGTTGATTTTTCTTCGCATGGTAAATGTGAGAAGGAAACCGAATACGCAACAACAACGCGTGTGTGTATCGTGTGTAGCCCGATTACACTTGGACGGAGAACTATGAAGTAACGATTAACTTAATTAATATACTAGCCCGCACGGAGAGGAGCCACCAATACATGGACGAGTGCGGATATACACAAACACCAACCCCGAACGAGTTCGTAATTGGACGCGCCGAAATAAGCGTATCAAAACACCATTTCGGCCATTTAAATATTTGCCACTAGCTTTAAATCGGTCACTGGACAGCACTACAACGGCGACTCGTGTGCACCCATACAAAGGCCTCCCCACTGAAAATGCCGAAGCTGCTCTAAACGAATGAAGTTTTTCGGTTTTGTGGCATCGAAAGTGATGTGCCCGAGCACGAGTGGTGCTGCTGAGCATATTTCTGCTGCTCCTCCTCTCCTTCCTCCATTCTTTGCCACGAATGTTTTGTTCGCGCGCACATTTCATTTGGCCTCTTTTAGATCGTTCCGAAGTTGGAGTTTTTCGGTAGCGAATGGAAATTATACGCCGCCAACGGCAGACGCGGAGTTTCGCATCACACACTTTGACAGGCGATTTCACTTTTCAAACTGCACAAAACTATAACTAACGTCACCGCTGATTGAGATGGAATTTAAATTCCTTTCTGGGTTGATCGATTTGACTGAGTGATAAATACACAAAAATGAGTTATTAGTACGTAAAAACATACTGGAAAAGGGCATAATACGGCGACATTCTTTAGTTCGTTTCATCGCCACCAAGAGCAGCACCAACATCACAGCTCTAACAAATAGGACTCCATCGATCTCTTCCACCGGGGTGTGATGTCTTATCTGGGTCGACACGAACTTTGGAAGAGGACGCTGCTGTCGATGATGGCCAGCAGTTGTCGAGATGAAAAAGGTCGCTGAATAATTAATCATTGCTCGGTGGTGGGCTCTGAAAGATCAGCGCCGCCGTGCTCCATTCCCCCCCACCAACGCCTTTTACCATAGCTGAAAGAGATAATTTCCTGCGATTAATATCCTTGGGCCAGGTAGTGTGTAGGAGGTTCGGAACAAAAAAAAAAGAACCCCAGAAGATTTGCTCGCGCTTAGTCGGAAGCAGAAGTCACATCAAGGTCAGCAGCTGTACGAATGGGTTTGTTGGGAGTGCGAAAATCATCACTTTATCACGGATTATCTGATTAGTTGATGATTAGTTGGTTGAGCGTGTGCTAATGGATCGAGTGTGAATGCTTCTGGTTCGCATCACTTCGCAATTCCCATATTGTCTAGTGGTTAGGATATCCGGCTCTCACCCGGAAGGCCCGGGTTCGATTCCCGGTATGGGAAACTTTTTTTTTGTTGAATTCCTGTGCAACTGATTACGGCCTTGCCAAAACATACATATTTTTTTATAGTAAAGTGCTATCAAAACTAATGAAATTTGAAAAAATAATTAGATATTTTATTTAAAATTTATTTTTCTACGAGGGAAGGGATTGGGATCATTTTTTTGCGAATTTTGGTTTTAGTACATCCCTTACTCGATTATCCGATGTTTCAATTATACTAAGGATGGCATGGGATGGTCTTTTTCGTGTTTGTGTGCGTGTGTTTTTTTGAAGTTCTGCCAGCCCATTATAATGGAATGAAATGGAAATTGCCAAATAGATTTCTCAATTTTTAGTGACCGCCATTTTGCCCGCCTTCTTGGATTTAAAAATTCTTATTCACCTACGAGTAGTAAAGGGGTCCTACTTAAGCTCGGCAATCAAAAATAAGACAAAACAATTTTTTTTCGTGAATCGATTATCCGAAGTTAAACATTTTCCGAAGATAAACGAGTCTGAACTGTGAATCATTTAAAAAGTAACCAACCTGAACTGTTAGTTAAGTTGCTGTAATCTTTTGACAGGCCGGCAAAAAAAAGTTCTAGGCTATTTTTTTTATTTTGTTCAAACCTTTTCTAAAAACTTAATAAATTTCAATGATTTCCTCAAGAATGTTCAAATATTCCTGAACAATTTTTTTCCAGTGCTTTTGTAAATCGTAACAAGGGAAATATTTTAGGACATAAGACCATTACTAATTTAATTTATAGTTCGTGGACACAATAATAAAATGTTGCTGAAAATGTAAATTTTCATTAGAAAAAAAAATCATTGAATTCATTTTTAAACGATAGTTTTTGTATGTTAAATCCAGGGGGATGGCAGCCCTATTCCGACCAGCGCAAACTGACAACAGTCGACATTAGCACGGTTGTCAAATGAGAGCCCACAACAAAAGCACTAGCTGTCAAATGGTAGCCCATAACAAACCAATATTTTGATTTCTAATTTTAAAGTTTTTCGCAATTTAAACGGTACATTCATGAAATAATCACTTGAATTGTGTTGTTGATGCAAATTTCTATCATATTTTTGAAGATTCAATCCCAATATTGGCTGAATATTGATATCGAAAAAAAAGAGATTTTTCTGTTTACCTTTTTTTTTTGTTTTGGTCGATCAAACAGTGCCTCCGTACACTGCGAATCGACATTACACATTTTTCAGTTTGCGTTTACATATTTGCATGGGACTTTTGAGTTCAACCAGGATAACACACTTCGTGTTACAATAGAAATATGTATAATACTGAGTGTTTGTTTTCTGAACTTCCAAGATGGCGACATAAAAGTAAAGGGAAAAAAATAATTTCATTAATGTATTGCTATTTATCAGACCATAACCGAGATAACGTATACAGGCTTGAAATTAGAAACTTAGTCTTTTAATTTAGATTTTTTTCAAAGAGCAGAAATTTTTACAAATGTTCAATTTTTCACATTGAAAACTGGACCATTGGTCGCTGAGATATCGGCATTAGAAATGAGAGGGCTGTTTGGATGACAGTTTGAAAACTTAAATTTTCTAGTTTGTTTTCCATTTAACCGCTGCATTTCAGCAACCAGAGGTCCAATCGTCCATGTTTCATTGACGTTTATTGATATTTTCTAAACTCTTCGTTTTTAAAGCATTATCAACTATTATACCAATCTTCTCCTTGGAACGCAACATGCCCATTTTGTATGTAAATAAAAACAAATCAAAGTGTCGTGCTGAAAACATTTCAAGCTGACAAAAAATATCGAAAATAAGTTGCAACTAATTTTAAAATAATCATTGAATTTGTTAGATATATCGATTACTCCAATGTTTACAATTTCTCTTCAAAACTCTTGAAGTGTTGATCCTTAAATTATATCGTTGAACAAGTCTATTTTTTTAAATGCCTTAAATCGGAGTGATCAATTATTGATATTATTTAAAAAAAAATTTCAAATATTAGAATTTTCCCATGATTTGTATGTTTAAAGTGTGTACTGGGCTGAATCACACAATGCCCATGTACGTCTTCTCAAATAAATTCAAAAAAGCTTTGAAAAATAGTTACTTTGGAAATTGTTTATTTCAAAACCATCTTTACTGTACACCAATTTCTCATTACTGAATTCAGTTTAATTTACTGAAATCTGCACTACTGAAATTTTTAGTAAATGAAAACTTGCTGAATAAAAAACAATTGAAAATTAGTGTAGCTAGCTTATTAAATTCAAAAAATTAATGTAAATTTAAAGTAGTTAAATAAAATGTTCCAATTTTTCAAACAACAAAATTCAAATTTACTCAGAAAATTGTTGTGCTGAAAATGCGTTTTTTTTTTATTTTTAAAATACAGATTAGGTTTCGGAGTCGGAGTTGGAGCCGGAGTCAACAAATTTTGGAAAGCTGGAGTCGGAGTCGGAGTCGGCTAAAGTTGGTAGGCCGGAGTCAACAATTTGTGGAAAGCCGGAGTCGGAGTCGCTTGAAATATGTATGACCCGACTCCGCAGCCCTGACTCATGGTAACTATTTTTAAAAATCGCAAAACTGCAAATATTCCGCTGTAATCAAACATTTGGTGGCTACATCTTTAAAACGGGGCACTTTATCAAAAAATCGGTAGAGTACCTTTCGATTGCAAAATCACTTTTTCTTTAAAAATTGAGGTGAATATTTTTTACATTTTTTTAAAGAATTGCTCAAATTTTCAAAAATAAAAACTGCAATGAAAAGATAACAAAAGACACGGTAAATTATGCTTTGGTATCGGAAGATTTTTTTATATAATGAGATATTCAAGTCATTTTGCTTTCAATTTTTTGAGATATTCTCTCTTAATGCAGTCTACCAAGGTGCCTACAACACGCTCCAACGAATCCCGAAAAAATACGTAGCAATATTCAAAGGATCCCGAAACGACACAGTTATCCCATAACCACAAGGCAGAGCATACAACCCAGCCAGCCAACAGCAGTTGATAAAATATGTATAAAGAAATTGAAAACTGAACCTTTCTCCTTCCCCACCGCAAATCCTCGGTGCTTCCGCGCTCCCCAGGTCGCTCTCGGAATTAAATGTCAACCCGAGTGAGACTTCACAAAGAACGCCTCTGAATCTGGACCAGAGGTTTGAAATTTTGAGGCAAAAACGATGATTAAAATTGGAGCAACCAGCAGCAGCTACTGCATGAGGTTCTGGTAGTCCTGATCAGAAGAGTGTGGTGCTACCTCGGTGATATTAACCCACCCACACCCACACACTTCCCGTCCACTGGCGCTAAAGTGGGACAATCTGTGGGTTGCGGGGGGCGGAGGTGGGTGGCCAACTCCCCGCACTGCTGTGAGTGGGTGGGAAATTCGCTATTAAACTTTTGCTCCTCTCGTATCCTTCGATGCCGGTTGGGTTGGCTGGTTGGTCATACAGCTGGAAGAGCTTTATATGAGATCCTGGGATGTTCAGCATATGAAATTTCTTCGAGCGTGGGAGGCTGCAAAACACAACGACGGAAGCAATGAAAATTTATTTCCCTTTGCTTGGAAGTGACTCTGGCAAATGCTGATGGTGGGAGTCCTTCTTGATACACTTGAGTAGTTAAACTAATCCATTATTGCAGGGTAATCAATCTGTACTAAAGGTAGCGAGAGTTCACCGGATTTCAATCCGCTTCAGACAACCTACTTCTATTTACACCACCCGCAAACAGGACCCACAACTTCCTCGACGCGGCCTCAAAAACTGACGTTGAAAAATGTTTACCAAAAAGCAAAACCTCCACGTAATCCGGTAGAATCAGTGCGAGTCAACAAAACGGTTTCCGCAGTCCACACCGTTCCCAAGCATTTTCCGCGAGGCCATCACCGAGAATCGCCCCCTCGCTCACTCTCTCTCTCAAGTGGGTGGCAGCCAGCTCTGACAACCCACCCACCCACACAGCCAGGCAGGGGAGGTTCTGCTTTGTGCGTGGCCTCAGCAGTGTCGTCGTTCGCCGGAAGTTTTCGCATCTCATTTTCCGGCTTTTCCTGCCCCTACTTTCCCTCCCCAGCACCAGCTTGGCCATCGCATGCCAGAGGACACGGCAATGGCTTCACGGATGGCGCAAATGGGAAAATGTCGACTGAACAAACACGGAGTACTCGCTCCGTACGGTATCGATCAAAGCCGTCATAGGTCGAAGAGATTTTCTTTGATTTTTTTTAAAGAGTTGGAGTTTTTCTCTAGGTTCTAGCAAATCAAACCTTAGAACATGGTTAAACGAAAACAAAGCTTGCCGGGCTAGTTTCTTATGAAAAGTGCAAAACTTGATTATAATTTTTACCGGCTGAAATCGATTACTTTGTCAAAAGCCATTGACTATCTTTTAATTATTCCTTCTCTCCAAACGCAAAAAAAAATCAACTTGCGATAATACTTCCACTGCGCATTTATAAACATAATTAATAGGGTGGATTGACGTTTGTATGGAAATCTCCAAAAAAAATGTCCAATTCTATCAGGACACTCACTTTCTGAGCGTAATTAGGCCCCAAAGTAAACCCCTCAAATTTGGGAACAATCCGAGTAGACCCGGCTCTCCGGGAATTTGTATGAAAAAAACAAGTTTTTTGTTATTTGATTTTTATTATTTAAATTTTTCTGTCAATTTAAAAAAATAATACAATAGTGTTCAAATTGGAAAAAAGCTAAATCGTTCTCCAAAAAGTATGGTGCTCCACGCTCCATACAAAAAAAATGTTTTGTATTGAAATTATCCACGAAGGAGGGAGGGGGGGAGGAGGGAGGTCTGAGATTTTGAGTGTTTATGGAGTGTTTATGGATGATCCCTTAACTTATTTTTAAGCAGGGGTTATAAAATGTAGATTTAGCTTGATTTGTATTTTTCGAAAGTGCAAAAAAAAATAGAAATCTAAACTTCAAATTTCAAGCCATATTTTCGAAATTTCAAATCAGTGGCAACTGAATCCCTGAACCCCTGATCCCTGGTCAAAAATCACAGTCAAAATCGTCTACGTTGAACACATAGGTCTTAACTTGACGGAGTTTCGGATGACCTGGAACAGGGGTGCCCAAAGTATGGCCCGCGGGCCAAACGTGGCCCGCGAGGTGATATTTTGTGGCCCGCGGACCCATTTTGAATGTTCATGTAAATTGGCCCGTTGACCACTTGTAAAGTGATTTTATACTTTTTCAAAATTAGGGTTTATTTTACGATTTTTTATGCTAATCTTTTTTATTTTTTATTAATAATATTATTAATATTATTTAGGAAATAATTTGTTCCAAATATTTTGTAATTAAAACAATTTCACACGTTTCAATGTGAGTGAAACTAGTAAATATCGTCAAAACATTTATCAAACATTTTTAGAAATATCAAAAAAACGTACCAGTTTGTTTTAGGCAGAATTCTGTAATAGTTGCAAAAATGAGCATGAGCATGAGCATGAGCATGAGAGATCACCCATGGTTGCCCCTCCGTTGCTGAACAGAACCGTAATATCCTTTCAGCACTACTGATTATAGGCTTCGACGATCTAGTGGTGTTTCCCTTATCAACAGCATGTATGAATGCGCTGAAAAGATAAAACACCATGATTGCCAAAACAAGATCAGTTGCGAATAGGTAGCAGTCATTGGCCACCAACGGCGCCCGCCATGTCAGTTTGTAGATCTCGATTTTTAGGGACGGGAATGTTAGTTAGCGCAGGTTGCTACTAGGGCAGCTGATTTACTCTGTGCTTACACCCCACAAGCGCCAGGAACCTGAAAATTGGTTAGTAGGATAGGGTGTTTGGTCAGGATTCATCATAGAAGATGATGATGCGACCCAAAATCATAGTGTTTGTTGAAAGGTATTATATTTTATACTCAAGGCAAACAATCGGTTGCTGCGGATGAGACATTTCCCGTTTAACTGTTGTTAAATTTTAAATGAAATGGTTTAATCTTAGACAGCCGGCTGTGGAAAGATAAAACCAAATAATATTTATTTATAAAATGAGGTGTTAAACGCAATGCTGCAATGATAGCGTAGTCTGATTTTTAATTATATAATCATTTAGTTCATGAATTTGCAACGGAATAGACGCGACGAACTCAATCATCAAGTGCCTTCCGATCTTCTTTCTGTTAGCTAGATAAGGTATTGATTTTCGTTGCCTCTCGAGCTACGATGCTATGGAGAGGGCTTAACACACAAACAACCGACGTCGAGCCCTCCGAGCTACGGAGCTATGGGAAGGTCTTTTCAACACAAAAAGACTCGCGCACCACACGACGTTCTTAATGAATCAAAATAATTTTGCTGCGCGATAAACCTAACGAACTTAGATCGTTTTTATCGAAAACTATATCACAATTCACGACAAAAATGCGAAACAAAAGGCACACACAAAAAAAAATCACTTTTCACTCCGAATATTTTTTATTACGACCACGCGCTCCTTTGCCAATTATGCTCTGATGACGCTGCATTTTGGAGGGTAATTTTCTCCTCGCAGCGCACAATTCACGACAAAAATGCGAAACAAAAGGCACACACAAAAAAAAATCACTTTTCACTCCGAATATTTTTTTACGACCACGCGCTCCCTTTGCCAATTATGCACTGATAACGCTGCATTTTCGGAGGGTAATCTTCTCCTCGCAGCGCACAATTCACGACAAAAATGCGAAACAAAAGGCACACACAAAACAAATCACTTTTCACTCCGAATATTTTTTACGACCACGCGCTCCCTTTGCCAATTATGTACTGATGACGCTGCATTTTCGGAGGGTAATCTTCGCCTCGCAGCGCACAATTCACGACAAAAATGCGAAACAAAAGGCACACACAAAAAAATCACTTTTCACTCCGAATATTTTTTTACGACCACGCGCTCCCTTTGCCAATTATGCACTGATAACGCTGCATTTTCGGAGGGTAATCTTCTCCTCGCAGCGCACAATTCACGACAAAAATGCGAAACAAAAGGCACACAAAAAAATCACTTTTCACTCCGAATATTTTTTTACGACCACGCGCTCCCTTTGCCAATTATGCACTGATAACGCTGCATTTTCGGAGGGTAATCTTCTCCTCGCAGCGCACAATTCACGACAAAAATGCGAAACAAAAGGCACACACAAAACAAATCACTTTTCACTCCGAATATTTTTTACGACCACGCGCTCCCTTTGCCAATTATGTACTGATGACGCTGCATTTTCGGAGGGTAATCTTCGCCTCGCAGCGCACAATTCACGACAAAAATGCGAAACAAAAGGCACACACAAAAAAAAATCACTTTTCACTCCGAATATTTTTTTACGACCACGCGCTCCCTTTGCCAATTATGCCAATTCTGTAATAGTTGCAAAAATAAAAGTTTTCTTTATTAATTTGCAAGTCATATTGACCCTTTTATAAACTGACCCTCAAACTTACATTGTACTTCCTTAGGGATTCGAACTCATTACAGTTAGATAACGAATCTGATTGACTATCAACTGATTCAGGCAGACAAAATGTGGAAATCTGAGAATCAAGTTTGCAGCAAATATTTAACAAAGCTTTCGTCGATCAACCCACCCCTCCACCATTATTAAAAAATTGGCTCGAAAACCAGGAGCAAAAATATATTTTCAAAAAACATAAAAGAGAAATTTAAGTGCATTTTAATTAACACTGGAACGCCCAACGCATGTCCAACTTACACGGACGCCCAAGCCTCCCAAAAAAGTTGGAACGGTAACTTCAACACGCCCGTTCTCGGACATAACTCAACCAATCGGGACGATTCTTGTTCCCAGTGATTTGTAAGAATGTCTAGATGATCCTAAAACTTTGCAGAACTTGATTTGAACAAATCTGTAATTTCTGCGACCAAAAACATCGTTCCAACTTTTTTTTAAACAACTGCCTCCGCGGAATTTTTGGCGAATTTTTTTTTACACGCGAAAAAAAAAGTTGGAACGATGTTTTTGATCGCAAAAATTACAGATTTGATCAAATTAAGTTCTGCAAAGGTCTAGAATCATCTAGACATCCTAACAAATCACTGGAAAGAAGAATCATCTTGATTGGTTGAGTTATGCCCGAGAACCATTGAGTTGAAGTTACCGTTCCAACTTTTTTGGAGCCTTGGGCGTTGGAATGTTAAATAAGCATTCCTTTGCATTTAAAATCATTTGAGCATGTTTGGGTTTATTCAAAATAATTTGAATTTTAGTAAATTTTCGATGAAATAAATAAATGTTGATTCGCTTTTTTTTTGAAAATAATGATTGCAGGTTAACTATGCGGAAGCTTTCATCATTTTCTAAAAGTTTTTCATTAGCCACACTTAACTTATAGATGAATTGTTCAACATGTAATGTCACCACCATTTTCGAAATATAAAACAAAACTTATTTTTTTTTTGAAAACACAAGTACATTCAGCTAAAAAAAAAATTTTTTTCAAATACCAGAAACAACAAAATCAACAATACCGATAGAAACCAGTTATTTTGTGGTTTCTATTATTTTGAATACACATTTTTTTTAAATAACAGAAATGTAATATTTTACATTAAAATAACGTTATTCATTTTTTAACAACCTTTTTTGTATATTTGGCCCGCAAGCTCATTTGAGCTTTAAATTTGGCCCGGCCTCCAAAAACTTTGAGCACCCCTGACCTAGAACATCGTAAACCATGTAAATTATGGTGTAGCTGTATAGCTGACTTCATAACGATTCCAAAACACTATTGATTTGTATAGTTGAGATGATTTTTTTAATAAAAATATAGCCCATGTCTCCCATATAGCCAAAATCCCATTAGCCCTGTACCTCGCATATGCAACTCTTCCGACTAAACCGAATCAGATGGAATGACTCTTTATGCAAAGTTGCATATGCGAGGCACTCTTATACGAGGTTAAACTGTAGTTCTTTACAATTTCGCCTTTTTTTCGCCTTTTTTTCGCGTTTTTCTTATTTTCATATTTCGATTTGGATAAAACTTTGTCCGACATAGGGAGCAATTTTGCATTTTTAGTTTTTTTCATACAAATCTCCATATAATTTTTAGTGCTGGTCATACAAAATGAGTATGTAAATGCCTGAAATTCAGTATCTCAAGAAGGTTTTATCTAATCGATTTGGTTTCTTCGGCAAAAATGTGGTTAGGGCTTTTTGGATAAAAATAGATACACGGAAAATCCATTTTTTTATTACAAAAAGTCTAATTTCTTTAAAATAAAATTTTGTTGAAAGCTCAGAAGAAAAGATCATTTAAAAAAAATACCGTCACCGAACATTACATCACGATGGTATTCAAAGCAACTAAATTTCAATGAGAAATTTGTAATAATTTTTCACAGCTTTCCAATATTTTTTTCAAGGGTAAAACAAATCTTTTTGATTCCATCTTCAATTTAGCTTTAACAATTGAGTTTTATAAAAAAAATTGTTTAGGTTTTCGATATTTTTCAAACACCGTTTTTTCACCATCACACGTAATGCATATTTTGAGAATGTAACATTTAACGATAGAAAGTAAGATATAAAAAAATCGTTTTTTAGTGTCACAAAATGCTTTGTTCATTATTACAGTTAGGGGAGAGTGGGGAGACTTGATCTCCGGGGACACTTGATCCCAAGCCTGTATCTCGTCAGCATGTGGGTAAAACAATTAGCTTTGTTCTAGAAAGTTGTTTGAAATTAACTAAAACTCATTGTAGAAAACAAAGAAAAAAAAATAAAAAAATGCTAAGATTGAGTTACACACAATTTTATTAAACGAGCTGCAAAAAACTTCCAAGAGATCTTTTTTTCTTTGTTTTGATATGTATAGAAAACACTCAAAAATTATTCACAAAAATATTTTTTATACATGAATTGTTTGATAAACTTATCAACTCCAAAACCCTTACGCATTTGATGTTAAATTTATCGTCATACTATTTCAATCAATCAATTGTTTAAAAAAGTACGTTTAGGGAGACTTGATCCCTGCATTTTTACAGTCACTGGAATCAGCCTCAAGATTAATTAATTGGGCTGGGTTTTCATACATAGTTTCCTTTAGTATAGGTGTACATAACTTACTGCAGTTAGAACCTTTTTTCAAAAGATTGGTAAACAAAAATTTCCAGCTTTTGTAAACATGCTTAATTTTGGTCTAAAAAATAATATATTCAGTTTTTAAATATTTTACATACTAAACATGTTATATTTTGAACACAAACGAACAGGTTTTTTTGTGAAATTGTTGTAACTTATAGAAAATTAAAAGTTTGGATGAATAAGAAACATTTTGCACAAGATTTCTTCAAAATGTTGAAAGGGGGATCAAGTTACCCCTAACATTTTTAAAATGCCGGTTTAAAATATTTATTTAAAACGCTTGGCATGATTCGAAGAGTTCATCTGATGAAATATTCTTATAAGCCAAACATAGATGAATGGTTAAGCTTTCAATTCATGCAAAAAGTTGATAGTTTTGTGAGAAATTGACAGAGTCATCTGCGATACAAAAAAAGGGGATCAAGTCTCCCCACTCTCCAAGGATGCCAGATGCACAGATTTGTCTGTGTTTTACAGACATTTGGGCTTGTGTCAGACATTTTTTGAGGTACACAGACTTTTAAAAAACTTCATTAAATTAATATTTTGTAAAAATTTTAACCAAAACTTATTTAGTTAGTTCTCAAATGCATAAAAACGCAATTGCTGATGGATTTCAATGACTGTAAATTGATATATTTGAATTTTAGACAAGTGCACAGACATACACAGACTTTTTTACAGACATTTAAAAAAACCATCTGGCATCCCTGCCACTCTCCCCTATGTCACAAACATATTTTTTTAAATAACAGTGAATCTATGAAAAAAAAAATCTCAGGTTTTATTATTGCAATGAACAGTTAAATACTTGGTAATCGATAAGAATTTTACATCATTCACGTTTTTTTTCGGCATATATCAGCATTAATTTGGTCTACAAGCATATTTTTTAGAAATTTAAGTTTGCAGATCCGCAATATGGCGCTTTAACATTTTCTTTTCAAATTTATGTACTTTTTAAAAGACTGAGTATTTTTTGTCGTATAAAAAATTAAAAAAAATCATAATTTGTAATTTTTCTTCAAGCAACCGTCTGGGGCAAATCAGGACAACTGCAAAAGCATTTTTTTGCAAAATGCTTTGATTTTTTTTTTTGGTTAAAACAGGAACACAACAAAACAATTAATGCACCGATTCCCAGTTTCATTGCTCTTAAATTTGCTGTCCCTTTTCAGACTGTAGTCCCGATTTTCCTGACATAAAGATATATTTTTCAAATATTTTTTATATCAAACATGAAACTCTGAAGTTTCCAAAAAATCATCATTGAAAAAAAAATTGGTAATATTTACATTGGCCTTACGCCTTAAAAAAACCGTCAATTATCCTTTAAGTAAGAAATTATTAATAGTTGAGACCCTCTCATGCGCCAGTGACAGCGCACATCGTGGGTTTGTTTTTTTTCTAGTTTCGGTACGAACCCGAACCCATTTGTGTGTTGGTATTTTGGTTCATCGTACCAGCGCACCACGACACGCGTCGGCTCGTCGGCTCGGTTTCGTGTCTGGCACTCACCCGTGGCATGAACTCAGCGTATGAGCCAAGGTGGTAAACTCGGTACGTGCCGTGGTACAAACCGGGTCCAATAGAGGAGGAAAGCAACTCGCGACAAAATTTTGAGGCTAGGAATTGTGACAGGTATGATTTTCATAAAGTATTCGCCTCCTTTTCTCTCCCACAGAAAAAGTACGGACAAAGTAACTGTCAAACCGAACAAAGCAGGCGCAAAGCAAAACCGAGGTACAAGTGAACCGCGTGTGCCGCACGGTGCAGGGAATCTTGGATGAGGGTTTGAAACTATCAGGAAGTGTCGAAAAAAGATCGGGTTGGAATCTTTTTTTGTCGCAAAGGCATAAGTGTGTAATGACTCCTATATTTTGCTCAAAAAATGATATCAATTTGTGTTATTAATTCATTAAAACGTTTAAATCATTTGATTAGAAAAAGAATCAGATATATTTTTTAAGAGTAGTTGTTTCAAAAAACAACTTTTCGTTCATTCATTTCAATTCATCAAACCTTTCAAGTAGCCACCACCACCACGATCTGGTATCTGCATCCACCCACAATATTTTTGCGTAAAACGGTTTCCTGGCGTGGCAAGCTTCTGCGAATTCTTCCTACGCGCACCACAGCATCATATTCCGATACTACTGGGACTCTGGCCAGCCATTCACCGTTGCACGACCCCTTGTGGGTTGGCTGAAAGATGCAACAACCCCTTTTGCACGTGGGTGGTGACACCTCCACCTTGGCTCGTGGGTGGCGATTACGCGACGCTTTTGAACGGTATTGGAAATGGTTTCGTGGACGATCCGATTTCCATCGAGTTGTTTAATTTTCCGAAATGAGAGTTTGTAGGAATTTTAGAAGATTTTTTTTAAATTTCATTCCTACTTTCGTCGTGAAGTTATTTTTTGCACTTTTTGCTTTCCAGAATATTTTGAAACATTCCAGAAATCACCTTAAAGGTTTTGAAAGAATTGACTTCGCCGAAAAAACGGTGCACCATGGAGTACATCAAATCGATTGGAAGGTTTTTCCCTTTGAAATAAATGTTAACTAGTTGCTTGCAGCAAAAGGCAATGGCCTGAAAGGGAGAATTTTGATCTTTTTGAATTCATGTGAATCTCTTAGAATTAAATCAAAGAAATTAGGTGTAATTTAAAAAAAAAACTTGTATTTTTGTATACAATGATAACTCAACCAGAAATCAGATTATAACAGAATCACTTACCTATGTCATGATGTCAGATTATTATCTGGTCAATCAGAGTGCAGACATGAAGCAGTTGCATCGGTACAGCACAAGGGTGTCCAAAAAAAGTGAACTCAAAGCTGAAAAACTGCTTTCGTATAATAATGTATTCTAAATTATGTAGATTAAAGAAACATTTTTTGTTCTCGAGAAATTTTGAGAGCGTTTAAATTTGAGAAAAAATATGCCGATTTGAATCTGAAAATAACTTAACAAAACATTTTCTCAAAATCCGGGTCACCCTAGTGCAGCTCACAAAGGAATGCTTTTGTACCTTGTCATCTCGAGATGGTGATGCTACCTTCTGCTTCTTGAGTAGAGTTAATGATGGTGATGAACTCTGTGTCACTCGAGCTGACAAACAGTGACTGTGTCCGTCAATTTGCAGCAGAATTCCCTGTTGCAGTCATGATTGTGGCAGAAGTGTGACAAATTGTTAAATTGGTGGTTTTAGGTGAATGTGTACTGTCCTAATGAGTTGGAATTTTTTTTTGTGGAAAAGTCAAGACCAATCCAATTTAGAAACAACTTTTTAAACAATTAAAGTTTTAGCATTTAAATTTTAAACAATTTTTATTCACCTGTACCAAATTTTGTCACAACATAAAACGAGTCCAGTCTGGAAAACAAGCTGAAGAAAAGCTCGAATTGTTCACTAATTTATGCTAGACCTGTTCGCCGCTTCGTCCCACAACAAGCTGGGAAAAGGCATTCGTAGAAATTTCCTCCCCTTTCTGCATTTGAGTTTTTCCTCGAAAAGCACGAGTTGAGTCTCTTGGCAAGAAGGACCCAACTTTTAGCCTGACTTTTGCGAATAATTTTCGCCATTCCATTTGCCAACTCGCCTAGGTGGATGGGCCACCAACGTCTGAGGAGTGGGCAAAACAGGTGATCTGTCTTCGAGGAAAAATCCAACGCAAAAGTTTAAGATGTTCGCTGCTGCAAAGTCCGAACAGTGCGTTGCCTGGGAAAGTTTACCAAATTACCATAACGAGAAACGGTAAAAGGGCTCGGTTGCCAACTGATCGAATGAGTTAAAATTCACAAGTTGTGGAAATATATTTATGATTTTTTTTTTTGGAAATTGCTTCTATTTTACCATCACCAGATTTCTTTCAAAACATCAATGAAATAATAAATAATATTTTAACATGTCTATTTTAAATTTAATTTCTTGTTATTCATGCATCAAAACCTCTCAAACTTCCACAAATTGTATCCATTTAGGATAACACACCTTGAATCAGTTTATCTGAAATCGCTTCGTAGGACAGGGTACAGCAGGGGTAGGAAGTTTAGCTAAACTTTTCCAATTTTCATCAAAAGCTGCCAAGCGACGCTCTGTGTAGGCTTTATGGTCTCTCTCTCTCTCTCTCTCTCTCTCTCTCTCTCTCTCTCTCTCTCTCTCTCTCTCTCTCTCTCTCTCTCTCTCTCTCTCTCTCGCACATATGCCTACACACAATGCTGGAATGAGTATGTGTGTATGAACGTGTTCACGACGAGATTTTCCTAAACACACACACAGCTGCATTACGCTGGATGAGATACATTTTGGATGGAAAAGCTAGTTGTAGGAGGTTAGTGAACTCTATTTGTTGAATTTTTTTTTTATTTTGAAGAAAAGATTTTCCAAATAGGTTAAAATAATTATGAATTTAAAGAAAAAAAAATATCCCTTAAAACAAAGTTACGCGCAAATCGAAAAGTGGCCGGGGCAACTTTTTCCGATTTTGTGTGCCCGAGCATGGGTAAATAACAAAGGAAATGCCTAATAATACATTTCTCTGGTATCAATACCAAATTTTAACATTTAAAATTTGTCTTAAGGATTATGCAAGAGCAAAATGTGGTATCATACCAATTTAAGGTATTGTTTTGATATTGCAAAATTGCAGAATTTGTCAATGCTCGAACACCACATTTTGGTATTCTTTTGGTATTACAGTATTTTATTAAATTCCTCTGAAACTATGGGAAAATTTTGAGCAATTTTGACAAAATAATTAATTTTGCTCTAAATGATGTCTCAAAGCGAATGCTTTCATTGAAACCCGAAAATTTCAAACTTGATTTTATAAATTTTTGATATACCCCCTAAAGAAATGACTTGAAATTGTGAAAAATTTTCTAAGTCAGGATGCCGTTTAAATCGTTGAAAGTCGGGATAACCAAATACTTTGAAAAACGAGTCAATCGACAGATTATGGAATTTTGGAGAATTTCAATTCAGTTTCATTTTAATGACACTTATTTTTCAATCTTGTTATTTTTCAGAAGCTTCAAGAACTTCAAGCACACAGAAAAAAATAATGTAAATTTAAAAAGCTGTAATTTTGGAAGGTTGAACATTACTTCTTTTATGATGAAATTTTACCTCAATTTAGACTGAAAAAGTGACATTACACCAGAAAAGTGGTAAAATTACACATTTTCAGAGGTAAAATTACACCTTTTTTCTGACATAAAAGATTTACCCCTTCCCAGATGTAATATTACCATGATTTTTTTTTCTGTGCACAGGCCGTTCATCAATGACAAATGCATTCGATGTGGTGAAGAATATCACTTAAAACAACATGGAATCAACAGGTGAGAAGATTCGGTTGTTGCATATGGATCATTTCCGTTTTTTCACTAACTGCAACTGGTGCACTAAAAAATTATATGAAAATACCACATTTTGGTATTACTTGTGCAAATACCAGCGACCAAAATGTGCCTTTGGTTGCCCAATAATTGATGGTAGAATAACTTGAAATCATACCAAAATCATGCATGTGGAATACCAAGTTTTGGTATTCAAGCAATGTTCAAAAATCCGGAAGACCTCAACTTGGTATTGAAATGGTTTTATTTTGAGGTATTATTTTAACCTTGGAATATCATGGTTTGGTATTGTTGTGCCATTCCACATACAAGACTTTAGTATGATTTCATGGTATTTTACCATCTATTACTGGGCAACCAAGGGCACATTTTGGTCCCTGTTATTTGCCCAAGTAGGTAATACCAAAATTTGGTATTCCCGTGTTATTTACCCCTGCTCGGGATACGCGGTCTCACCATACTAATTTGACAGCCTCCCATACAAAAATGGTTTCTGTGGCTATAACTTCTCAAAATTATAATTTAAAGTCTTAAAATAAGAAAAAAAAATCGTATAAAATGACTGGATGGTGGTTCCTTGACTGAAATAATTCGACCCGTATTTTATTTGTTTCGCCATAAGGGTGACCTACGCCGAGTTAGGGTGGTCAGAAAATAACAAAAAATCCAAATTTTTCGCAAAAATCATGTTTTTCAAAACTAATAAATCAATGATAATAACTTCGGCTTTTGGAGAAAAATAGATTGGAATTTCAAAAATCTGTTTAAAAATGTCGTCTAAAAACTCAAAATGATGGTTTGCAAGCTTGTGAACGATAAAATTATCGAGGCTCGTTATTGTTGGCCGATAACGATAATCTATCGTTATTTCGATAATTCTATTGGCGATAATCTTATCGCCAAAATTTTCAACACATGAAGCGAAATTTGGTTTTCTTTTTCACAATATATCGTATTTTTTCGAAAGTACTAAAATGTTCATAACTTGCAATACGGGCACCAAACGAAGCGATTTTTTAAATACTTTTTCACTTTATTAGAGTATTTTTTCGAAAATATTTAAATTTTCAAAATATGCATATGGGTATCAAACGAAGGGAAATTTCGCAGGTGTTTTTTTCACTTTATAAGAGTTTTTGTTTGAAAATTTTCCAAATTTCAATAAATTTTAAATTTTCTATGTTTTCTTTTTTTCTAAAATTTTTACGAAATACCGTACTTTTTCGAAAATAATTAATTTTTTAAAATATGCAATATCGACGTCGTCGTGCTATCATGTCGCACCCGCCATTTTGACGTTCCGAGAAAAACGCGTTTTAATGTTTGACCTTGAATAAACAAAAATGAAAGCACGCAATGTAAACAATAACAAACACGTTTTGTTTGGCTGACCATTCTGTGCATTGACCCGAAGTTTGGTTGAAGATGGTTGCTGGAGTCCCGAGTTATAATTAAAAATGTTTACGGTAGTCTAACTTGTACGTGCGACAAACGCATCCTGACCTGAAATCCCTTTGCCCTTTGCCGCACTTACATCAATTTTCAGGGAGTGACAAGATAGCACGACAGGATTGAAACTTCTTTTATATGTAGAGCAACAAAAATTTTCGGAGCTGTTTTGGTTTTCATTGAATATCTCAGGATTGAAATCGAATTTTGGGGATCTGTGAAGGTCAAAAGATGAGGCATTGTGAGCTGCACAAAATGGCGTTCTTAACTCAATTTGGCCCAAAATGCACGTACGACAAGTTAGCACGATGGCGACGATATGAGTATCAAATGAAGCGAAATTTTGCAATCTGCATATATGCATTCAAATTGTGTTTGCATTCATATCATACACAATTTTTCGTCGTTTGATACCCATATTGAAAATTTAATAAATTTTAGTATGTTCGAAAAAAAATCGGTATTATGTGAAAATGTTAGTATTTTCAAAAAAAAAAAAAACAAAACTCTAATAAAGTTTTTTTTTTTTAAATTTGAGTATTTTTGGAAAAAGCAGTATTTTGTGAAAATGTTCGTCTTTAGTTTCATTTGATACTCATGTTACAAATATTGAAAATTTTGATTATTTTCGAAAAAAATACGGTATTTTGTGAGTCCATATTTATACTTTGAAACTTACTAAATTTTCATTTAAACATTCATCTATGTTTGGCTAATAAGGGTATTTCATCAGATAAACTTTTCGAATCATGCCAAGCGTTTTAAAAAAATATTTTAAACCGGCAGTTCAAAAATGTTAGGGGTAACTTGATCCCCCTTTCAACATTTTGAAAAAATCTTAAGCAAAATGTTTCTTATTTATCCAAACTTTCAATTTTTATAAGTTACAGCAATTTCACATAAAACCTGTACGTTTGTGTTCAAAATATAACATGTTTAGTATGTAAAATATTTAAAAACTGAATATATTATTTTTTAGACCAAAATTAGGCATGTTTACGAAAGCTGGAAATTTTTGTTTACAAAACTTTTGGAAAAATGTTCTAACTGCAGTAAGTTATGTACAGCTATACTAAAGGAAACTATGTAGTAAACCCAGCTCAATTAATTAATCTTGAGGCTGAATCCAGTGACTTTAAAAATGTAGGGATCAAGTCTCCCTAAACGCATATTTTTAAACAATTGATTGTAAAAATAGTATGACGATAAATTTAATTCTAATGCGTAAGGGTTTTAGAGTTGATAAGTTTATCAAACAATTCATGTATAAAAAATATTTTTTTGAATAATATTTGAGTGTTTTCTATACATATCAAAACAAAGAAAAAAAGATCTCTTGGATGTTTTTTGCAAATGTGTGTAACTCAATCTCAACATTTTTAATTTGATTGCTTTGTTTTCTACAATGAGTTTTAGTTAATTTCGCACAACTTTCTAGAACATACGGAATCGACGTAACACCTTATAATGTGGCCCTCTTAAACCTTGCGGTTTCGTCAACGGATCCACAGGCGTGTATCGTTCTTTTTGCGACAAGACTCCGCCTCCCGGGGCTCCTAAGTGTGAAGGTATGGGCACGGGGAGAGGGCACCGAATACCTATATTTACACTTAGAATTTTTTGCGTCCGCCCCGGGATTCGAACCGGCGACCTCTGGATTGTGAGTCCAGTGCGCGGTCCGATTGATCCACACAGGCAGACTTTCTAGAACATAGCTAATTGTTTTACCCACATGCTGACGAGATACAGGCTTGGGATCAAGTGTCCCCGGGGATCAAGTCTCCCCACTCTCCCCTATCGTAATCGTCAGACGATAATATTATTGACGATAATTTTATCGATTAACAACGTTGATTTTTGGTGGTTTCGGGACCATAGGGTCTATATTTGAAAATGCATATATTTTTTAGTTGTATCATAATTGAAAGACGCAACTAAATTTGGTTGAAATTGTGCGGTGATCTGATCTTTTTTATATGGTTCTTTCGAAAATCGAGGATAATTTATTTTGAATTGTTAGAGTTCATAACATTTTTCAAGGATTTCTGAAGGTTAGGAGTACATAAACTTTTATATCTTAGAAAAGTTTTCAAGAGAACGCAATAGTCATTATAATATGAAGAACATCATGCAATTTTGAAATTAATTTTTCGTTATAAGGTCGAAACTTGGCTCTGCTACAAATTTTTCTTGCGTTCTTGCGGGCTTATGCAGGAATAATCTAATTCATTATTTCAACAAATATTTATTAGATTCAAATTGAGTTCAACAAACCCTTGAGTCCCACTCAAACAAAAATCGTCAAAGTTGATCCTAATAAAACGCTCTTTTCAGCCAAACACGAACAGCCAGTTTCGCCGTAATTTTTGAAACTCAGCAGAACTCATCATGGAATTAAATTGTTCCTTGAAGAAAGACGCGCTATTTGCGCTTCCAGTAGAAAAAGTAACTTTTTTTTATTTCCACTCTTTTCTCGAATCTCTGTTTGCTTTCACCCGGCTTTCCTTTGAAATCAACCTCTGAAATATTACCTTTCATCATGTCAGCCGAGTAGGCAGATTTGCTCCCCGTTCGGTATTTCTTCCTTCGAGAATTTTGATTCGCTCCTCCGATTAAGGTGGGGTGCTCAGTCTTTCTGGTCTTTAAGGACATGCTCTTCTTAAAAAAAAATATTATTTTTTTCAAAATATTGTATTTTAATTGGTAAAAACTTTTCGAAGAAACTACTGAAAATTGGTAGTTTTCCCGTAAATCACCTCTCCATTCCGCTCACCAGAGTGACCAACAGAGATTTCCACGACCGTCGGTCCAGCTCGCGCGATAGAAACAAAGTCCACGCCGAGCTCCGGACTCTTGGACCAACCTGGTGCAACGAGCAACGGCAGGTCGCCCTGGGGACGTTCCACGGCGTCCTCGGCCAGAGTGAAGCAAAAACAAATAACATAATTTTTCATATCGTACTGCTATCTTCTTTTTTTTGCGCTGACTTTTCCCCGCAGTTTTTCCTTCGTGCCAACAAAGAACAGAAAAGCGAGTGGAAAACCTCCGCACCCCGTAATGGCCTTTGTTTGGATTCGGATGGACGCCGACTAAACGCGGGTGAGAGTCCTTTCCGATGCAAGGTTGTTTTTGCCCGACTGTTTCGTCTTCAATTTTGTCGATACTTTTAAAGGGTGTTAGGTTTTTATTGTTTGTTATATTTGTTTGTTATATTAATGTATTAAACTATTAAAAGATGTTAACATGTTTATACGAAAAATCATAAACATGGAAATGTCATATAAAATTTGTATGAATTCAACTTACCGAAAGATATTCTGGAATTGGCCAAATTCTCCCCAGAGTTGGAGCCGTTTGGAGCGAAGAAGGACTACTTTATATCGGAGCCTCGTTGTCCCTGCGCTTAGCTTCATAAATCTTTATTATGTTGCTTTGTGTGTGTTTTTTGGGGAGGGCCTGGACTCGGGAAATCGATGCTTCTGAGCGTGTTTTTCCCCAGTTTTATCTTCATCCTAGCACTAGCAGGTGTTTTTTGTGTTTGTAGTTTTTTGTTGTTGCGTTCTAGTACGGAAAATGAATTATGTTGCGCGCAATCCCATTTGTATGCACCATCGGCTGGTAATTGAATTTACTTCGGGAAATCGTGGAGGTTGGTACATTTATTGTTTGATACATGGACATAAAGATGTTTTTTGTTTATCTAACTTTCTAGCATTTTGATAACCTGCGTGATAGTGAAAATTTGTGAAAAAAATTCCGCAAAAAAAATTAAGAATCAGTCAATAAAATATCCGAATAAATAAGACTGTCCGGGGTAATCTAACATTCGACTGGTAATTTTTGTTATACATGACTGAAATACTGTCCATTATCGAAAATCTGACTTTAATGCCAAATGAAGTGATTTGAGGAAAACGCGTTTTATTGTTCATAACCCAATCATCGTCAAAGCCATTTCCGATTGGAATGGGATATCGATCGTTTGGTTTTTGCAGAATTTGCAGCCATAGATTAACACCTTTTTATCGTTTTTTTTTAAATATTTTATATGTATGCATCACCATGGGCAAAACTCTCGATTTTGATAATAATTTATAAAAGCATTTTTTGGAATGATGACCGCAATATTAATTGAGGCATCTAAAATAATGCATACATATAAAATATTTTTACTTGCTCAAGTTTTGTTGGTTTTATGAACTTTTTAGTTCAATTAGCCTATATTTTAGCTTGCAGTAATACTTAAAAAAGACACTCTCTTTTTCACTTTCAGGTATTTTCACATCCTCGCAAAAGTGTACAGCCACAAATGCCGCAACAAAATGTATTTGGTCAAAGTAGAGTATTTCGCTACGAAATCGGTCTTTTTGAATTTTTTAATCCGGTTGAACCTTTTTTGGTGCCTTCGGTATGCCCAAAGAAGCCATTTTGCATCATTAGTTTGGCAATATAATTTTCCATACACATTTGACAGATGTCCATTAAAAAATGATGCATGAAAATTCAAAAATCTGTATCTCTTCAAGGAACTTTTTGATCGATTTGGTGTCTTCGGCAAAGTTGTAGGTATGGATAAGGACTACGCTTAAAAACATGATACACGTTTAAACAAATTGAGTCAACTTTAAAGAAATTTCCAGAATGTGCAAAAAAATCTTTGACCAAGTTATAAATTTTTGAATCAATACTGGTTTTGTCAAAAAATCGAAATGTTGGTTGCAAAAAATTTTTAACTTCATTTTGCCTTCCTCACTGAGGTAAGGCTATAATCCTGCTCTAAAAATGAACTTTGTATAAAAACATCGTAGACCCACCTTCATGTATTCATATCGACTCAGAATCGAAAACAGAACAAATGTCTGTGTGTATGTGTGTGTATGTATTAGGGTGGGTACGTTTTTTAAAAAGTTCTCGGATCAAGTTTTAGTATGGTTCCCCTTGTAGGGCTTGCCCATAGGGACTTTCATGCCAAATATCAGCTCATTTGGTTGTAAACTGGCTGCGCGCATCAGGGTTAAAGTTTAAATGGGAATTACTATGGGAAAATTGGAAATTTTGTTCAAACGCTCCTACAGGTCTGGGAAAATAACGCGCCAACTTCTGGTATGGTCAGGAACATGGGGAATGGTCTGGAGAACACTTTTCCCGAAGAGAGCATATGGATTCGTTGTCCCTAGACCTGGCGCATCGGCAAACAATTCTATGTCTCCGAAATCAACGGTTTTCCCCCAAAAAGCATCAAATTTTCCTTAGTATGCTATGAAAGCTTGATGAACACCGCGACGCCATACGTCAGGCAGCTACCACGTGGTTGAAATATTTGCAAAAAAAATACAAATTTTCTATGCAATGATTCCGAATTCGACTAAATAATATCAGGATTGCTCGAAATGATCATTTTTTAATTAAAAGAAGGTTTGCAATTGAATATTCCAGCCGTTTCTCACCCACGCGGTAGCTGTCTGACTTATGGCGTCGCGGTGTTCATCAAGCTTTCATAGCATGCTAAGGAAAATTTGATGCTTTTGGGGGAAAACCGTTGATTCCGGAGACATAGAATTGTTTGCCGATGCGCCAGGTCTAGGGACAACGAATCCATATGCTCTCTTCGGGAAAAGTGTTCTCCAGACCATTCCCCATAGGCCTGACCATACCAGAAGTTGGCGCGTTATTTTCCCAGACCTGTAGGAGCGTTTGAACAAAATTTCCAATTTTCCCATAGTAATTCCCATTTAAACTTTAACCCTGATGCGCGCAGCCAGTTTACAGCCAAATGAGCTAATATTTGGCATGAAAGTCCCTAAGGGCATGCCCTACAAGGGGAACCATACTAAAACTTGATCCGAGAACTTTTTGAAAAACGTACCCACCCTAGTATGTATGTATGTGACCAACAAACTAGCTCATGTTTCTCGGCACTGGCTGAACCGATTTGACCCGAACTTGTTGCATTCGACTTGGTTTAGGGTCCCATAGATCGAGTTTTATACAGATTGAAGTTTCAATAAGTAGTTCAAAGTTATGTATAGAAATGTGTTTTCATATATATCCGGATCTCACTAAAATGTATGCAAACTATGTCTGGATCCAATATCCGACCCATCGTTGGTTAGGTTATCAAAAGACCTTTCCAACGAGTCCAAAACATTGAAGAACTGGCTACCCTGTCTCGAGATATGGCCACATAAGTGATATTTATGTACTTTTTTGAAGCCGGATCTCACTTAAATGTATGTAAACTATGTCCGGATCCACCATCCGACCCATTGTTGGTTAGGTTATCAAAAGACCTTTCCAACGAGTCCAAAACATAGAAGATCTGGCAACCCTGTCTCGAGATATGGCCACTTAAGTGATATTGATGTACTTTTTGGAAGTCGGATCTCACTTAAATGTATGTAAACTATGTCCGGATCCACTATCCGACCCATCGTTGGTCAGGTTATCAAAAGACCTTTCCATCGAGTTCAAAACATAGAAGATCTGGCAACCCTGTCTCGAGATATGGCCACTTAAATGATATTTATGTACTTTTTTGAAGCCGGATCTCACTTAAATGTATGTAAACTATGTCCGGATCCACCATCCGACCCATTGTTGGTTAGGTTATCAAAAGACCTTTCCAACGAGTCCAAAACATAGAAGATCTGGCAACCCTGTCTCGAGATATGGCCCCTTAAGTGATATTTATGTACTTTTTTGAAGCCGGATCTCACTTAAATGTATGTAAACTATGTCCGGATCCACCATCCGACCCATTGTTGGTTAGGTTATCAAAAGACCTTTCCAACGAGTCTAAAACATTGATGATCTGGTAACCCTGTCTCGAGATATGGCCACTGAAGTGATATTGATGTACTTTTTGGAAGTCGGATCTCACTTAAATGTATGTAAACTATGTCCGGATCCACTATCCGACCCATCGTTGGTCAGGTTATCAAAAGACCTTTCCATCGAGTTCAAAACATAGAAGATCTGGCAACCCTGTCTCGAGATATGGCCACTTAAATGATATTTATGTTCTTTTTTAATCCAGATCTAAAAAATAGATGAAATTTGTGTACAGCCATTGATGGTAATGAGTGAGGAAGGCTTCAACAACATAGGTGGATTAAGTTAGTTTTTCGATGTAAAATTGAATTTGCAATCAAAAAGTTCTTCAGCGAAATTTCACGCCATTTTAAAATGTTAGTAAATTAGTACTGATTCAAAAATGTATCACTTTTTTTTGCACTATCTAGAAATTTCTGAATAGGTGGCATTTGATGTCCCCTAAAACATATCAAAAATAAAAATTAATAATAAAAATTGTGTTTTTTTTTTTGCAAATCAATTTTCAGTGACAAAAAGTTAAATTAAAAATCAAAAAAAAAAAAAATTACCGCGCATCATTTTTTTAGTGTAGTCCTTATCCATAACTACAACTTTTTGAATTTTCATACATTCTTTTTGTATGGACAGCTGCCCAAATTTGTATGGAAAATATGAACAAACTAATGATGCAAAATAGCTTCTTAAGGCTACCAACTTTTTTTTCTATCAACATAAATGTGTCAAACAATCAAGTGCAAATCGTCATTCATATTTAAAATTGTCTGATCTTTACGATAAAAATATTTTCAGATTTTTACAATCTTACCTAACATTTGAAAACGGCCAAAAAATCTTTTATAGCGGAATTGGGGTTAAATTGACCCTAGATGATTTTTGCGGTGCAAGTGGTTATTTTTACTGGATCCCTGGGACATTTTCACATAAGTTAATAAAATAAATTGGTATCGTATAGCGAACTAACTGGAGATATCTAATGTTTTGTTTGAAAAGATCCCATAAACATAGTGATTTCCATAGCTTAAAGGGCCTTTTAAAAAACTCAAAATAATTTTTGTTGTTGGAAGTTTCACTTGTTTTATATAACTCTGCCAATGTTTTTAAAAATGATTTTCTTTGGGGTCAGTTTTTTCCTGACCTTTTCAGAAATTTACTTTATTATTCTTTAGAAAAAGTAACAGTTTTCTGTTAACTGAAAGTTGGCTGTCAAATCTAAAAACGAACGTTTCACACGAATTCCCCCCTAAAAAAATCAAACGCTTTGCCTAGTTAAAAACGCTTCAAATGTAAGCGGTTTGCATAGAAATCAAAACGGGTCCAAAGACGTTTGTTTCGGGTTATCTATAAATCCGAAACTCTCGTATGCCCGGTCTGTGTGAGGTCTTATCTGTGCTGTTCTACAATTAAAACCAACTCATAACTTCACCACACCCTAAACAAACATTTCGGACGGTTCAACGGTTCCACAGTAGCACCCCAATTTAAGACATCCGCTGCTACCCAAATCCACGGCATTGCGGCACCCTGGTAGCGGTCAGCGTTGTTTTACTTACCAATTAGCAACACCATCATCGATGCCCTGATCTCCCTTCCGACCCCACGGGACACCCGTATCATCTCCTCTTCAAACAGCCCGCTGATCTCGGTTTAGCTTTTCGGAAATCAATTATCATCATGGTCCCTCGTCCACACCGCAGCGCAGTCAAATGAACCTGGTTTAATTGCTCCAGGAAGATATGCTGCGTGGCCTAGGGTAGGGTAGTCATCAATGAGACACTTTTGGTTTTCAACTATCAATGATTTTTCTAATTTTTACATCAGCATGTTTTAATGAGCTTTTTGTTGCATTTTCTTTCTTTTAGTGTGTTCAAATATTGACCAAAATATGAGATCGATACGACATCTACAGCCAGAGTTATTCAACTGTCTCATTGTAGACGCACTTGGCAGGAACAATGAGACAGCTGGGGAACAATGAGACACTCTACGAAAGTCAATACTTTTCTAGTAAAACATCATGTTTTTGTATTGTTCCATTACTGGTGACTTGCCTTGAACATTTTAGAGCAATTTTGCCAACATGAAACTTTAATTAACAAAAGTTATACTAAAAAGTATTTAAATTTTGTAAAATCAATATATTTATACTAAATAACTTTGTATGTTTGGTTAAATGAAGTTAAAACTCTATAAATATGCCAAAAATCACTTCCAATTCTTGTTTTGAAAGATTTACGTGTATTTTGAAATGTTTAATGAAGAAAAATCAAAGTGTCTCATTGTTACCCAAGGGCTAAAATGAGTGGGGAACAATGAGACAGCCCTGGATTCTGGGTATATTCTAAATTTTGGTCAAACCTGATGAAAGGACATTGTAGCCCAACTCAATCGCTATGGAACGTCGAAAGAAATTTGATGAAATATTAGTTTTGGTTTAAATGGCAGCCTGCGAGCGAAAAAGTATTTTTTGTCCATAATTTACTTTTACACCCCAGAATCAAACATTTATGAATAACTTTTCAAGGGAGCGTCCATAACCAAAGCCACTTTTATAGCTGACGTGTATCTAGTAGATACACCTTTCCCCCAAATATGAGCCTGATTGGTTGAAACTACAACTTGTGAGAGCCATTTTATCATTGTTCCCCGTGTCTCATTGATGACTACCCTACCCTACATCGGGAGAAGCTAGCCAGAGTGTAAATTGACCAGCTTGGATTACCCGTGAGCACGCACAGTCAAGCACGTGTCAGCGGAAGAATCTCCTCTCCCGAAGTCCCGAGCCCGAAATGAGGTTAAGAACAAAAGACCGAAAAGCGCACAAGACATCATTATCGCTATCAACCGGAGCATCACCCCGTAAACTCCTAGCTGGTAGAGTGCTAGAAGACGACGACGACGACGAGAAGAGAGAGAGGACAATCCGATACTTGCCGGCATCCAAAGAGGACACAAGAAACAGTGGCAGCAGCCGGTGCATGGTGATGGTTCAGGGGGGGGAGTAGAAGAACACCAGATGCTGTCCACGGTAGCGTAGCAACCACCGACTGACGACGAGGATGTTCGTGTAATGTTTCATTTGGGTTACATTTGGTGTCTTAGCCCGAGAAGCCTACACAGCAGCAGCAGCAGCAGTCCACGATGGTGGAGACCTGACCCAGGCAGTGGTCGTCGACGACGAGTTGTGGAACATCACGTACAGATGCTATATTCATCATAAGAATATGAACCACCTTAAGAGAGACAGAGAGAGACCAGTCGTAAGCAGAGAGCATAAAAAAGAGTGTGGTTGATGAAGATGCGATGAGGAAGCAGATTCAGGTGCAGAACAGTCAAAAGAGAGTGTGCTGTAGGGGAGGAGGAGGAGGAGTAGGTAGTGGAAAACCGCGAGCATCAAGAGTTATTACATCGAAAACATTAAGTACAGTTAGCATTTTTGCCGACCTGCTGCTACTGACTGCTCTGCTATGAACTCGGTAGTTGTTGGTAGATGTTCTCGACTGCCTTCGTGTGCGCGCACACTTCCGCGGTCAGGCTAATCTCGACTGTTTGTGGACGGTTTTGCGTGTTGGAGCATTCTGCCGGCACCAAGCTTTTTGCACGTAGAACTACTATATCTCCGTTCCGGACAAGTTGGCTTGGTTCCGGCATTTTTCGAACAGAAATGAAGAATCATGAAGCTTAGAATATCCAATCTGATGCACGCAAACGAATTTCCCATTAATAATTGAACACTGTAAGATTTACATTTCATTTATTAGGTTATTTTAACCTAAGTGGTGCGAGCTGTCAGTTCTGGTCAAGGTTAAAAGAAAATCCTGGTATGCTTGATATAATATTCAATTTAGTAAAAATATAATGTTTATTTCGTACCAAGTATCTTAATGAGCAGAAATAATAAATTTTTAAATTTATTTTTTCTCGAGTTGTAATGCTTTCCGCAAAAATGATCGTTATTTGTCACAATTGAGCAATTCTCTGAACTTTCGGTCATTAAATTTTTGCCTTCGTCACGTTACTGAAAAATGAACTTTACAAATAGACCTCCTACACCCATCTTCATGTATACCTATCGACTCAGAATCAAATTCTGAGCAAATGTCTGTGTGTGTGTGTGGTGGGATGTTGATCAAAAAATTGTCACTCGATTATCTCGACATTGGCTGAACCGATTTTGTCCGTTTTGGCCTCATTCGATCCGTCTTGGGGTCCCATAAGTCGCTTTTAAAAATTATGCAGTATAGGGTTGGTGAAATTTCACGATATCGCAGAAAGCGTAAAATCCGTGAAATTTGGCTTTGCCCGCGAAATCCCGTGAAATTTTATGCTTGTGTGAAACTGTAACGATTTTTCTTAAAAATGATTTATCAAACTCAAATAGGAATAAACATAATCTTATGAACTACTGTAGAATTAAGCGAATGAATACCCTTGTTTGATGACTTACATAGTGTTGGTGATTTTTGGCGATTTCGTGGACGGCGTGAAATTCGTAAATATTATCAATTTTCTCAATTTTTTTTTTCAAAATAACAACATAATAAATGTTTCATCCATACAGACTATTCAATTAAATTTTATTAGTTTTCAATTGTAAAGCTTGATATGAATAATTTGAAGAATTGTTCAGATTTTTCAGTTTTTTTCAGAAAGTAAGTTTAGTAATGTTTTCATTCGCTGTTATATTTTTTTCTGCTTTTTTATTTGAAAGGTATAGTTTCAATAGAAATTAAAAGAATCATCTTTTTTTTATTCAAAATAAAATGAAAGCTTTTAAATCAACTTATAAAAACATTACAGATTTTTCTGAGTCCTGTTTGATTTTAACGATATTTGATTATTTGGGTGGATGATTCCCGTGAAAGATAAATTACTAATTTTTGTTTTGAATTAAAATGTCGATTTCGTTACAAATTATTTTATTTTTGCCTTTTGATATAAAATTTAAATTTTGTAAAAGGAGATAAAAACCTTTACAAAAATGTTAATAAGCTAAATGTCGCAAAAAATTCTAATTATTTCACTATTTTTTTGCTGGACAAGATTGTTAAATCTTGCTTTAATATGAAATGCAATGAAATCAAGCAAATCTGCAAAAAAAAAAACAATTTATCAGTCAAATATTTGAAAAAGCAGTTCAATAAATGAGAATACGCATGCCCTACATTTTATTTCAAAATATAGATAGAGCTCATCCATAAACTATGTGTCCTTTCCACCGCGTCCAAAGACATTGAAGGTTTGACAACCCTATCAAAAGTTATAAGCATTTAAGTGTTATTGACGCACTGTTTGGAGGCCGGATCTCAAATGATTTATGAAAGTAACGTATAACAATGTCTTTTTAATAAATCCGTGAACCACATTAAACATGCACATTAAACATATACTGTTTGTTCACAAACCCATATTGGTCCAATTACTATATTTTGATAATTAATCCTGAATTTTTGCTTACCTTTCATACAGAAATATTGAGGTCCCACATGAATTCGCCTGACCTTGAAAATATTATTCTGCTGACAGCACCACGTAGCACTACCACCACCGTAAACGGATTGTTTCAAACACCTTCAGTGTGAGTGTCAACAACACTGCTAATTCAATCGTCACGAGAGTCCACGTTTGTACTTGTTTTGGTGTAAAAGGTAAGTTTAATGAATCATTTTAGTCAATTTTCAGTTGTTTAAAATGCTAGTGTTTTCAAGTGTTAAGTTAAAATTGTTGGTGATGGTGTAAAAGTGTTCTTCAGGTTTGCAAAATTCTTGAACGACCAGTTTTGAAGAATTCGACTCATGCAGGTAATGTTCTACATGCATAAAAAATTTGGTTGCTATTACCACAATGTTTACAAAACTCCAGCATGACAAAAAAAAGTTTGTCCACACATAAACAAAAGGTTTCTTGGAGATGCGGGGCATCGATCCCCGTACCTCTCACATGCTAAGCGAGCGCTCTACCATCTGAGCTACATCCCCATGTTGAAAGAGAGGTGGCAAATGTCCCACCTGAACGCTGCCTCCCGACACTCTCTGCTTAGCTCGAGCTCGTTCACGCCCAAGAGAGACCGGTAGGTTTGTGTGTTTATTTCTCTGTTTCTCCCTCTTTGCTTCCAACTCCAACTGACATCGCACCGCATCGGCCACCATTCATGAATAAATAATACCAATATGGGTTTAACTTGAAGCTTCATTTTCGTACACAGCTTTAACGCTTATTGAGTGTTTAGTTGTGTGTGTATGTGTGTGCTGGCGCGTTCCGGGTGGTTTACGTTTTTACTTTCAATTTATTATTATGGTTCACGGGAAGTTATTGAGGGGTGAGATAATAGTTTCAAGCCCATTTGTTGACTTTGTTAGTCTTTCCACTGCGCCGTGACATAAATCCTATCAATTACTAACAGGGATTGATTGAAAGTGTTCGATTTTTATACTGGAACGATGAGTTTTGCTTTTTGAACTCTTGTATTCAAAAATGTTTCAATTATTTGAAACCCTGATTTAAAAGCATTAAAATTCGCCTGTTTTTTGTCTACATGAATGAATGTTGTGAATATCAATTGAAATGAATCTTGAAAATTTAATGAAAAAAGCACACTTTAATTTACAAATAATGTTTTAATTGATATATTAAATATTATCTGAAAACTCGAATAAAATATCAGAAATTGTCAAAAAGAATACGGGCTCAACCGGGATTTGAACCCGGGACCTCTCGCACCCAAAGCGAGAATCATACCCCTAGACCATTGAGCCACATGAAAGGGGCGGTGGTAAAAGTACATGAAAATAAATCTGCTTTACTAAACGGGGTCAACTTTAAGTTGACGTCAAGTTGTCGTTTAAGAAAAAGAAGAGGGGCTTTCGTATGTTGAATAAAGTGAAGTGTATCGTTTCAGTTTCCTCCATTTGAAGAGTATTAAATTGAGTATATTCTGTACGATGTAATGTGAGCAAATAAGATGTTCAACTCAATTGAATTGCTTTTTGTGATATATAATGTATTGAAAAATGTTTGTGCATCTTGCTGATTCTTTTGAATAGATAAACAAATTTTGCACTACTTGTAGTGAACATTTCATAATAATATTGCTATAAAATTGATTAATAATGCCACAAAATGTCACATATGCTAAAATTCCACGAAAAGGTTCGACCAAGAAGCGTGTTCTAAAAAGAAACTTCGGGCTCAACCGGGATTTGAACCCGGGACCTCTCGCACCCAAAGCGAGAATCATACCCCTAGACCATTGAGCCGCTTGCAATTGAGCCTGTGCAAAATTTTCGCGGGGGAATGGGAACTAAAAGATGTTTAAAAGTACTGCGATGGCAGTAAAAAAAGTTTCTTGGAGATGCGGGGCATCGATCCCCGTACCTCTCACATGCTAAGCGAGCGCTCTACCATCTGAGCTACATCCCCTTGTCGATTTCGGTGTGAAGTTAACCAATCTGGCGTTTCATGTGTTACACATGCTGATGCGTTGTCCGTTACGCTAAATTGTGTTGAATTATTAAATAAATGAGGGAAATCCTCTTTGCTCTTGAAATTCCACTGGAATCGGAAATATTCCTTAGGCAATCACGTTAAATCACGAAAAATGTTCAAAGAAGTGAAATTGTTTTCGTTGTCAGAAAATGCCATAATTTTGCTGAATTTAAAAAAAAACCGTGGAGGATAACAAAATTTCACTTTGGATAATCGAGTCACGATTTACTTTGTTGTTGTCTTGTTTTTGACCCCAAAACTACTCTGATGAAATATTGAAAAAAAAAATCATTTTTATTTTATTTTTATAGACAATCAACCATTAAAATTTGACTAAAATGGGGTCACGGAACTCTAATTTGATGTTAAGAGTAAGAAAATAAAAAATACGAAAAATTGTGATTCGATTATCCGAAATCCTGTACAAACCTTCGGATAATCGAACTTCGGATAATCGAATTTTCGGATAATCGAGGCTTCGGATAATCGAGTCTGGATTGTAGTTAATTTTAAGACAAGCTTATGGTTCTTCCTGTGATTTATAAGACTAATTTTAAATTTGTTTATTCCGAGCTTTAAAATTACAAAATTTAAGGTAATGTACCCGTCAATACCCATTCTCAATGTTAAGTTTCACGTTCGGTTTAGTTTTATTCCGACCTCCAAAACGGCTTAGTCATCAAGTCATCTCACACCAAGCAGCAGAACATCGCGATCAATGCCACGACCGTTTTGCTCAATTGAGATGTGATTGTGTGCAACATCATAGCCGTGGTGCCTAGCACATCCACCAACGTAAGCGTTTTGATGATCTTTTGGACGCGCAGCTTCAAACGGGTGGTGCGTTCGTTTGGGCAACCTAGGTTTGAACTCATACAATAACTTTTGACAGAATTTGAAGATTTAACGTTATTCAACGTCTAAATTTGTCATATTTCGATGAAAGAACCCAACGGAATCAGTTTTAAGTTCTGACCAGGGTCGCCAAAACGAACGCACCACCCCATTCATTCACTCTCTTGATTCGCTTGATGGGATTGAGGATGAGCGCGCTCCAATCTGGATGATGAACTGGCGGCCACCACCGCCGGTCGGTCAGGTTGATGGGAATCTGGGCAAAGTGTGAATGATTGGGAATTTTTGTTTTGTTTCCAGCGATCGAAAAGCAACGGTACCGGCTCGCATTGCGGTTCAGAGTCGCTGTAAATACCTGTGAACTCTGGCGAGAGGAATTCAAGCTTGAAAGCATCAACCTTCGTACTCAACTCGAGAGCAAGGTGTGTTGAACTGGGGTTCCAATTAGGTCCTCACTTGGCAGAGCTTTGCAAGTGGAAAGGAAATTTCCCATGAAAATTGTACGATACAGTGTCAGTAAATAAAAGTTTTTTCCAGCAAGTGCGATGTCCTCGTTTCGTTCGCACTTACGATGCCATGATGATGTCGTCGTCCTTCATGTCCCCTGTGACTACATGCAGCCGCGGAGTGTCAACTAGCTTCTGGAGGTCCTTGTATCGAAGGATGTTGTGCGGTGCGAAGGACAACTGCTGTGGACGTCTCTGTAGGCGCCTGTGAACCTTTTCCGTTGTGTCCCCTCTGGCTGGCCGATGTCCTGAGACGGTCATCGTCTTTGGGTAGCCGTTTGACGGAGTTAGTTCGATTAAATTACAAAAAGTTCCTTAAAAAATGTTATTTTGTTTTTAAAATCTTATTCGTGTTAAAGATCTGGTAGACATCGAATTTTTGTAATTTCTAAACATCACACTGTTTGATTTACCAATTAGTTGCAATCCATTCCCCAGCACGGTAAATTTCCTCAGTACTTCGTCGTAGCCTCAGTTTCCCCCCTGCCAGGTCAAGTCGCCAAGGCAAAACAATTGATGGAAAGGACATGAACTGCCAAATGGATGTCCGCCCCCACCCCCTCCACGGTCGATAGCTTCGTCCTTCTTTCCTTCCCTTTCCTTCCATCGACCTCCACAGTAACTGCGCCGTACCGTCTCACGACGACGGAGTTCCTCAACAGTCTCCAAATGGGGTGGAAGAAAAAGGGTGCTCACATGTAAGCCACCCCAGGCTGCTTGTAGGGGTGATGACGCCTCCGGTTTTCCACCCCCCGGACACAACAGAGATAGGGGGTGTTTATTGAATTCACTTTCCCCCTTTTTTCTGTCGTGTGAGTGTGTCACTCTTTTAGTACTTCCGCGTGCGCGATTGGTGGTTTGTGAAGACCGAAAGTGATTATGATGATGTTCAACAAGATTGTAGTGTGATGAAACGCAATGTGAATCGACATGGATTTTGTTGAAAATTTCTTGGTTTTTTCTTTCTAAGGCAAATTTTAATTGAAGTTTTTGTTTCCTTTTTTCAAACTATACCAACAATCAGAGGGAAGAAACACCTCGGGGACATAATGTTGAAATTAAAGTATAGGTTTTAGTGAAAAAAGAAGTTTTTCTCGTTTTTGTCATTTCCCGTTTTTTGCGTGGGTGGCGTGTTGAAAAACCCAAAAGAAAATCTTAAAAAAATCAAATCTCGGAATTCTATTAATGAACCTAACCCATTTTTAAGTATATTACGTGAAACTTCCCGAGGAATCCATCAAAAATATTTTCAGAAATCTGGCTCTTTGATCCAGACACGATCAAAACGGCCTTTGAACTATTATATTAAATATTTTTCCTTGAAAGCACAACTAATCATTTTTCAGTTGGGCCCAAGACAACTCAAATCGGTTGAAATGGAGCGAAGTTATGATTTTTTTTTAAATGAGGCTTTGTGAAATTTGCCAATCTTTTTATTGAAAATAATCTAGAAATTTTAAAATTTAGTCTTAAATGTGAGTTGGGATATTTATCAATTTGTAAACCTATTAAAAAGCTATATTTGATTCATAAGTTTTGAGTGTTTTCTTTCACAAGTATTTAATCGAAAATCGAGTCAATAGTTTCCGTGAAATCGTCAGTTATAATTTGACACTTAAAAAATCTAATTTTCATCGATTTAATTATTTGTAAGACGGTATCTCAGAAACTAAAATTTAATTTCCGAAAATTATAACCTCAAAGTGACAATAATTCCAAAACATTGCATTTTTTTCAATTTTTTGACCCCAAAAAATATTTTTCAAAAATTACACTTTTTTCATTAAATTATTCCTCAGTAATCAAATTTTGTACCATCATGCACTATGGCTCAAATTATGTTTCTTTGATTCCGATTAAACATTGGAAATATTTCAAAAATAAAAAAAATATCTATTTTGGGAATCCAACTTTTAGTGAAAAAACGAAGAAATGGTTTATTTTTTTAAGTGTGTTATTATTTTTTCCGAATAGTCCATATTTTAATATACAACTTTCCCGATGACACCAAATCGATCAAAAAATCTTACACACTAAAAAAATGTCCATTAGAATTTTTACTCAAACCAATGAATTGCGTAAAAAATCCAAACAACTCATTTTTTTATATTTTTTAGATGACAAAAATTGTACCATCTTTTGCCCAATGGTTATGATCAAAAATCATTTGGCAGTGTTGCCATTTTCCTCGTAAAATAAGAATTATTGAATAACTTGAAAAAGTCATTAAACTTTTTTGACTTTATTTTCGATGTAAAACCAAATTTGCCAAAAGTATAGTACATTAAATTTGATATCATGCATCGTTTTCAAGTTATAGCCTCTTAAGCATATTTTTTTGTCACGTGACGTGACTGCAACAACACATTTTCTGTCATCTTAAACATATTTAAAAATTAGATTTTTCAAAAATGATTATCAATTTAATTAATTTTGTATGTGAAAAATCGAATTGAAAAAGCGGTAGATTTTTTTTTGAGCAAAACTGTTTTTAAAGAAGTCCCTTATAGTTTTTTTTTTGTATGGACAGCTGCCAAAGTTGTTTGGAGACTTGCATAGACGAACTGATGATGTCAAAAGGTCTTATTTGGTAACAGGAACGTTACAACCAAAGCTTCATCTAAATAAATAAAAAAAACTTAACATAATTGTTGTCTCTCAAGTGTCAGAGAATTGCCCCTTTTTTAGTTGTGCTTCCACTGTTAAGTGTTCAAATCAGGGCTGTGGAGTCGGAGTTGGAGTCGGAGCCGGAGTCGGTGGAGTCGGGTCTTTTTGGGGACCTGGAGTCGGAGTCGGAGTCGGAGTCGGAGTCGTCAAAACTCGAATAGCTGGAGTCGGAGTCGGAGTCGGAGTCGGCTAAATTTTATGAGCTGGAGTCGGAGTCGGAGCCGGAGTCGTAGATTTCTGATTGACCCGGAGTCGGAGCTGGAGTCGGAGTTTCAAAATATTTTATATAATTCATGAACTTATTTATTTTTCAATATTTGTTATAATTCAGGTTAATTCTCATTTTTTTTAATTTATTTATTGAATCGCGTGCACTGCGTTGACATTTTTATAATCATTTTTTTTGGATCAAGATATTTATCAGATGTCATGATGTTTTCGAAGTATTTCTATTGTGATTGGAAAGCTCTTATTGTGTTATTTCAATGATAATCTTTTAATCCTCTCTTGTCAATGTTTGCATACACTGTTCAATAGTGTCATAACTCATAAAATAGTAAATAATTGTAGCTGTGTAGTCAAAAAATTTAAACATATTAAAATGGTTCTTTACTGTCTCTTTTTGCTTGTATTTACAGTATGTAAAAAAAGTATTTACACCCCTTGGGCCCTATGCACATTTTGTGATGAAACATGTAAACAATTTAAAGTTTGGCAGAAACCTAGTACTACGTTTTGTACAGAAACTCATGCCGAACATTTTGCTGAAAAGAATGATTTCTTTAAAAAGTTGTATAACAAATACTATTACAAAAATCAAAAACTATACAAAATAAATATACGAAAAAAATAACATGAATAAAGTTATTTGTTGTCAAATCACAATAAATCCAGCCTCCAAACTCCAAATAGGCATCTTCGACTGATTAAAAAAATAAATTGGATTGAATATAAAGTTTACTTACTGCTTAGTATAAAAGTTTATATAACTCTGGAAATTCTATATAAAACTTATCTTAACTTATTTTTGCAAACTTTTAATTCAACTAAATGTCAATATATTACCATAGAATTGGTAAGGTTTAAAGTAGATCCTTTTTGTTAATAGGAAAATAAAGGTACACTACCAGTACTTAACGAAAAAAATGTAACATTTGTAAAATTGACATTATAACAATACTAATAAATTATCAACTATTATATCAATCTACTACTTGGACCGCAACATGCTCATTTTGTATTTAAATAAAAATAAATCAAAGCGCCTTGCTGAAAACATTTAAAACAAACAAAAAATATCAAAAATAAGTTGCAACTAGTTTTGAAATAATCATTGATTAGATGTATCGATTACCTCAATGTTTACAATTTCTCTTAAAGTGTTGATTCTTAAGGATCCACTACACGCGAACATGTTTTGCTTCGACTTTTTTACGGAAATTGTCATAACTCTGAAAAGAAAACAGTTGGAGTCCCACTTTTTGTATTAGGTCCTGTAGAAATGTGATGCAAAGTAAACGAAATTTTCGCATTTTTTAAGGCTTTTTGAAGAAACTATTGAAACAATCAGATCAGTTTAGGTCTTGTAAACTTTGCATAACTTTTGTACAGGACTTAATACTAACTGTTTCCTATTCAGAGTTATGACAATTTCCGTAAAATACTCGAAGCAAAAAATGTTTGCGTGTAGTGGATCCTTAAATAATATCGATGAACAAGTCTATTTTTTTAAATACCTTAAATCGGGGTGATATAATTGATATAATTTTATTTTTTTTCAAATATATTAGAATTTTCTCATGATTTGTATGTTTAAAGTGTGTTCTGGGCTGGATCACACAATTTCCATATACGTCCTCTGAAATAAATTCAAAAGAGCTTTAAAAAATAGTGACTTTAAAAATAGTCTATTTCAAAACCAGCGTATCTTTGATAGTTACTGTGTTTCTTTAACATTTCAGCCTAAAATTATCCAAATGGATTTTATATGTTTATTCGATCATGAAGGTTAACTTTCTTTTATAATTTCATTTAAAAAAGTACAGTTAAAGAGTGTAGCTAGCATATAAACTTAAAAAAATGAATGTAAATTTAAAGTTTGTAAATAAAAAGTTCCAATTTTTCAAACAACTTAATTTAAATTTATTTAGAAAATTGTTGTGCAGAAAATGCGTTTAAATCTGAAAATATTTATGATTTTTGTTTCAATAACGCTGACAACATGTAACATAGAACAACGAACACTTATCTACCAAGCTTAGTATGGTTCCATATCATTCTGTTTCTATAAATAATTCGTATGTATAATTTTGTTTAACACCTCGAACATAAATGTCACCCCGGTATTATTCGCGCAAGTGTGAACTGAAATGTGAGTGATGTGATTAATTGAAATTTTTAAAATATTTTAAATACAGATTAGGTGTCGGAGTCGGAGCCGGAGTCAACAATTTGTGGTAAGCTGGAGTCAGAGTCGGAGTCGGAGTCGGCTAGAGTTGGAAGGCCGGAGTCGGAGTCGGAACCGGAGTCATCAATTTGTGGAAAGCCGGAGCCGGAGCCGGAGTCGGAGTCGGCTTAACTCAGAAAGCCGGAGTCGGAGTCGCTTGAAATATGATCCGACTCCGCAGCCCTGGTTCAAATGACGAAATTTTTCTACCACTAAACATTCAAGCCCAGCCAATTGTTTCTTTTCAAATGAGTTCAAAAATTTGCGTCTTGAAATTGTATTCTTTTTATACGATTTTGCATAAGGAAAGTTTTTTTTTAGACGATGGCAATTTTGTTTTTTTTTTTGTTTCCACTACAGGCAAAAAAACAATGATAAAGAAGGCAAAACCCCCCGTGTACTCCTCCTCGCAAAGCATTACTGTTTGCTGAATTGTGGGTGGCAGCGTTGCTGGTGGGTGTCGGAATTATTGATTTTACTCCTGCTGCTGCCGCTTTTCCTGCTGTAGAACGATCTGTGTGTGTGCGGTTGGGAAAAGGCCAAAAAGGCTACTCCGTGTGGCGACGATGTGGGATATCCTTTTGCCGAGAGGGTGCCGAGGGGTGAACCTCTCTCCGCTTTTCCCATGAATTGAATATGTTAATTACATTTGCAGTTTCGAAGAAGATGGGATCATCGCGTGGGGTTCTTGAGTGATACACGTGTCCCGATTTCGGCGCTGACCATGGGAAGGGTGACAACATAACACTGCAATCTGTTTGGATTGGCAATTAAGAGGAGTTTGCATGATTCAACAGTTGTAAAATCAATAAGTATTTTCAACTTGAGCGGTTTTCAGCCAATTTGCCAAATTGCACTTTCCAGCAACTCAGTGACCACCAACTTCAAGCACTTTTTATTTGGCTAGTTTTTCTTCCTCACTAAAGTTTGAGTTAGCAAGCAGGAGAGAAATAACTTTTTGAAGAGGATTTTCTTAAAAAAAAAAAAAAAAAAAAATTTAGGAAACTTTTGCGGTCCCTGTCAGTGTTCGAGAGAGAGAGAGAGAGAGAGAGAAAAGATTACCTGGCATGGTAAAAATAAGCTATCACAAAATTTTTTTTGACCCATTCTCACCCGTGATGACGGTAGCATTTATTTTCCCCTTAATTAAAACCAAAAACATCTTGTTGATACAAAAAGGAATAACAATTCATTCTTATTTCTCAACAAGGCATTATGGAATTCTTGCCAACAAATGGACCTTTTAATTGACATTGCCGAGAACTGTTTTGAGAATTCTAAATGATCAACAGCTTAGTTTGAGGTTGTAAAATTAATCTCCCCTTAAGGGAGCAAACCATTAACAACACAACAAACGGCCATGTTCAATTGCATCTTATTGCCAACATGTGTGGAGATTTCAACTCCTCCAAGAATCATAAAAAAAAAAAAAATAAAGCGAGGGAGTTCAATTATAGTCACCGTGCACAGGAGACACGTGGCTGTCTTCACATGGCGGCTGACAGCCGGAGAAGACAACTCGATATCCGATACCTTTTCCAGCGCCAACGTTGCCCTGTTCCACTGCGCTACATAAAGTTGTTGCCCGGCGACAGGAAATCGAGCTGCCGAACTAGGTGTACTCCGCTCTCTGGGTATTCGGAAGTTGCACATTATTGTCACAACACACAACGCGGCGGGGGCTGTCAAATGGATTGTCACAATTCTGGAGGGGAGCGGGGACACCAAGTCGTCTCATAGATCAGCTCCCTAAACGGAGTTCAACGACTTGAACCGAACACTGCTGTGAACCCGAGGTAGGTTGAAGTTTAAACGGCGGCGCGGCTCAAGAGAGATTAGGGGGAAATTTCACCCCGTAAACAGTTTATTGCCGGTAATAAAAGAAAACAAAAATGTTACACGCTGAGGACAGGATTCGAACCTGCGCGGGTAGAACCCAATGGATTTCAAGTCCATCTCCTTAACCGCTCGGACACCTCAGCTGATGATAAGGGGTGGTGGAACTTTCCAGCTTGGCGGCAACCCCAGCTGAAAACTGCAATAAAAAAGGTGCAGCAAAAAAAGTTATCAGCTGATGTTGTCACCCCTAATTTGGATGCAACACAATCAGTTGAGGCTCCGGCGAGATTCGAACTCACGATCTCCTGTTTACTAGACAGGCGCTTTAACCAACTAAGCCACGGCGCCGTTGAACGTGAGGCTGATTGGTATTTTTTTCAACGCATGTGGGGTTGTAAAATAATAATCAAACAAGTCAATTGAAAGGAATCAATTGTATTTAAATTTCCACGGCATGACATTTTTTCAGTTAGGTTTAATTATACCTTGTTAATTAAACAACAGTTATTGCAAGATACAAAACATTTGTTTGTCAAATTCCACAATAGTCTCAACCTCGTTTTAGCTGGCATATTTTATATTTATGAAAAATTTAAAAAGGCTTCCACAGACAAACAGACAAAAGCAGTTCTCTACGATTTCGCGTTTTTTAAATTTTATTTTTTTGATTTGGATGAAACTTAATGTAAAAATGTAAATGTATGAAATTTCTGATCGATTTGGTGTGAGGTACACGCAAGACATTTTCATTTCTTTTATTTAACTTTTTTCACTGAAAGTTAAATTCCCCGCTAAAAAAATCTCCTGAGCCATGTTCTTGATGCTGCAAAATTTGATAAACGAGATATGACATTTTTTTTGTAAAAATCGTGTTTTTTGAAAACTATCAAAATACTGCTAAAAAAATATTTTTTCAAAGCAAATCGAATTTGCAATTGAAAGGTACTTTTTGCAATTCCGTCGTGAAACTACTCACTTTTCCTGTCATTCTTGAACGACGAAATAGCCTACTTTTCTGTACCAAAAATAACAGAATCGAATAGCAACACTTTTCAAAATAAATGCTTAAAAGTTCTACTTTTCAGCACTCAAATGGGTGCTGAAAAGTTAAACTTTTCAGCACTTGTTTCGAAAAGTAACACTTTTCAGCATTTTTTTGATTTAAACGATTTATTGACAAAATACATGAAAATTTGACTTAAAATTTCACTCAGTGTGTGTTTTTTGGAATTGCAAAAAATGTTGTATGGAACTCGTTGCAAAACTTGATTTTTTCAGCACTCTTCGTATTTATTCAACTCGGTGAACCTCGTTGGATAAATGTACGACTCGTGCTGAAAAAATCCTCTTTTTGCAACAGAAATCCCTACAACATTTTTTGCAATTCCAAAAAACACACACTGAGTGAAATTTTAAGTCAAATGTTCATTAGGGTGTAATATGGTTGTATGGAAAAAAATTAAATTGTCCATATTTAGTGAGCACAGCACTTTTTCAGTTCCTTTTGGGGCCCTAAACAACTCCTCAAAGTTTGGGACTGATTGGTTTAGTCCTCATTTTGCGCAAAGCAATTCAGTTTTCCATACAAATTTGTATGGGGAAAACCATTTTTTTGGATTTTGATATTTATCAAATCCACGTTTCATGCTATATCAAAACCGGACTCATATTCGGATGCTCTGGAATGTCCTCTACAACTTTGCCGAAGAGAGTATGGTGCTAGCTTGCCCCTAAAAAAGATACAGCGTGTTCAAAACTCGTCTAAAACGTGTTTTTTGCTCGAAAATCACGTTTTAGACGAGTTTTGAGGAAGGTATATCTTCTTTCAGGAGCAAGTTAGCACCATACTCTCTTCGGCAAAGTTGTAGAGGACATTCCAGAGCATCCGAATATGAGTCCGGTTTTGATATAGCATGAAACGTGGAATTGATAAATATCAAAATCCAAAAAAATGGTTTTCCCCATACAAATTTGTATTAAAAATTGAATCGCTTTGCGCAAAGTGAGGACTAAACCAATCAGTCTCAAACTTTGAGGAGTTGTTTAGGGCCCCAAAAGGAACTGAAAAAGTGCTGTGCTGGAAAATCGATTTTGATATTACACCCTAATGTTCATGTATTTTGTCAATAAATCGTTAAAATCAAAAAAATGTTGAAAAGTGTTACTTTTCGAAACAAGTGCTGAAAAGTTCAACTTTTCAGTACCCATTTGAGTGCTGAAAAGTAAAACTTTTCAGCATTTGTTTTGAAAAGTGTTGCTATTCGATTCTGTTATTTTTGGTACAGAAAAGTAGGCTATTTCGTAGTTCAAGAATGACAGGAAAAGTAAGTATTTTCACGACGGAATTGCAAAAAAAGAGTTTTTAGTCTTTAGTTTTTAGTTTTTAGTTTTTAGTTTTTAGTTTTTAGTTTTTAGTTTTTAGTTTTTAGTTTTTAGTTTTTAGTTTTTAGTTTTTAGTTTTTAGTTTTTAGTTTTTAGTTTTTAGTTTTTAGTTTTTAGTTTTTAGTTTTTAGTTTTTAGTTTTTAGTTTTAGTTTTTAGTTTTTAGTTTTTAGTTTTTAGTTTTAGTTTTAGTTTTTAGTTTTAGTTTTTAGTTTTAGTTTTTAGTTTTTAGTTTTTAGTTTTTAGTTTTTAGTTTTTAGTTTTTAGTTTTTAGTTTTTAGTTTTTAGTTTTTAGTTTTTAGTTTTTAGTTTTAGTTTTTAGTTTTTAGTTTTTAGTTTTTAGTTTTTAGTTTTTAGTTTTAGTTTTTAGTTTTTAGTTTTAGTTTTTAGTTTTTAGTTTTAGTTTTAGTTTTAGTTTTTATTTAGTTTTTAGTTTTTAGTTTTAGTTTTTAGTTTTTAGTTTTTAGTTTTTAGTTTTTAGTTTTTAGTTTTAGTTTTTAGTTTTTAGTTTTTAGTTTTAGTTTTTAGTTTTTAGTTTTAGTTTTTAGTTTTTAGTTTTAGTTTTTAGTTTTTAGTTTTTAGTTTTTAGTTTTTAGTTTTAGTTTTTAGTTTTTAGTTTTTAGTTTTTAGTTTTAGTTTTAGTTTTTAGTTTTAGTTTTTAGTTTTAGTTTTTAGTTTTTAGTTTTAGTTTTTAGTTTTTAGTTTTAGTTTTTAGTTTTAGTTTTAGTTTTTAGTTTTTAGTTTTTAGTTTTTAGTTTTTAGTTTTTAGTTTTAGTTTTTAGTTTTTAGTTTTTAGTTTTTAGTTTTTAGTTTTTAGTTTTTAGTTTTTAGTTTTTAGTTTTTAGTTTTTAGTTTTTAGTTTTTAGTTTTTAGTTTTTAGTTTTTAGTTTTTAGTTTTTAGTTTTTAGTTTTTAGTTTTTAGTTTTTAGTTTTAGTTTTAGTTTTTAGTTTTTAGTTTTTAGTTTTAGTTTTTAGTTTTAGTTTTAGTTTTTAGTTTTTAGTTTTTAGTTTTTAGTTTTTAGTTTTTAGTTTTTAGTTTTTAGTTTTTAGTTTTTAGTTTTTAGTTTTCAGTTTTTAGTTTTTAGTTTTTAGTTTTTAGTTTTTAGTTTTTATAAGTGCAGTGCTTCTCGGGACGCGCAGTCCTGTTTTTTCGTGATAATTTTCGTCTCTTTTGTGTGGCTGTTTGTGTGCATGGGGTGATTGGTCAGTATAATTGAATAATGCCATCATAAGTGCAGTGCTTCTCGGGACGCGCAGTCCTGTTTTTTCGTGATAATTTTCGTCTCTTTTGTGTGGCTGTTTGTGTGCATGGGGTGATTGGTCAGTATAATTGAATAATGCCGTCATAAGTGCACTGCTTCTCGGGACGCGCTGTCCTGTTTTTTCGCGCTGTAGTTATAAAGCAAGATCGATCTTGAAAATTATTCATATTAATCGGTGAGTTATTGTGTGCTTCAAGCCCTTGTGTTGAAAAGACCTTCCCATAGCTCCGTAGCTCGGAGGGCTCGACGTCGGTTGTTTGTGTGTTAAGTCCTCTCTATAGCATCGTAGCTCGAGAGGCAACGAAAATCAATACCTTATCTAGCTAACAGAAAGAAGATCGGAAGACACTTGATGGTTGAGTTCGTCGCGTCTATTCCGTAACAAATTCATGAACTTAATGATTATATAATTAAAAATCAGACTACGCTATCATTGCAGCATTGCGTTTAACACCTCATTTTATAAATAAATATTATTTGGTTTTATCTTTCCACAGCCGGCTGTCTAAGATTAAACCATTTCATTAAAAAATTAACAACAGTTAAACGGGAAATGTCTCATCCGCAGCATCCGATTGTTGGCCTTGAGAATAAAATATAATACCTTTCAACAAACACTATGATTTTGGGTCGCATCATCATCTTCTATGATGAATCCTGACCAAACACCCTATCCTACTAACAAGTTTTCAGGTTCCTGGCGCTCGTGGGGTGTAAGCACAGAGTAAATCAGCTGCCCTAGTAGCAACCTGCGCTAACTAACATTCCCGTCCCTTAAAATCGAGATCTACAAACTGACATGGCGGGCGCCGTTGGTGGCCAATGACTGTTACCTATTCGCAACTGATCTTGTTTTGGCAATCATGGTGTTTTATCTTTTCAGCGCATTCATACATGCTGTTGATAAGGGAAAAACCACTTGATAGTCGAAGCCTATGATCAGTAGTGCTGAAAGGATATTACGGTTCTGTTCAGCAACGGAGAAGGACAACCATGGGTGGTCTCTCATGCTCATGCTCATGCTCATGCTCATGCTCATGCTCATGCTCATGCTCATGCTTTAGTTTTTAGTTTTTAGTTTTTTGTTTTTAGTTTTTAGTTTTTAGTTTTTAGTTTTTAGTTTTTAGTTTTTAGTTTTTAGTTTTTAGTTTTTAGTTTTTAGTTTTTAGTTTTAGTTTTTAGTTTTAGTTTTTAGTTTTAGTTTTTAGTTTTTAGTTTTTAGTTTTTAGTTTTTAGTTTTTAGTTTTTAGTTTTAGTTTTTAGTTTTTAGTTTTTAGTTTTTAGTTTTTAGTTTTTAGTTTTAGTTTTTAGTTTTTAGTTTTTAGTTTTTAGTTTTTAGTTTTTAGTTTTTAGTTTTTAGTTTTTAGTTTTTAGTTTTTAGTTTTTAGTTTTTAGTTTTTAGTTTTTAGTTTTTAGTTTTTAGTTTTTAGTTTTTAGTTTTTAGTTTTGGTGAGTTTTCCCAAGCAAATCACAACTCTTACTAAATGAGTGGAAAATTGATTATTTTGTTAATTTAGTTTACTTCGAGCTAATAAAACCTTCAGAGAAAATCTAAACAAATTGCTGTTCCTAGAGTTTGTCATGTTTCCCCTTGAAATTTCCAACTTCAAAGCTCTCCACAGCTGCGCGTTCCAGAAAGTGTTGGGTCAAGTCAGTTAGTGGAATCGGATGGGAACTTTTCATCCGAAAGCCCTGGATTTCCCACTGCTGAAAATCGGTGACGGAGCCAATTCCTGCCAATTTGGTCGTTTTAACATACGGAAAACCCTCAAAAGAGAGGGAGAGAGATTCAGCGCAGCCTTTTTCCGTGCAATTTTTTCCCCGGTTGTTTTCCAGTACCAGGAACTATTCCGGCAACTCTGGAAGGATATTAGATGATGTGGAAGGAAAATAAGGATACAGTTATGGTAGCTTGGAATTCCTGGAAGGTTAAAACGTTGCTCTAGGTGTTTCCAAGTTTCGAAAGTTTGATAAAAAAGCATTTATACATCAGAATTGTTTGTGATGTTTCAATTTCTTGAATATGATAGAAATAGAAAACAGAAAACCAATCTAGCCCTGGCAACAAAAGCCAACCATCAAATTCACCATACCAGCAGCATCCACAAAAGCTACACCAATTATGCTCGGTGAAGACTCGAAATTTGCCTGTTCCGCCAGCATCAGCATCTTCCACGGTCCCAACCATTCTCGTAATAATGAACTGAGAAAAGTGCACACAAAACAACTCATAATGAGGAAAAACTCGTGCTCTTTCCCCCCCCCCCTTTTCTACAAGGGTCTCTTCCCTCTTCCTTCCCCTTTCTGTTGCTCCGACGTAACAGATCATCAGGCTTTTCAGGGTTTATTGTGCCAAATTATTTTATTTCCCTCCTCCGATTTACCCACCCGCCTTCCTCGCCACATTTCACGCCTTGAAGCTGATCCTGGCGGGCCAACCAACCAATTCAGGAGCCTAATAATTTCATTTTCTCTCGCTTGTCCTTTGTGTGTGTGTGTGTTTGTGCAGTGGGGTCGGGGCAGGCGGGAAAAGTTTTCCACTTGTGCTTGGTGGCCAACGCTGCGGCGCTGCTTGTACTTTTGCGTTTGACTTCCAATCTGGGTATTGATTTTATGCTTTTTCCCAAGCCAGGGCACACAGGGCACAGCCGAGTCGAAACCAGTGCCAACATCGCAGGACAGCCAGGATATTTTGTCTGTGCAGTCAACGTTGGGACAGGGTTTTGTTTTGGTGCTGATTTTGGGGGTTCTTTTTTGGAATTTCCGTCGGAGTGAGAAGGATTTTTTGAAGTTGTTAGAAAGGATAAAAGAACGTTTGTTTGGCAACGTTTATTTGAACAAATAAAAGTATATCCAAAAATACTGACAAAACCGATTAGCATCAGTTTGATGTATAAAATTTCTGTAGTTTATTTTTTGAAGAAAAATTGGTTCATATCATATTCCAAGTAAATAGTACTATCTTCAAACGCAAGCTTGACAGGCCTTAAATTTATCATCGATAAGCCACACTGCTGCCTTCAATTGCCAATTTATAAATTTGTCTGTTGTGTTAAATGAATGTATTTCATTTAGCAACACTGGCGCTCGCTCTTTAAATATCTATTTTTCTTTGGTTTGCTTCTCCTATCTTGAGTATGCTGAAGATAAATTTTAATTTCAAGTCATTTTATTAATTAATCTTATACGCTTGCAAACTCACTTTGGACAGCATGAATCTGGAGCAACATTTGAAAGGGGCGGTACGACATTGCTCTTAGAGTAATTCAATGTCAAATAGGGAATCGGTTGTACCCGACCCTCTCCGATTTCAATGAAACTTTGCAGACATGTTATCCTACGCTTATATAAGCCATTTTTGTGTATATGGAGCCAGTAACACTCGAAAATGACAGTTGAGAAGGGCGTAAGTGTTTTAAATATTTGTGTGTTTCGTAATTCAAATATTGCTGTATCTTGAAGCCTGATCTTGCATCGTATCAAAAAGTTGTCAAAGACAATTTGTCCCAAACTTTGTGGGGGCCTTCCCTATGACCAAAGAAGCTTTTTTGTGTCATTGGTTCACCCATACAAGTCTTCATACAATTTTGGCTGTTGTCCATACAAAAATGTTAAATAAATATTCAAACAGCTGAAACTTTTTAGTGAATTTTCCGCAAAGTTGTAGGTATTGTTGAGGACTATCGAGAAAAAATAGAAACAATGAAGAAAAAAATTGCAGATTTTTTAAACAACTTTTTTTTCACAGAAACACAATTTCCCAAAATACGTATTTTTTTATTTTCGAGATTTTTTGATATGTTTTAGGGGACAAAAACTTGCAACGTTTGAGCCATATAAAAACATGGTAAAAAATCTGCCGCCGAGTCATGAATTTTTGAAAAAATAGTGATTTTTGGAAAAAATCGAAATTTCATGCAAAAACAAATTTGACGTAATTTTTTAATGTAAAATTAAATTTCCAATCGAAAAGTACTTCACAGATTTTTTGATAAAGGGCTCTGTTTTCAAGATATAGCCACCGAAAGTTTGATTTTAGCGAAATATTTGCAGTTTTTCGTTTTCTAAAAATTGTGACCATGAGTGACCATTTCCATTTTTTTTTGAAAATTCAGATAATTTGCTATAAAATTGCCTAAGAGACATTGAATATTGCTGGAGTTTTTTTTGAAAAGGTCCAATAAACCAAATTTTTAATTTTTGCTTTTTGGGTGTTTTTGATTACCCCTGACTCAAGGCGGTTCTAAAAACACCCAAAAAGCAAAAAAATGAAAATTTGGTTTATAGGACCTTTTCAAAAAAAACTCCAGATTGGACCTCGGGTTGCTGAGATACAACCGCTTTAAGGAAAACAATTACACAAATTGAAGTTTTCTAAGTCTCACCAAATCAACCCACCATTTTGTAATGTCGATATCTCAGCAACTAATGGTCCGATTTTCAATGTTAAAACATGAAACATTCGTGAAATTTTCCGATCTTTTCGAAAAAAATGAAACCAAGACTAGCATTTCAAATGGGCGTAATGTTCAGTGTTTGGCCCTTTTAAAATGTTAGTCTTGATTTAAAAATTTCGAAAAAAAAATTTCGAAGTGATCGGAAAATTTCACGAATGTTTCGATATAAGAAAATGGTGGGTTGTTTTGGTCAGACTTAGAAATCTTCAATTTTAGTGTTTCTTTAAGCGGTTGTATCTCAGCAACCCGAGATCCAATCTTCAATGTCTCTTAGACAATTTGATAGCAAATTTTCTGAACTTTTTGAAAAAAAACATATTTTTAGAAATGGTCACGGTCACTATTTAAAAAAAAATCGAAAAACTGAAATCGAGAAAAAAATCAACATTTCTCACTAAAACTGCGAAAATTTTTAAATTTGGATGATGACCTATACTTTTTGGGTACTGAAATTTCCGTAATTGAAAGATTGATGATTTTTTAAGTTTCTTTTTATTTTTTTCTCTTGGTAAGCGTAAATAGATTTTATTTTGATGATGATTCTTCCATCGCTGCGGCCATGGAACCCACCGAAAAAAAAAAATTGAGCTCGATTGGAGAACTTTTTTTTTCTAATCATGCTGTTTTCGTGGGGAATTGTTGTTACACAGTTATTTTTAAAAATCATAAATTAATAAAATATATAGAGCAGCTAATATTGCTGTTTTCTTGGGAAATTGTTGTTATATAGTTATTTTTAATTATTTGAAAACAGGATAATTTAATTGATTTAAACTTGTTGATTTTGAAATTGTGGGTATTTTTTGACATTATCGTCATTTAAAAAAATTGAATACAATAAAGTAAACTTTCAAAACTTTTTTATTGTATAGGTTAAAAAAATTAATTAAAAAATCAAATAAAAATGTTTCAATTTTCTTGCCTTAACTATCAGATCAGGTTAAACAATAACCCAATATTCCACGACCTGGTTTATGTTAATAAATGATTGATGCTTTTGTGACTGAAGACATTCGTTGTTGAACAAGTTTTTTTTTCATTTAAAAATGAAAATTGAAAATAGTCTTTAACTTCCATTTTTTTCATTAAAATATAAAAAAACGAAGTTTCTTATGGTTGGAAAATTGATAGTATATTTTTATCAAAATTATAAATTGTTGCAAAGAGATTTTTCATCATTTTTTTCTCCAATTTCAATAATAATTTGATAAATTGTGGTCAATCTGAATCAGATGTTACGTACTAAATTCGTAACGGGGCGGTTTATAAATACAGTTTTCCACTTAAGTAAAATTTGAATGTTTCATAACTCATTTCCAAAACTGTTTGATGAAGTTTAAGACGAAATTTACTGTTTTCAATCACATTCACACGTGCGAAATTGTTTCAACAAGTTAGATTTTTCATCTTAATATCTGTTTCGTATATTCAGGATCGTAAATAATAAATAAATTATTGGTTTCATATTAACTAAAACTAAAAATGTTCACTATACCTTAATTATAAGAATTATGAAAACACTTTACAGGTGGATCAGTGGGCCATTTTGCATGAGCATTGAAAAATGGTCTGTGGGCCACAAAAAATTACCTTTGGTCACCCCTGCTGAAAATGAAACAATTAAAAAGTATAAAACAAGAGATTTTTTTTTCCGTGGATCAAAAGTTTCCCAAAATGACCTCCTAAGTACGACAAATATGAAAATATCGAACAAATGGGCATTAGAGGGCTAATTTTTGAGATGATTTATTTTTGAACTTCTGCTTGAAATCACCCATGGTTTTCCGTAATAACTTAAAATCAGAATCGATCGATATGAATGCGCAATAAAGGTTAAAACACCCTGGTAGATAAAACTAGAGCGCATACAGTTCGAAGGGCACCAACGGCGCCCGCCATGTCAGTTTGTAGATCTCGACAGGATCTCGGACAGGAATGTTAGTAACGCTTGTCGGTACTAGGGCAGCCTCGTGCTAAGATAAACCTAAAAAGTTCGAAAAATCAAATTTTCATCGTTACAATAATTAATAACATTTTCGAATGTAGGAACTTGGGATAAAAATGTCTTTCGGAAGCCCTTTGGATGATTTGGAGATGTGATATGATTTAGAAAAAAATAACATATTCTCAAACAATATTTGTTTATGCATTTTTTTTGCATTTACAACTGATTATCACTCAAGTCCATTTGGACACTACCAGTGTTTTCCAGTGTTTGCCTAACGAATCCCTTCAAAAAGCATTCTTCCCATAAGAAGGCTTCTTCCTTTCTTCTTCTTTGTCTGCTGGCCGTCCGATATTTGTACACGTGTCTATCTACGTCTGTGTGGTATGATGTTTGGTTTTACCGCTCTTGTCTCAGGCTTCGAGGGCTTCGAAGAAAGGATATGTGGGTATCTGAAAATTGGATCATTTGGTCCTTGACACTGTGGCCCTCGTGCTCAGGGATAACGTCTTCCACAGTGCTGACGTGTGGAATGGCCTGGGTTTCTTCGAGGTTTTCAAGCTTATCTTGTTTGTGTGTGGTTTGTTTTTGTAGAAGAATTGTTACTTTAAACGTAAATTGTAATATGAGCACAATGCAAAGCTGTTTTGATACGATAATTTTAGTGGCAACATATTCTCAAGTGTCCAAGCTCGAAATTAACTTTGACAAGCCTAACATGTCAAGTGCAGTGGCGTGAAATCATAAATTAATAAAATATATAGAGCACGCAAGTGACAAACAGTTTTGAATTTTAATGTAGCCGCCGCTTTCGAATTAATTACTTTCATTTCCCGTGCGACAAAAACGGACCAATTTTGAGTAGCAGCGCACATACAGAGGAGGAGCACCGGAAAAATATGTGTGAACGGCGAGGGCTCAAACACTGTATAACAAGCGCGCGCCCCACACACAAAGGCAGGATTCACAGTGAAAACAACGGGGGTGTAAAATGCTAACGAGATTTGCATGCGCCCCTAGGGTGGTTCTGTCGTAAATTTATAAACTAATAAAAATTGGCGATAAAAAGGAAATTTAAAAAATAAATAATCAACAAACCCTCGAGATGACGTTTACAAAATAAATAAAACAACTTTAAACGGAACCACCCTCATCGCCAGCAAAGCGAGTAAAAACCACACAAAATCAATTGCACATTTGTTGACGGGGTGGTGGTGGCGGTGACGGCGGCGATAGCATCGCGGAGAAGGAAAATCAGAACACAAGTTTAGGGTGGTGCGGAAGGATGGACGGACGGACGGACGGAAACATTTGATAAGCGTTTGTCGCGCGCACTCTGCTGCTCGATCGTCATTTCGCTGGAAGCGGTAAAAGTTTGATGGGTCCCGACCGAAGTGTGATGAAAAGTTTGCTCTTTTTTATAGTTATTGGAATGGGGATTTTTTTGCTGGTGAAAATCGAAACTGTAATGGAAAATGGGAAAAGAATTTGGTGTTAACTTTTGCGATAAAATTTTGCTTGTTTGAATGCAGTTTAGAATGCAATACAAAATATTTTAGAAATTCATCACAATCAATATTGTTATAAATTTGTGAAACGTCAAAGATGCCTTAATTTCAAATCAGATTATTCGCTCTACAGCATTGCTTTGGCGTTCTCGATTGCAAGATTGTTGTGTTGTTTTTGAGGCAATTGCAAAACTCTTTTTACACCTTAGCTTCCATCCACCCCGGGATCCGAACTGACGACCTTTGGATTGTGAGTCCAACTGCCTACCAGCGACTCCACCGAGGCAGAACCCAGGGAGACGACTCCTACACCTGGACTGAGCTATCGACCTAATCTCTAGGTTAGACCGGGGCCAACATTTACTTCCCATCTGACGGAAGGCCACGCCAGACAAATCTCGTCTCGAAAAATGCCACCGGGACCTTCTGGGATATGTCATAATTTAGTCAATTTCAAATTATGTTATTGGACGAATCGGATCAGACTATACAGTCAAGACTTGGTCCAGACTAGATTGTCCAATGTTTCGATTGTCCGAAGATCTTTTTTTTAATTTCTCTATTAAATCAGTAAATCTGGAGCAACATTTTAAAAAGGTGCATAAGCCTTTTGACAGCTGGATCTATTTTGCAAATTCCGAGACAACACGCGGAGCATAAGGAGTTCCCAAAATCGTGAACAAGTGGTCATGAAAATGGGAACCACGAACAAAGTGTTCAAATCCCATGGTACGATTTTGAAAAACGTACCATGGCATTTGAACACTTTGTTCGTGGTTCCCATTTTCATGAACGCTTGCACACGATTTTGGGAACTCTTTTTTCTCTGTGCAGCTAACTATTTAACAAAACCATCTGGACCCCCTGACCTTTCAGCTATTGTTTAAATCTTCAAGCTTTGTGAAAAAGTTATCGGTTGTCCCAGAATTTGCGAAATGGTTACAGCTGTCAAATTGCTTTTTCAAATGTTGCTCCAGAAATTCTAGTTCTGCGACCTCATTTTTGACTGCATGCATTTTCTCAATATTTCGCCATCTTGAATTTAAAATTTCCAAATCACCCGGGTTGACAACGACTGATCATTTTGAATCTTTCTGGTTTGGCTTGGTCTTGTCGAAAAAGAAAAACAGGAAAATTCTGTTTTTTTTAAATACAGACAGAGCATTTTTGGGTCAAATTTTAGCCCTACGACCCAAAATAAGACAACGAAATAGTAGTTTATGCAACAAGTTGCAAAAAAAGGATTTTTTCAGCACGAGTCGTACATTTATCCAACGAGGTTCACCGAGTTGGATAAATACGAAGAGTGCTGAAAAAATCCTCTTTTTGCAACGAGTTCCATACAACATTTTTTGCAATTCCAAAAAACACACACTGAGTGCAATTTCATGTCAAATTTTCAAGTATTTTGTAAATAAATCGTTTAAATCTAAAAAATGTTGAAAAGTGTTACTTTTCGAAACAAGTGCTGAAAAGTTCAACTTTTCAGCACCCATTTGAGTGCTGAAAAGTAGAACTTTTCAGCATTTATTTTGAAAAGCGTTGCTATTCGATTCTGTTATTTTTGGTACAGAAAAGTAGGCTATTTCGTCGTTCAAGAATGACAGGAAAAGTAAATAGTTTCACGACGGAATTGCAAAAACTCCATTTCCATTTTCCGTTACTCACTTTGAAGTTATTTTTTTATTAAGAAAAAAATAAATATTCAAAATGTCGTGTTTTTTTCTAACTTTGAAGGGTAGTTTTCAAGTGTAATAAACAACAAATCAAATTTGATTAAAATGGGTGGAATAACTCACATTTCATGTTAAAAACAAGAAAATGAAGAAACATAAAAAAAAATTGTTCGTGATTCGATTATCCGAAGTCTCATACAAACCTTCGGATAATCGTGTCTGGACTGTATACTAAAAAATGTTTTGAAAAAGTTGGTTATGTCGATCATGGCCGAACACGAACGGAAACAAAAAGAAACGCAAAAGTAACTTTGAAAAATATTTGCAATGGCCTAGTTAGTGTTAGTGAAAAATATTTAAAAAGCAAAGATATGGTAAATTATGAAATCCTTTTCCAATGATTTAATAATAAAATGATCTGGCAACTTTGCAACACAGTATTTATCTGAGATAAATTTTGAGAAATCTTCTACCAGGATTGAAATATTTTTAAAATTACTTCTTAAATGTCCGTGTTGTTGAACCTTTTCGAAAAGTCATAACATAAGGCAACACTCTCACAGAGAATTTTGGTTAGAGCCAAATCGACTCCAGGCTTGAGTCAAAATTCTCACTGGGCTGTTTTGAGATATCGTGCATGGAGAGAAATGTAAGGAAATCCGGAACTCTGTGTTGTCGAATTTGTCATCAGGTAAATGTTTATAAAATCGTCTACTTTTTTTATTTCGATTTCACAGTAATTTTTTTTCTAAATCGACAACATTTTTCTCAAAATCGTAAAATATGTAAAAGATTTTGGAATCATTTCAATGTTGACAAATTTAACAACACAAAGTTACCGGATTTGCTTACAGGATTTCTATCCGTGTGCCTTTTGTGTTTTCTGTAGATATTTTCTAGGCCGATTTAGTTAGTTCTGATGAAAATCATTTCCGGAACCACCTTTTAGCGAAGTATCGGAAAGATATATGAGTGCCCTATTTAATAAGTGATATTTTTTCTGGTCTGGCAACACTGTTAACATATCGATGCTTCTGTGCTCTCTTGTACTATAGACATCCCACAAATTCGGAACACTTTTGTGGTAATTTGTCAATAGGATTCGAAATTCACAAGAAAAGCTTTCATGGACATGGAGGTAAAAACATGGAGATAAAAGCAAATCATTATGTTTAATTATCAATTTTCTATGATTTTTTGATCTTTCGCCGACCTTTAAACTGTTCCGAATATGTGGGATGACTGTACACTCAACCCCCGGTGGTTGGTCACTTTTTCGTTTGACACTTTTCTAGTTTGTACCCTGTTGGTTGGTCAAAGTCAAACTAAAAAGTGACGAACTGTCACTTTTTACACGGCGCTCACGCACACTATCAAAACAAACGTTTGGTAGTGTGTGTGAACCTCGTGTAGAAGGGGTGTCAAACTAAAAAGTGACCCGGTTCGTTTGACAACAGTTGGTGTCAAACCATCGGGGTTTGAGTGTAACTAGATAAGAATCCCAGCAAGCTTTGTTATTGTTATTTTGTTATCATGAACACTGTTGTTGTTTGTTTGTTTATTTGAGGTAGCTTTCAATTTTTTGGCCATTCGCTGCCTAATTATAATAAGGGTTTCTTAAAAATTATTTTAGCTAATCAAAACTAGGCTATGTAACTCAAAAAATATACTCTGTCATTAAATTTTAGTGTAAAATACTTAAAAAATAGAGGAAATTATGGAAATAGTTCAGTGTCAGTTTGAAAGTTTTCCGTACAATGTAACATCAAAGTCTTTCTTTTTAGCGCTGTCAAAAAAATCTGCAACCCATCCAAGCCCCAATGAACCTTCAGCGCCATCCGTCAAAATGGCTCATCTTTTCAGACGATTAGGACAAACGCGCGCGTGCTTAGGGGAAGGTGGGGCAAGACGACCATATGGGGCAAGAGGAACAATCGCTCGTACGGCCGTAGTTTTTACAATTTTGATTATTTCCAGTATGAGGAATTGTTGCTAGCAATGCAATCAGCTGATTCTACTACCACATAACCGCCAAAACAACGTAAACGCCACGGGGCATAAGATTTAATGAAGTTTTTTAAAAACCTTTGTTTTCTTATAATATTTGGAAAGTACAAAATAAGGCTTAGGGTTTGTTTTAAGGCTCATTTTATCAAAATGCAATTTTTCCTAGATCAGTAGTGTCCCTACCAATGATTTGCACCTATTAGAAAGTATGATTTGACTTTTGGTTATTTTTGTTGAGAGCTTTTAAAAAATCTTGTTCAGGTGGGGCAAGTGTACCATATGAATTTTTAGTATGGAAAAAAAATACGAATTGCTGCAGCAACATATTTTATTGGGAAATAAATACAAAAAAGTTCTTAAAAACTGATAAACAATTGTTAAAACAAATTTCCACACAAAATAAAGTGATACTATGAAAATTTACTATTTATCATCTAAGTAATTATTTTTTTCGTAAGAGCGATCAAATTTTTAGTAAAATATTATTATTTAACCTAAAAATGAAAGAAACGTTTCAAATACATTCTAATCTGATGTTTCAAAGTGATAGCAGTTCACTTGTTAGCAAATTAACACGTTTTTTCATGCATTGTTCCTCTTGCCCCAACGGGTTGTTCGTCTTGCCCCACTAGTTGAGTAGAACGTACGGAAAATCAAAAATTTTAAAATCAATTTTTAACATTGAAAAACAGGATTTTTTCAAAATTTGTTCTATCAAAGTCTTAGTCAAGACCTGAAATAAGATGATTATGATAAAATCCGGCAGATGTTTTAACATTTTAATGGGTTTTAACGAGCATTTCCTTAGCTTGTTACACTTGCCCCACTTTCCCCTATGTCGAAAATAATTCTCGGCTCTTCTTCGGCTGGCCTCGGCAATTGTCTTCTGTGCAACGCCCGAAGACCACCCCGAGGGTGCGATGATCTCGCCGTTCAAGACCCGTAATAATACATATCAAGAACGTCCGAACGTCGTCCTAACCTCCAAAAGTACGCGAAGGGGAACAAACTCGCCGGCCGCTGACTGTGTGCATTCGTCGTCAGAGGATCTGGTTGTGGTGGTGAAGTGCAACATGTATGCGCTGTGCAGCACAGCATAAAAACAGCATACTTTTCCCCCGCTCTTCTCCTTCTTTTAAGCTGTTTTCTTAAGGGGGCATTTGTTTGAAGGTTAGATTCGAACCCACAGTTGAGTTGTTCTTCAAACGAACGCACCATTAGCTACAGTTTAGTTTTATTACAACCGCCCGAACAAATCCATTGTCGTCGATTGGAAGAAGATGTTCCGAAAGGAGATCGGCCAAAGGAAAAGCTGATGAAACCGAAGGAAGGCAGAAATTAAAAGAATGAAAATAAAAATAAAAAAAAATCTTGGGCGCAGACTTGTGTGCGAGAAAGAGAGGCGATGGTGAGATCTTCAGGAATCACGAGACTTCGGAGGACACGCGGGTGTGAATGAACTCTTGAAGTTCTCGGGGTCCTCGGGATGCCAAACTGAAAAAAAGCGGGAAGACGGTCCACGTGGTGTGTGAGGAAGGGGAAAATCCACACATGCACCTTAGGGCGCGCAGTGCGTCTCCGTCGTCTGTCTACCGTGACAGATGGTTGGCTGGCTGCAGTTGTGGTGGTGACTTGGCTTATGGTGATGAGCCCGGAGGTTTCAGCAATGAAATACTGGATGTTAGCTGTGATAATTGAAACACTCGATAAGGGGGATATTATCAATTCAAAGAATATCCTATCGATCCAATTTTTCTATAAAAAATTAAACTTTTTAGCAAAAGATGGATTGTTGACTTTTGGAATATGTTGTCTAAACTTATACTTATGATACAGTTGTTGGATTCAAAATTTGCTTAGTACAAATACAGTCCATACTTGATAAGCTGAACTTCGATCATTCAAAGTTTTGTATGAGACTTCGGATAATCGATAATCATGAAGATTTTTTTTTTATTTTCTTTCATTAACATAAAATTTGGGTTCTGCGACCACAGTTTAGTTGCATTTGAAAAGTTAATTGCCTATTTACCAAGGTTGTTAAGGGACCATCCATAAACCACGTGGACACGTGGACACTATGGATGGTCCCTAATCGATAAAATTAAAAAAAAAGTAAAAATATATACTCAAAATTGTTTACAAAATACCGTATTTTTCGAACGTACTAAAATTTTGAAAATTTGCAATATGGACTCAAAATTGTTTACAAAATACCGTATTTTTCGAACGTACTAAAATTTTGAAAATTCAAACGAAGCAAAACGTTGCATGCTTAATACATACATTCAAATAGTGAATGCTTCATTTAAAATTTTGCGTTTTTGAACCTATATTGCAAATTATGAAAATTTGAGTGTTTTCGAAAAAATACGGTACAGTCCAGACTCGATTATCCGAAGGGCTTGGAAAAAATTCACTTCGGATAATCTAATCACGAAAAAAATAGATTTTTTGCTGTCTTATTTTTGATTGTTGAGCTTTACAATGAACTACTATAAAGTGATTTGGAATTTGCAAATTCAAGATGGCGGCCAAAACGGCGGTGATGAAGTATTGAAAAATTATTTTTTGATTTATTAGGCAACCCATCCCGAGCAGGGGTAAATAACACGGGAATACCAAATTTTGGTATTACTTGGGCAAATAACAGCGACCAAAATGTGCCTTTGGTTGCCCAGTAATAGATGGTAAAATACCATGAAATCATACCAAAATCTTGTATGTGTAAGGGCCCAACAATACCAAACCATGTTATTCCAAGGGTAAAATAATACCTCAAAATAAAACCATTTCAATACCAAGTTGAGGTCTTCTGGATTTTTGAACATTGCTTGAATACCAAAACTTGGTATTGCCATGGTTTTATTTTTAGGTATTCCCGCGCCCTTGGAAAATCAGATTTTGGTATTTCTGTGGTCTTTCACATACATGATTTTGGTATGATTTCATGGTATTTTACCATCTATTACTGGGCAACCAAGAGCACATTATGGTCGCTGGTATTTGAACAAGTAATACCAAAATTTGGTATTTTCATACCATTTTAGTGCAGCAGTTGCAGTTAGTGAAAAAACGGAAATTATTCATATGCAACAGCCAAATCTACTCACCTGATGATTCCATGTTGTTATTAGTGATATTCTTCACCACACCGAATGCATTTGTCATTGATGAACGGCCTCTGCTTGAAGTTCTTGAAGCTTCTGAAAAATAACAAGATTGAAAAATAAGTATTATTAAAATGAAACTGAATTGAAATTCACCAAAATTCATTAATCTGTCGATTGACTCGTTTTTCAAAGTATTTGGTTATCCCGATTTAGAGATATTTCAACGTTTTTGAAAAAATATTAGTGGGTATATCACACTAATTTTTAAAATCATCTTTAACATTTTTGGGTTTCAAGTCATTTTAGCGCAAAATTAATTAACTCGTAAATTTTTTTTAACAGATATCCCATAGTTTCAGAGAAAATTGATGAAACCTTTCAATATTCAAATAATACCAAAATGTGCCATCCTGACTTAGAAAATTTTCCACAATTTCAAGTCATTTCTGTAGGGGGTATATCAAAAGTGTTTAAAATCAAGTTTGAAATTTCCGGTTTTGAATGAAAGCATTCGCTTTGAGACATGATTTTAGCGCAAAATTAATTATTTTGTCAAAACTGGTCAAAATTTTCCCATAGTTTCAGAGGAATTTGATAAAACACTTTAATACCAAAATAATACCAAAATGTGCCATCCTGACTTAGAATATTTTCCACAATTTCAAGTCATTTCTATAGGGGGTATATCAAAAATGTTTAAAATCAAGTTTGAAATTTCCGGTTTTCAATTAAAGCATTTGCTTTGAGACATAATTTTAGCGCAAAATTAATTATTTTGTCAAAATTGGTCAAAATTTTCCCATAGTTTCAGAGGAATTTGATAAAATACAGTAATACCAAAAGAATACCAAAATGTGGTGTTCGATCATTGACAAATTCTGCAATTTTGCAATATCAAAACAATACCTTAAATTGGTATGATACCACATTTTGCTCTTGCATAATCCTTAAGACAAATTTTAAAGGGTCCAGGAATACCAAAATTTGGTATTGATACCAAAGAAAGGTATTATTACGCATTTCCCTTGTTATTTACCCATGCTCGGGATCACTCAAATTTGACTAAAATGGAGTCGCAGAACTCGAATTTGATGTTAAAAGCAGGAAAAAAAATACGAAAACATTTTTTTTTGTTCATGATTCGACTATCCGAAGTCCCATACAAACCTTCGGATAATCGAGTCTAGACTGTATTTTGTGAAAATTTTAGTATCTTGCAAAAAAAACTCTAATAAAGTAAAAAAGTAAACAAAATGTAGCTTCTTTTGATACCCATATTGCATATTTTGAAAATTTGAGTATTTTCGAAAAGTATGGCATTTTGTGATTTTTTTATATTTCCCACATTGCGACATAAGCTCTGAAAAATATTTGCAACGGCCTTACTAGAATTTAAAAAAAACTTTATTCTTAGTGAAAGCATTGAAAATTTAACATGATATTGTTAAATGAATCGATTTTAGGAAGATTTTAAAAATTTGTTATCCTCCATTATCGAACTCTGCACTTTTTTTTTTTTAAAGGTCCAATAAACCAAATTTCAAATTTTTGCTTTTTGGGTGTTTTTGAAACCGCCTTGAGTCAGGGGTATTAAAAATCACCCAAAAAGCAAAAACTGAAAATTTTATTTATTGGACCATCTCAAAAAAAAAAAAAAAAAACAAAAATGTTCCAGAACTATCGTTATCGTGCTTCAGTAGTTGTATTGTTAACAACCTTGCTATTTACAAAATGCTCTTTTCAATTTTTATTCATTTTGGTCACCATTCTTAATCACAAAAGCATAATTAAGGGGTGCTTGTGTAGTTGAGCCGACAATTGAAAATAAGATAGAAAATTAACATTTTGGCCTTTCGATAATCGAGTCTGAACTCTTTAAAAAATTTAGTGATTTAAAAAAATACAGAAAATTAACAAACTAGTTCGAAGCATTTGAATTATTAATTATTTTTAATTTAGATTAACAAATTCAATTTTCAAAGGCAGATATTTTTTGTTGTTGAAAATTCACAATAATTGATTTGTGCATCATTGCCTTTCTAAATTAATGCTTAATGACTTTTTTCATGTATCCTTACATAGTTAAAATCTGATGTTTTTTTCCAAAACATATGTAGAACGAATTATTTTTACAAACAATAATCTGTCCAGCTTGATGGTGTTGAATAAAATCATAAATCCTGAAAATAGTAGTTATTTTGGAAAAAGAAAAATACCGAATGTTTAGCACAAGCCTAATATTAATAAGTTTAGGCCGTCTGAAATGTTTTCAAAGTTTATTTCCCTGATTTAGAAGAATTTATATGAGACATCTTTGGGCAAATAGACCGAAGGATCATATCCTTCTACAGGTAAATTTAGTTGTTCAGTTTTTTTCAGTTTCATTTTTCCATAGGGCTGTAATTATATTAAATAACTATTTAATTTCTCATTTCTATTGACGGTTTTATTGACGTTACGCAGCTGGGTGCTGAAAAGACAGAATGCGTAACGTGATTTTCGAATGATCCCTATTGCTCCTCACTAATACAACTGAACTACAGCTGTAAACATAAACAAAGTAGAAGGCTTTGTTCAAGCTCAAGCGTGACATATTTTTTGCTGTTGAAGTGACTCGTTTTGAAACATTTTGGATCTGTTGATACATATTAAAGTTTTCGCTGAAAAATTAAGTTCTTCGTGCTTTTTTTGTAGACTAAACGATGGGCGGTTAAAAGAGTCCTTTTTTGTTTTTAACGTGATGAAATATTGCGTCAGAAGTGGGGGAATTTCGTGAATCAGGAGAGTTACCGGATGGATGTTACGAGATTATGTATCTTTGAAGCGCAGTAATAATACAGAAGTAAGATTATTCAATGTTATTTGGCAGGTGCCATTCACAGTTACTGATAATTCGTCTTAAACAATTTGTAAACATAGGTTTTGAGTGAGACATAGCGTTTATGGAAATGTTAACAACAAATTAAGACAATCTCGATTTCATCCCTTTTCTTAAGACTGACTCAAAAGCTTGACGCCCTCGACTTTTTTATTCTTGACAAATAAATTATAGATCGATTACAATACTTGCCAATTCATGGCATCATTTTCCAAACAGTAAATTGATTCCGCTTTGACAGTTCTAAATTGAGGCCGCTTTGCGGACAACTATTCTGCACCCAGTTACGCAGTTATAATAAAAACAATTTTTCAATGTTCAATGTGTTACGTTGTTTATTTATCATTTATCCATCTGGAATCGATAGATCGATTAACTTGTCTCTGCTAGGCCGTGGAAAAATGGTTGCACTGCGAAGTACGTTTGCTGATGTTAATCACAACGCATGAATTAACATTCAATGAGGCTCGATTGTTTTCCAGCAAAGTGCGATAAGATAAGCTTGTCCACGGTTCCATGGTGTAACGGTTAGCACTCAGGACTTTGAATCCTGCGATCCGAGTTCAAATCTCGGTGGAACCTCATTTTTTTGAAGTAAGAAATTAATTAGATTAAAACTTGTGAGTTGTGTCAAGTTTGCTTAAAGTTGATTGTTTTTGTATGTTCTCATAGAGTTCTGAATATAGTTCAACTTTTAATAATTTAAAATACGTAACCTTATCTCTGATAATTAATTCCTATCTTTCCGTAATAATTAATTCCTATCTTTCCGTAATAAACATATCGCTTGACGATTTCGTTATCAACAGGTCCTCCCCCCCCATCCCCTCTCGTTAGTCCGCAACATTCCGCACCTAACCCCGAAGAAGTGCTTATGCCCTGGTCCAATAGCTTCGCAGCTCGTTAAAAATAAAGTACCATCTCAGTGGTGTGCACTCGGTGCATCCAGCACAGCACATTCTTCCAAGAATCGAACGAACCAGAGGCAGCAGCAAATACAGAACAAGAACGAGAATAAAAAAAAAACTGTTCGAAATTTGTCGTTGCTCAAAATTCCTCACATTTATCGCTGATTCTCAGTTTATGTGCGGGGTTCAGCCGCCGCTCGTCTTCGCATGTAAGGGAACGGTTCAACGAAACTAATCAGTTTTTAGTTTGTTTCGTTTCTCCTTTTTTCCTCTTTGGAAAAACAGCCGTTTTCTATGATGTATTGAGAATGTGGAGTAGGAGAAATGTTGAATAATGGAGATATGTTCGGAGACCGGCCGGGTCCAAAAGTATCCGCGAGAAAGTTCTTCACATCAATAAGAACTGTGTGTAGCAAATCGCTTCGTTTTTATTGGTATGTGTAACAATTTTACAGTGATCGGAACAAATTTAAACCTCAGACATAAACAGATTTTTAACGTAAGATTAAATAGTAATCGTGCCTTTGGTTACAACGTATTATTCAATTATTGAGACATGATTAAAGCTTTCAAAGCACAAATCTAAAAATCAATGGAAAAAATAATGTCATTGTCACGTTTATTTTCGATCTGTAGTTTCAAAGTTATTTTAAACATATGTGTCCCAATCGAAAGATCATCTAGAATAAATTTGCCAAATTAGTATTACATCTAATCTCTGAAAAAATAATCAAATTGTAGTGTACGATTTTTTTTTAACTCTGTGATATAATTTCTTTATTGACATATACAGCGTATTATTCAATTGTTGAGATTATTCCCAGATTGAGTAAATTTAGTTTAATTGTAAAAAGAACCCAGCTTATTGTAGATCTAGAAAAATTATGTTATGCGATTTGAAAGTATTATTGAATAAAAATTTAATATTTACGGTGTTTGACTTGGGCTAAAACAAAAGTGATCGGATCTTCTTATTTTGTGGTCTGGGATTCTTTGCCCAAAATAGTTGTACTCATTTTTTAGCCATTAGGGTGCTTCATGCCGTGTCAGGGTGGTCTAAAAATTAATCACGACTTTCCCAAAAAAAAAAAATCAAAACCGTTACTTGGTGCCTTATTGTTCGGATTTGTTGTTCCAAAATTAAAAATTTGTATTGCAAGTGCATTAGAGTGATTCTCTACGATTTCACAAATCGACTTTTCTTCACGGCTACGTCACGACTGTCATCCACATACAAGGCAAGTGAAGTCAAAATCGAACCAAATTTTTGGCGCGTAGCGTTTGAAAAGGTCGTATGCGCATCGGTTATAATTTACAAAAAATATTTTTTTAATTTATTTTTTGTCCTTAAAAAAGATTTACATTGAATTTCAGACTTGAAATTGGGAATCAGCATTTAATTCCATCGAGCATTTAATGTTGGCATATCACCTTTTTGGTGTTCAAATAAAAATAGTTTTAAACATTTTCGAAGGAAATTTAGTGAGTATTTTAAAAGCGCAATTTATTTTAAACCAACGGTCAGGAAGAATCAAACGTAATTTATGTTATTTCAAGGAAATTGAATCTATTTCATTTTTAGTTTAGTGTATTTTGATATATTGCTTGGATGGTCAAGTAAAACCTTTTAATATTTTGATATTATAATTGTTATGTGTAGAGAAATTTACTTGTAATCATCTCAAACTTATGTGCAAAAGATAGTGAAAACTCAGAAAAAATAATTTGGAAAAATATTTATGTATGTATGTCATACGACCTTTTCAAAAAACCACACGTAAACAATATTGACAGCGCCTCTGGCGGTGACTTCAGAAAACTGCATGCGTGTCAGATTCTTGCTTTTCTTTGTATTTTTTTTTTTATCTGAATGAAACTTTGACTACGAAACTCCGCCCACTAAAACTGCAGTTGCCCCGACCCCTCTTCGATTTGCGTGAAACTTTGTCCTAATGAGGTAACTCTTGTCCCTGATCACGAATCCGAGGTTCGTTTTTTGATATCTCGTGACGGAGGGGCGGTTCGACCCCTTTTATTTTTGAACATGCGAAAAAAGAGGTGTTTTTCAATAATTTGCAGCCTGAAACGGTGATGAGATAGAAATTTGATGTCGAAGAGACTTTTATGTAAAATTAGACGATCGATTTGATGCCGTACTCAGAATTCCCGTTTTCCTTCTCATGATACAAATGGAATGCATAAACAAAGTATTCATTTTTATTTTGTACAGAAATTGACAACACTGCTTAATGAGTTTTGACTGTTTGTTGTTGCTCAAAATGTGCCAATTTTCATCATTTAAAAAAGTATTTTAAATCAAAATGTTCATTTTAGGCTATTTTTTTTTTGAGAAATTAAACAATTTTTTTAATCTTTTGAAAGAACTATTAATAGACATTTGTCAAAATTTAATGTAGTCTTTTTTGGACTAACTAATGATGTGAAATTGCTACTTGGGTAATTATGAACGTTTTTATTTTGTGATAGACTTAAGTTACACATTTTGTTACTCCAATTGCAGTACCATATAAATTTTCAATGGCCATCTTCATCAACACACACAAAAACGTAGTGCACTCTCATTCTCCCCCTGTATCTTTGAACTTCCCTCCTGTGTTGCTTACTGCTACCACATATCGCTCTCGTCTTCTCTCTCAGTCGTCGTCGTTGACGACGGGTGTCATTATTGTTATGTTTTCATGCCAGATTTGATTTCGACCAACAACCTCCGACCGACATGAGTTTTTGGGTAGACCCAGCTGTACCTCCACCACCACCACCACCACCATCCAACAACTCCGTAAAACGCTTGTTTGTTGTTGGCTATCATCTCGGCTGTCGTCGTCGTCCTCCCGGTCGTCGAGATAAACATCTTGCTTGCTTCTTTCTTTTTTTTTTGGTTACCTTCTCCTCAGATCTCCTCGTTTGGCATTCGGAGGAAGAAATTTGGCCCGCAAGAACTTAAAGCGACTTTCGGGAAAAGGATAGAGAGGTAAAAAGGAGTTGAAAGAAATAGGAACAGGAAAAAAACGAACGCTCGAACGGCCTGCGAAAACCTTCACCAATGTTCTCCTCGGTGTGTGTCAGTGCGCGCGCGATTTACCCTCTATAATAACCATGTGTGAGTGGTGTATCGGTGGCGGATCACCCTCGTTGGTGTGTTTGCCTTCTCGGCCGAGGTTCGTGCGAGTGCTCCGCGCTCCCCTTTCGGGTTTTTATTTATTTACTTTTTTTTTGTTTTCCTCTGTTTGACCGACTCACACTCCTGGCCCGGAGATGGTTTGGTTCGTTCGGCTCGGCTGCTGCTTCTTCTTTTGCGGGATGAATGATTATCCGGCGTTTCGGGGTAATTTTTTACCCATTCTTGACGAATCGGTTCGCTTCTTTGCACGTCCACATTTGAGGGGGACTTGAGGACGCACTACTGGGGGTGATGGTGGTAGAACAAGAGGATTACCGAGGACCATACGTCGACTCTCTCGTTGATTTCATGAATCCTGCCTTCTTGCACTTGGTTTCGGAGGGTGATTATGGGCTCACATAAATATTGGAGTAATTATTCAATAATTGAGTTCCGCCGAGCGTAGCTCGGTGTGGGAACAACTTCAACTTGCGAGTACACGGAGCAGCCCCCGGAGACATCGGAATCAGTCGTTACGTAAAACGCGCGCCTATAAAACCTCAACGGACGAGGAAGAGGCGCGCGCGCACCAATCTTCTAAAGTGATTCGGAAAGAAAACTTACTCACACTTTCTCGGCCGCGCGCGCTCCGCCACGCTTTTGTTGTTGCCGAGGAGCCGGCTACGGTTCCGTTAAACGTGCGGGCGGAAGCGTAGCGGAGGGGCGATTGGGCGATTCGCCAACTAGTTTGCCAGCACTTGCCAGTTTAACAAACAGGTTAAATTGGCAGAATGCGGCTGTGACAGTATTTGACAGAGTTTGACAGATTGACAGACTTATGCTAAACACTTTGCACTTACCCGAGCTCAGCAAACAACACTTAGTACTTACCCCCTTTCAGCAACGTTCAAGTGAGCGCCGCGACCCACCTCTGGGTACCTCGAATCTGACGTCCGTAATCGAAACCTCCATCCGTCGCCTACTTCGCAGCAGTGACAGCGACCTTCCATCGCGTTCTGCAATTATTATGATACATCCCAATGCGTTTAGTGCATCTTCCAATTGTTACACCTTTTGCGCTAATCTCACTCCCCAATCTGGTGTGACATCTTGCTTTATGTATTTTTAAACACCGCAAACGTCACCGCGGCTTTCCACCTCGCAAGAGGAAATCAAATTTTTGCGCTCAGCTGGTGGCGATTCACACATACACAAACTCACACACGCAGTCGATTATCGCCCACATTTTTCGTGGTGAATCTCGCTTTATGGTCCTATCGGGGCGCTCTCGCGCGCGTGTGTGTGTGTACGTCATTATTTTATGCGGTGTTTCCTTGTCCGATGCTTCCTCACTGCGCGGAAGAGCGATGGAGAGGGATAGGTAGGGTGAGGAAGTGTCTCACTCTCTTAATACCACTTGAGGAGATAAACAGGTTTCACTTTTTTTGCGCTGGTGCCGCTCTCGCTCGGCTCTCTTTTGTGCGAGCGTAGGGCACTCATCGGAGAGCGCTGAGTGGCGCACCCGAAGTTGGGTGAGAGTGTGTTGGTGGCTTTTGGTGGTGTGCGTGCGAGAGAGGCGGCGAGAGCGCCAAGTGCTAATTGAGTGGCACTAGCGCGCGCGAGAGAGCGGTAAAAAGCAAAACAGGCATAAAAAGATAATCAACGAGGGCGATTAATTCGCTTAAAATATTTGTTTTCCCTGACTTTTCGCTTGTAATTTCTACTAATTTCCTGCGCGCGTTACAGTGGATTAAAATCGACGGGGGTCTACTTGTTTTTTTCGGGTTGCAGGGTTTCGCACTGGTTTTGGAAACCGATAGCGAATTTCTAGACGGAGAATTTCAACCGGTCACAAGTTGAGGCCGACCCCGAAAGTGGAACCGTTCAACCGCCAACTGTAATAATTCATACAGAATGCGAAGGAGAGAAGGAAGGGGTCGGTCGTCGAGGCCCTGAATACAAACGTTGCCGTCGGATCGTGAGCATTGGGGCAAAAAACAACCCAGTAGAAACGTGTATTTCACAAAGCAGCGAACCATCATCATCAGCAGCAACACACCACTCCGTGTTGCTCTGTCTGTGCGACACACGAAACGGTCCGATGTCGGTCGAAAGGGAAGGGCGAGATATTGAAGGCACCACCGACCGCTCTGGAGAACGACACCAGACCCCTCAGCAGCATATTGGAAGGCCGCGTACATAAACCATGCACGTTGAGGGAAATTACGACCCAAAGTTGGCATCATTGCTGTGCACGAAGCGGTAAAGTTCGTCGACGAACGCAAGGGCAGCGAAGGTGTTCAGAATGCGACGCTGAACTGACAAACAAACGCCACTATTTGTGCTCGCAGAGCGCGTCTGGATCGATCTCTGACGTCACAACGCAAGATCAACCTCGAAGGAGCGAGCGCGATCAAGAACGCAGAGAGAGAAAGGCGCTCAGGAGATCGACAGACAATGACAGCTACAGAACCACAAGCTGCTAGCTTTGTCGTCACCGTTTTACGATACGGTTTCCACGCTGATAAGCGCGCTCGTAATGAACTGACGTGCTCGCAGTAGGCTACCCAAAGTGTTCGTGGGTGTGTGTGCGCTGAAAAACCCACACACAGCCAACGGTGTAGTAGGCGGCTCTGTTGTGCTCGCAAAAGAATAGGGTAGGTGGCGCCACGATGCGAAAAAGGGTGAATTTTCTCGCCCTGCCTCCCCCTCCTCCTCTCTGTCACTGTAATCGCATGTGTGTGTGTGGCACACATACACTCTAAAGTCGGCTGGTGTGTGAGAGGAGGTTGGGTTGCGGTTTTGGAATTGTGATACACACCATATTATACCCATTTGTGGGATTGATATTGGACACTGTAATCAAATTATGTTCCGAGCGCGGTCGCGTTGTAACGCGTGTCCGTGGACCTTTCGCGACGACGACAAGTTGCGGAGCGATGTGTGGGTGTGTGTACATGTTGATTTACTGCATTCAGAATGTTTGATGTTGTATATGAAACGTTATCTCTATGGTGTGAACCGTGCCGTACAATTTAGAATGTGTCATGAACTCCAAATATTGTATGATTAGTTTGGACATCTTATTTGTGGAAATTTAAAATTCAGATGAATTTTCAGCAAACCAGTTAGTTCATCCAATGAGTTTATATTGTTTTTATTGTTCATTGATTACAAACATTGTTCTTTTAAAAAAAATATCAGCACACAAGAGAACGTCTGACGTTTTGTCAGTAAACGTATTTGAACCTAAGGTAAATTTTGTTTTATGGAAAACTCGAAACTGAATCATTTCATTGATATCTCGCGAAAAAGAGAAGAGAGTCGATTACTCTCACAGTAAGCGCTCAGTCAAATTTTTTTTATTAAAAGTAACTATTATTTAAAGACTTTACCATCGCTGATCGGAGTACTTTTTGAATGGTGAAAAGTCCGTTTTAACGTACCTTGACTAAACATTGAGATGTTGAAATTTATGAAAATATCACTTAACTAAGGATTCAAAAAGCGCATGAATCAGACACTAAAGCGTCAACTCTTAATGTTCTATTGACTCATTTTGTACATGTTCAAATAGTTGGTAATGATCAATAATTAATAGAAGAATTATTCTTCATAACGTTAACATTCTTCTAAAAATATAAACAATGCTGTCGATTCTAAAAACATTTGCTTCGAAATTAAGAAAATTGGAAATTTAATATTTTGGATACAACCCAAATGTCTGCAAATTTGGCAACATAGATTTGACGGACCTTCTTACAAATAGCATAGCATAACGGGTCTGCACCACGCTGTAGGGGGTGCCACAATGGTCAATTCAATATTCTTAGACAATTTGATTGCTGCCCGGTACAACCAAAAATATCTAAGAACGGAAATTTCCACACTGTGCTCCAAGGCTACGCCCATACAGTCCCGTGGGGATTTGGGAGGGGATGTTTTTGTTGTTCACTAGTGGCAAAAGTGCTGGGAACCCATGCGACTTTTAAAAGTGAACGGAATATTTTTGGGAGGTTTGGAATCGGGGTTAGGGGAATTTCATCGGGCCGATGAAAATGGTTCAATGCGTAATGTATTAAATGATTTGAAGGTTTGTAAGTGTAAATGTGAGTCTGTAGTGTATTATATAAAAGCATATAGTTTTGTAATAATAATAAATATAATAAATATAGTAAATAAAATGAATATAAATATAATCAAGATGCTTCCAGGAAGCTGTAAAAAAACAGTAAACTAAAATCTAAATGCTCCAGATGGTTCCCATGCTGTTTTAGAAAGTTTCGTTAATTTAAGCAATTTGATCATTTGTATGAGGAGATGGTATGTTACAGGAAAGGTATAGGACGAGGAATAATATGAACATTTAAATAAATCATAGTGAGTATATACATTAGGGTGTTTCATCCAAAACCAAAAGTTCTCAGAATCAGGCAAACCGAGGTTCCCCTAGTAGAGGATACCCATAGGGACTCTCATGCCAAATATCAGCCCATTTGGTTGAGAATTGACCTGTCCCCAACGGTTTAAAGTTTACATGGAAATTACTATGGGATTTTTGTGCCTTTCATTCAATCGTTCCTACAGGTCTGGGGACAACATGGATTCACTCGGAATAAAGACAGGTGTGTAGGGGATGGTCCAATGAACACATTCCAGAAGGAATTAGGCTTGTCCATTCTGTCCCCAAGGTGCGCATTGGATCGACGTCCGGTGTCTCCAGAATCAACGATTCACCCTTCAAATGTACGCATTGTCCTTAGTATGCTATGACGGCTAGAAGAAAATTACGACGCCCCATGTCAGACGGTGAACACGTGGCAGAGCATCTACTCGAGTTTTAGATCAGAAACATTCTTTAGAGTACTAAAATTATAATTATTGATGTTCCTGGAAGAATTTCAACTATTCTAAATAACGTAAAATGATGATTTTGTGTTAATAATGCAATCGATGCCTCTCCACGTGTTCACCGTCTGACATGGGGCGTCGTAATTTTCTCCTAGCCGTCATAGCATACTAAGGGCAATGCGTACATTTGAAGGGTGAATCGTTGATTCTGGAGACACCGGACGTCGATCCAATGCGCACCTTGAGGACAGAATGGACAAGCCTAATTCCTTCTGGAATGTGTTCATTGGACCATCCCCTACACACCTGTCTTTATTCCGAGTGAATCCATGTTGTCCCCAGACCTGTAGGAACGATTGAATGAAAAGCACAAAAATCCCATAGTAATTTCCATGTAAACTTTAAACCGTTGGGGACAGGCCAATTCTCAACCAAATGGGCTGATATTTGGCATGAGAGTCCCTATGGGTATCCTCTACTAGGGGAACCTCGGTTTGCCTGATTCTGAGAACTTTTGGTTTTGGATGAAACACCCTAATATACATTTACATGTAGACAGTTAATTTCAAAGAATTCCAGGAAGCTGTAAAAAAACAATAATTTAAAAACTAGTTCTCGAGATGGAACCACAAATAAAACAACAGAGGCCAAACACGATCGAAGCAAGCCTTGCTTCGCAAAGAGCAACGGCGAGACTGGCCAGCTTCTTTCAAAATCACTTTTTTCTTCCTTTTTCTCCCGCGTGAATCAACGACGCAGGCCAAACACGAATTAAACAGCATTTGACGGACCTTCTTACAAATTTGTACAAATTTCATTCGACTTTTCTTGAATGGTTGAGTTACATAGTGTACCATCCTAGATCTATTTCCCTGGACGAAAATTTCGGATGATGTTTTTAAGACAGTACTAGCCAAAAATACAAGACATTGGTGGGTTTGTATAAAATCACCTAAAATTCAATCGGCATTCTTTTGGGTTTCTATCTATGTAAAAGTTTAATTAAATTGAATTACTGAAAAGTTTTGCCGTGAACTAACATTTTTATTTATTGATCTGATAAATATCACATTTGGGCCACTTATATGTTAACTGCTTTATTTTGAGATTAGATTTTTTTTTTAATTTTTTATTCACTACTAGAATACTCAAAAAAATAATCTCAGAATTAAATTCGGAATGTTGGCACTAATTTAACATGGTCGTGACGAAAAAAAAGACAAGATTTGCTAAGAGATTAAATTACAGATTATTAAAATAATATTCGAAAATCTCAACTTTTGATCAAGATTATTTCAAAACAAGGCCATAGAGTTATCTAAGCCCGATCTCACGCACATTAGCACGCCATTTTAACAAAATTTAACCTCAATCTTTTTCGTGTACGTACACGCAATACATGCGCACGTAGATAACTATATTGAAAATGATATTTCTAGTTTTTGTCTCCCCACCTCCCTTAAACATTTGACCAAAAAATCAGGAAGCAAAAACCTATTATTACTTGAAATTGAATTTTTCTTTGAAAAATCTTGTAAAATCGACTTTTAAATACTCAGAATAAATTGTATTAATATTATTTATATACAGTCCAGACTCGATTATCCGAAGCCTCGATTATCCGAAGTTTCTATTATCCAAAGTTCTATTACCCGATGGTGTGTATGGGACTTCGGATAATCGAAACATGAACAAAAAAATTTTGTTTCGTATTTTTTAATTTTCTTATTTTTAATATCAAATTCGAGTTCTGCGATCTCATTTAAGTGAAATTTTAATGATTGATTGCCTTAAAAATGACCAAATGCATTTTTTTAGTACAGTGGACTCTCTCGTTGTCGATATTGAAGGGACCGTCGAGAGAGGGAGTTATCAAATTATAGAACGGAAAATCAAAGCAATCTTCTTTAAGGGACTGAAAATTTTATTGACAGCTGGAGCAATATTGATATCGAGAAGATCGACAGCCAGAGAGTCCACTGTATTTCGTATCCGCCATTTTGGTCGCCATATTGGATTTAAAAATTCTAAATCATTTTAGAGTAGTCTAGGGATCATATCAAAGCTTAAAAATATTTTTCTGAGGCCTTCGGATAATCGAGTCTGGACTGTTTTTTAATCTTTTTATAATTTTATATTTTGGTGCCACAGATCGATAAAAAACGTAAAAGTGTAGGAAAAAAATATATTTTTAAATTCATCAATATTTAGCAAATTATGGACAGAAGTATAACTGTCATTTTTTTAAACTGAAATTTTGAAAATAAGGCTTGAAATTTGATCTTTTTCAACTTTTCCCCCTTCCCCTCGACTAGAACCGAGGAATAAAAACTCTAAATGAAATTTGCACTGGCCTTATTTCAACCTTATTCTTACAAGTATACGAAATAAAAAAAATACTTGAATCAATTGATTCTTCAGATAATCGAATCACGAGAATTTTTTTTTATTGTCTCATTTTTGATTTTTGAGCCCAAAATTGCTCTCAAATGATTTGAAAACTTCAAATTCAAAAGGATGGCCACCAGAATCGCGGTGATAAAATATTGGGAAAATGCATTTTTCAATATTACAGACTCACCTTTGACTAAAATATGGCCGCAGTTTTCGTTCTTGATTCGATTATCTTCCTAAGATCCGGAGCGTTTGGTACGGTATGTCCACGCATCCTTCCTCCCCTGTAGATTCTGTGGAATGTGATCCGTTCACAGAATCCTCTCTGCGGTAAACACAACGTAGTAGGGCTGGCCGCTTTAATTTTTGTATTACATTTTCGGGTGATCTCGGATGTAATGCAATTATTAATATAGACAAGAAAAGTGCTTGGGGCGTAATCTAATCACAAGACTTTCCAGCATGCTTTCATCGGACTGGCTGCGTTTGTGTTAGATTAGATTAGATTAGATTGATTCGATTATCTTCCTAAGAAACCAGATGATCGAGCATTGGATAATCGAAATTTCGGGCATAATCGAATCTGGACTGTAAATTAAAACTCAAATGTTTAACACTACAGTCTAGAATCGATTATCCGAAATCCTACATAATGAAATATTTCGTATACAGATTCGATTATTTGAAATTGTCGTAAAAAATTACTTCGGATACTCGAATCACGAAAAAATCGAGGCTTGACTGCATTGAGAATATTATTCGGTAATAAAATAGGAATTCGGCTACTCAAATTTGACAAATTTTGGTCATTGAACTCACATTTGACTGAGAAAATAAAAAAAAAAGACATTTTTTTTCGTGTCGATTACCCGTTCTTTTTAATTAAGTTTTGCTTTAAAATCACATATGATCGCATTTCCCAAAGATTAAATTTAATTTGAGTCAAATTAATGATTAATTATTATTGTAAATCAAACCACTTATAAGTCAATTTGCTTAATCGTTTTGAAGTTTTGTATTACAAATTGATGGCTAAGAAATTAAAACTATTTTTTTTATTTGCTATCGTTCACAAAGCATTTACATTTGATTTGTATTTTAATCAATGGTAAAGTTCAAAAGTTTGTCGTTTGATAATGATTTTGAATCAATCTCATCAGCGCAATCAGCAGCTCATTGGCACAACTTTATCAAAAGCAAAAAATGAAACAAAAAGTGTTAAATTCTGTTTGCTACTTTGCAGCCGAATTAAACACACCAGCACCAACGATCAAAGGTGTCCACACACAAACACACCTCAGCCAAACAAATAAACAATCGCCATAACGAGCGCGAAACGCCTCCACATAAAAGGTGGAAAAACAAAACAAGAGCGAGAGAGAGAGAGAGAGAAGAAAGAAAAAAAACGCGAAGTGCAACATTATTCGCTCATTATTATTAAACCCCCATTTTTGCGCTGCCACGGTTGGTGGTGGTGTTGGTTTTGGTCCCTGCTAGTGTGCGTGCCACCACCATCGTCATCATCATCATTGTCGAGCGAGCGCGCGCGGGATCGCTCACTTTGCCTTGAACCGAATTTTGCCGTCTGTGTTCGACGACGACGACGACACAAATCTGCCTTGTTGTGCCAGAGCCGAAGGAAGAAATCGTTTCGGCAACATGAAAAAAGAACGCGCGCGCCCCGTGTTCGAATCCATTTCCGGCAGCCACTTCCGCCCGACAAAAGGGGGCAAAATTGTGCCTTTTGCAGTGCAACATTACACATTTGTGTATTTTGGCTAAATTTCTGATTTGTTCAATTCTGACAAAATTGTTTTAATAAAATTTGTTTACTTGTTTTTGTTTCAGTATTGATATGAAAAATTAGAACATATTACACCAAGTTAATGTATTTTACGGTAGAATCTTTTACTATTTTACTATCACCATAAAAAAATGGGTTGATTCCAATCTGTCAAATTTCCCAACCTCTTCGTTTGTTTACATTTAAAATTTTCTCCAAATTTGCATCTGTCAACGATTACGAAGTCGAATTGGAACACAGCTCAAATCAGGCCAAATTTCAACGATTTGAGGACAAGAACTTAAATCGCTCTGTCGCGCGATAAGAACGCGCCGCCGTGAAGAAAGGTGTGTCTGAGCTGATATGTAAAGCAATTTGGAAACGTAAACACACAGTGCCACTGCTTTGGAACGATTTCGGAACGCTCTAAGCAGCCTGGTGAAGTTCCGCCGAAACGGAACCAAAAGGTACAAAACATAACAGGTATTTAATATCAGCCGGTCGACCACCAAGCAGGCGACGACGACGACGAACTCGGTGGTTCGTTGCTGTCACGGCACTGGATAAGTGAACGGTGGGAATTGGGGAGTATGTGTGAGGTTGTCTGTGTGGGTATGTGCTCACTGTCGCAGATATAGATTTGGTACGCAGTGGCGGGCGGTGGCGATTTTTGGTCAAGTTTTTTTTAATTGATAAAAAGGCTGACATTCTGCTCGGAAAGCTAAACATTTCAAACACTTCGAGTTTGAAATGGGATTAAACCTGTTGATTTTTTTTTTTTTTTTTTCAGAAAAGACACTTTTTTACGATATTGACCATTTTTGCAATTTTTTTTTAAATTTTTTACATGGATCTCTTACGTGACATGATAAACGTTTCTGCAATTAGTAAATACAAGTTTGTTGAAAAACATGCTAATTCCATTAAATGAAATACATGCTAATTCTACGTAAAAAATAAGTGTTTGAACCCATTTGTAATGTTATGGTTGATTTTTAAGATTTTAAGAAAAAGGTCTTTTTCATAGTTCTAATTTTAGAATTCAAAATTATTGACCCTAGTTGCAAAATAGTGGCAGAGACATCGTTGCTAAAGGCTAATAAGGCTGCTACAATTATTAAAAAATAAAATCATTTTAACTGCTAGCAAAGTCGAGAAGTGGACTTAAAAAAAGTTGAATTTGCATCCATGGTTCTAGTACAGTCCAAGCTCGACTATCCAAAGTCCTCGGAAAAAATTTACCTTGAATTTAAATTAATAAAAATGTGTAATTTTTCCACTATTCTGGTGTAATGGCGCTTTTTCAGTCTAAATTGAGGCAAAATTACATCATAAAAGAGGTAATATTCAAACTTTCAACATTACAGCTTCCAAATTTACACAATTTTTTACTGTGATCACTGTAAAAAATTGTATAAATGTGGAAGCTTTAATTTTGGAAGGTTGAATATTACCTCTTTTATGATTTAATTTTACCTCAAATCTGACAGAAAAAGTGACATTACACCACAAAAATGGTTTAATTACACAATAAAAGTGGTAAAATTGCACATTTTCAGAGGTAAAATTACACCTTTTCTCTGACATAAAATATGTACCCCTTCCCAGATGAAATATTACCTAATATTAATAATATTAATATTACTTTTTAATATTAATAACTTCGACACTAAATATAAAAAAAAACTTTTTAAAAAATATCGTTACTCCGGTTACAGATTTTGCACTTCCGAAAAATCTTTCTTAAGCGATGCGAAATTTTTTGTAAGAAATCGATAGTGACATAAAGTGTTATTATCCGTAAGTTTAAAAACCTAAACGAATTTTTCGTGCATGATGAGATATAATACCAGCAATTCCACGGTGATGAGAGATAATACCAGCAATTCCACGTCAAACCTGCAGGATCCAGATCAAAAGTTCTCCGATTTGGCCCAAATTTGTTTTTTTGGCGATATAGAATGTTCAAAAAATGTTTTTTATCGATTTTCGCAAAAAAACAAATTTTTCAAAATATCTTATGTCCGAAACGGCTGAATGAATAAAAACGTGGCGAGCCACGTAACAAAAGAAAGATGATTACTAGTCTATAATTTTCGTATGATCATAAGAGTAATTTTCTCATCATTAACTAAAAAAAATATATTTTTTTTTAAATTCAAGTCTCGGAACCAAATAGCTTATAGCTGAAAACATTTTTTTTAATTATTTTTCAGGATGTTTTAAACGGTAAATATCCGTAAGATTCCAAGATATGAGTTTTTTGAAAAAATAATCTGAAAATTATAATAATAAAAAATATGAAAATTCGGTTATTGAACATAAAACGCCATGCGTACCCAGCATTTTTGACTGGAAACTCATTTTGATGGAAAATAATGGTACTATTATTTCGATTCATATACCAAAATCATTTTTTTATAAAAGCTCGATCGTCGAATTCTGTTAATCAATATTCAATATTTTTGGATATGTTATGTAAAACATTATGGTAATACATCAAAAAATATATTTCGTCCAGAGACCATCAAATAAGCAAATATAGTTTCAAATTGATCTATGAGAGTAGACAGCTATGTTCTGAATTGTGTTAGTATTTTTCATTGAATGTAATACCCTTTTTTTAACGCGGTGAGCTAAAATAGCTTTAGAAAAAATCTAGAGTAAATTTTCAAAACAACCTATGAGTCATGGATTTCCTGTGCAGATAAGACCTTTTAAAAATTTAATCTATAAATGTAAAAAACGCAATTTTTTGGACCACTCTCATTCGGATAGGACCAAGGATGCCAAATGTATGCCAAATCTGAACATTTTTGATCTGAATCATGCTAATATGATTTGAAATCGTTCAATTCACGCTATATTTAATTATTGAATAGAGAGCATGGAAATAATCGACCATATGGTTTATTTGTTGTCTCCAAATATTTTGTGTGTATTGATTTTCAATTTACAGTCCAGACTCGATTATCCGATGCCTCAATTATCCAAAGTTTCGATTATCCGAAGGTTTGAATGGAACTTCAGATAATCAGATCGCGATAAGAAATGTGTTTTCGCATTTATTTTTTTACTGTATTTAAGTTAATTAATCGTGCAACAAATGAACTAAAATAAATATAGCAATACATTTAATAAAAATGTGTTGCTTTATTGTTTTTTTATTTACATTGGTATGTCATTTCGAAATTATTTGAAAAATTCAGAAAAGCACACTTTTTGATAAAATCAATAAAACAAGAATGTATGCAAATGACATTGAAATTTGGTTCGTCATAATTAAATTAAAATAAAGATTGTTTGACAAAAAGGTGCCATCCAGAAATGATGTAACATTTTTTTCGAGGATTTAAGATCTCCCTCTTAGCCTCCAATATATAATTGATTCTTTCCTCCAACCTCCAATATATAATTGATTCTTTCCCTCCTTTCCCCTTAAATGAAACGTCATGAAAGGCGTCTAAGAGTTTTCTGAGTTTCACTCAATTTTCTCATGAAATTAGTCAATGTAAATAAATAAAATTTTTAATAAATATTCTGATCGCTATGATATTTTTTTCACCTTTCTCAACGTTAAAAATAAGAATAATGTAATGAAAACGTTTCAATGTACTAACATGTTTTCTAACTTTTCTTATTTCAAAACTGATAAATTTGACCATAGAACGGAAAAAACCAAACATTGGGCAAGAGAATATTTTTGAGAATTCATAGGTAATTGAAAACTTTACTCAATTTTGTGTTAAAATTGTATGATTTTTTAGATTTGTGCCAATATTGGACTATTTATTTACGTTTATATTACTAAAGCACACACCAACCACTACGTTTAACAAACAATTGCATAATTAAAATGCATTTGACATTGCACGTCACTGGCACCGGTGAAACATCTGGTCTGGTCGGGTGTATTAAGGGGCTTATGTGCCTGGTATAGGCACCACACTGAACCTGGGGGAAGACCAGCGCAGAGCTTGCAAGCTGCTGAAGAAGGAGAATCATTTTGTTGCAAAAAAAAAGATATTTACGAAGATCGAAAAAGAGCACTCAATAGCCACACTAGAACATTAGCAGTGGTCGATTCTGCTGCGATTGGCCTTGCTTGAAAATGTAACGTTCAGGGCAAGGTTAGAATAAGAATTTTGAAAATAAAAAAAAATGAAAATCATAAAATTCAGTTCAGAACTCGTCAAAATTGCGTCGCCCAAAAGCGCTCAGTCCAAAACTTGAACCCGAAAACGGTTCGAACAACCCTCGTCGACCCTGGCCGTTTACCCCCGACCGACTGCATCAACCCAAAAGAGAATAAGCCGATGATGATGATGATGATGATTGTTGTTGCCGTTGCTGCCAACACCGTCATGTGCGGAGTGTAGAATTTTGCCCTTTTTGCAATGTAGATTATATGACGGTGGCTCTGAACAGCAGACACCGACACACAGGCAGAACTCAGTGGTTGTTCAGCAAACGGGTGCGAGCACGAGGCGGTATTTACATACGTCGCACGCTCGTTGACATTCGTCGAACGGAGCAGAGCTGGGCAGCACCAGTCGATGGTGGCATGACAGCCGGGAATAAAAATCGTATTTACACGTGCGATACCAATCGTGAGTCGCATGTGAGTGAGAGAGAGAGAGGCAGTGAGGGGTTTGAGGTATGGTGGGAGGGGGGTATGTGAGCGGCCACTTACGGTTGCTTGCTGACCGTGGCTGACCGCCGGCAGAATCGAAAGGTAGCCGAACAAAGTTATTACATTGTCTTGGGAAATTTGATTAGATAACTGTTACAGAACGAAAATAATGGAATGTCGTAGAGAAGTCTGTAGATTGTGGGTAGACATTTTCTCTGTTTGTTGGATCAGCTTCGCTAGAATTCGCGATGTCTATTTGCTGGATCAGGAAGAGCTGCAGGATTTCAAACTCAGCCAGGGAATTTATCTGCGACATCGCAGAATGACACTCTCGCCGCAGTTCTGCGTCACCTGTAAAAATGAAAAACCTCTTCTAATCGATCAAAACTTGCAAACACATACAATTTTCCAGAAATAAATGGTGAAAACTATACAAAACAAGCCTTATCCGACAAACTTCGTTCTGCCTTTTTTCGTTTGTTGACGTTTTTAACTTTTTTTTCTTATTCAGCCTCCTGTGATCAAAATTTGATTGTACGTAACTTTTTCCATACAATCTGCAGATTTTCCGGAATCGGTTCCAGAGTGGTCAAAGTTTTTTTTTTCAAACTTTTTAGCGTAAGAACTAGAGGTGGGCAAAACCGCTCTTTTTTAGGAGCCGCTCATTTTCGTTCGCTCTTTAAAAAGAACCGCTCTTTTGAACGGCTCTTTCGCTCTTTTTTCAAAATTTGAATGAATAGGGGTTTTTCAAGAATCGTGTGATTTTATAAGTTATTTCACATTGGACTTTTATAAATTTGGCCATACCAAATATTTTTTGAAGTTTATGTCCCTCAACTCTGGCCAAAATCACAAAAAATAAAATAAAAGTAAGACATTTTAATGAAAAAAGAGTTTCAAAATGCATTTTACACTTCCCAGTTGTTTTGCAATCATCAGTTTTTAAAATATCGAAGTATTGATGAACTTTTTTTAAACCGAAAAAAACTTTTGCATTAGGTACTGTGCAATGGAATTTCATCAAAAATAAAATATTTTTGATTGATCCCAATATGCTTTTGAATTGTTTTCAGTGGATAAGACTTCTATTTTCATTAAAATTTGAAAGTTTTTTACTTTAATGAACAATCAGTTGCACACTGAAAAGTTTATTTCATTTTGTTTAGAAAATCGTTTACTTCTGGGATTAATTTTTATAAGCACTGCCATTTTTGAAATTGCATTTTCAATTCTCAAAAACAAATTTAATACTACAATTTTTGAAAATTCAATAAATTATATTTATAACAAAAATCATGCCATATTGAAACAGTTCTTTCAAAAGAGCGGATTTTAAAAAAGAACCGCGGTTCTTTTTTTGTGAGCCACGGTTCGTTCGATCTTTTCAGTGAACCGACTCTTTGAGCGGTTCGCTCTTTTTTTGCCCACCTCTAGTAAGAACCTTCCTTGGACTGATATGAACCCAACGCAACAAAGAGCACCTCGATCCGACGTTCCGTGTTAAATTGATTCGCGTTCGAACATAACCGTCGAAATTTTTTATATATATATATATATAGATAGATAAAACACATACTACTGATTATAAAACAGCTAATTTATCAGTAAGAAAAAAGTCATGCTTGTGCTTGAACAGCTCCTACTTTGTAGATGTAAACAAAGTGGGATCATTCGAAAATCACGTTACGAATTTCCGCTATTCACCCAGGTACTGAACATAGGAATTTCACAAAAATGCCAAACATGCTGAAACGATCCAAAAAATGCTAAATATAATTATCAACGCAAGGAAATGCATTCCAAATTGTTTTCAGTTTAAAAAACTTCTTTTCTCATAGAAATTTTGAATTTTTTTTTTTAATATTGTATTATTTTTATATATTGCTGGAACCTGGGTGCTGAATAGTGGTTCGCAAAACGGACTCAATATTGAACTGTCAAAGTGGAACCAATTTACAGTTCGCCAAAAGTAGAGAGTATTGTTAGCGAACATTAAAATTTGTTTTGTTTGTTTTTGCAGCAATGAAAAATTTGCGGCTTTTAAGACCTGGAGTTGAAGTCAAGAAATCTTAAAAAAGTTGAAGGCGAGATCGTATTTTTTATAAATATTATGAAGTTCGTCGTCGCTCGCAAAAAAGAAAAACACCGATCAAAACTTGAAAACTCACACAATATAACAGCGAAAAAATCGAAAACTAGACAAAATATTACACATACCACTGATTATAAAAAAAGCTCATCTACCAGTAAGAAAAAAGTCATGCTTGTGCTTGAACAGCCTCCTACTTTGTAAATGTAAACAAAGTGGGATCATTCGAAAATCACGTTACGCATTCTCTCTATTCATCACCAAGGCTGGAACTTTGAGGACTTTTTTATATTTTTTTTCAAGTTCACTATTTTGGTTATTTGCTCACTTGTAAAAGTTGCATGGTCTCTTTAAATTTTTCATTATTTCAAATGTTGATTAAAATTTGCAAGCCGCCAGCGAATGTTTACGCATTTTATTCAGCATTTGATAATTTAAAATATCTAATTGCAACCAAGCAAATACAGTCTAGACTCGATTATTCGAAGGCATTGGCAAAATTTTACTTCGGATATAGAAACTTCGGATAAACGAAAAACGAAAAAACATTTTTTCCGTTGTCTTATTTTTGATTGTCGAGCTTAAGTATGACCCTTTACATACTCTAAAGTGATTTTGATTTTATAATCCAAGATGGCGGCCAAAATGGTGGTGATTAGAGGTGGGCAAAACCGCTCTTTTTGGGAGCCGCACATTTTCGCTCGCTTTTCAAAATAATTCGCTCTTTTGAACGCTTCTTGCGCTCTTTTTCAAAATTTTTGTCTATTTTAAAGAATTGTGGGATTTTTTTTTGTTTTTTATTAGACTTAAGGCCGTTGCAAATATTGTTTGAAATTTATGTCCCTCGACTCTGATCAGAGTCAAGGAGGGGGGTGTGGGGGGGGGGGGAATTACGTATCATGGTTTCAACATTTTAATGAAAAACAAGTTCTAAAATGCATTAAACAACTGTCCAGTTGTTTTGCCATAATTAGTTTCCAAAATATCGAAGTATTGACGAAATTTTTTTTTTGCGAAAAATAAAATTTTTGCGATGCTGTACAAGCCCAAACATGCTAAATATGATTATCATTGCAGAAAAATGCTTAGATTGTTAGACCTCTAATTTATGGAAATTTTGAAGTTTTTTTTTGAAAAAATAATTTTGCTCCCTGACATAAACTTTGAAAAATATTTGCAACGGCCTTAATACATTATAAAAAAAGGTATAGACATTTGAAGGTATATGGAAAATAGATTTTAGAACACTCAAACACAAATCTTGAAAAAAAAAATTCTGTCAATTTACGAAATTGCGTTCATTTATGCTTGAACTAAACAAATTGAAAAAGTTCTGCGAACTTTTTTCTACATTTTGCTTTAATCAAAAAGCAAAAGTATTTTCGGGCAAGAGGATATGGCTATTAATTAGTTTTTTGGCAAAAATTTCCAAGTTAAGAATTTTTAAAATGCTCATATTTGTACTCAAGTAATTTTTAAATGTTTGGTTTGGATCAGTTGTGCAAGGAAAGTTTTTTATTTTGTTTAAAAAATCATTCACTTTTAAAGTTTAGTTCATGGAATAGTACATCGTGTACACAATTCTGACAAATTTGACTTTAATTTAATAGCATTGAAACATTTTAAACTTCGTTTTCAATTCTCAAAAACAACTTTTATGCTACAATTTGTTGGAAATACAATTAATATTATCTATAATCTTAAAAATGTACATAGGCTTACACATTATTCTATCTTGGAATGGTTCTATCAAAAGACAGGAGTTCCAAAAAGAATCGTGGATCTTTTTTCGTGAGCCACAGTTTGTTCGCTCTTTTTAGTAAATCGGCTCTTTGAGCGGCTCGCTCTTTTTTTACCCCCCACCGCAAGGGTGAAGAAATGTTGAAAAAATGCATTTTTTAATTTTATAGGCAATCAACCATTCAAATTTGACTGAAATGGGTTCGTAGAATTCGAATTTGATGTTAAAATTTGAAATATTCAAAAAAATACGTGATTCGTGATTCGATTATCCGAAGTCCCATATCGAGGCTTCGGATAATGGAGTCTGGACTGTATAAAAATTTATTATAGACTAATCATTAGAAAACAACATCAAAATCAAAAATTTACCATTGCAAAAAAATATCTCACCAATACGAAATTGAGTTTTCAGGAACATTTTTGTCTCTGCTGTCGGAATTTCTTGTGATAATTTTTAATAACAGAAAAAGTCATTTTTCGAACAAATCTCTGTTTTTATTTTGTGTTATTATGACAGCTAATCTGGGTGTTTTAATAATAAGTCCTAACCTTCTGAAAATAACAGTTTTTTCCACCTGCTCGGGTTATGTCAAGTTCTAACACATTATTAGATACAGTCCAGACTCGATTATCCGAAGGCCTCGAAAAAAATTCACTTGGGATAATCGAATCACGATTTTTTTTTTCACAACCTTTTGTTTGATTGTCGAGTTTAAGTATGACTCCTAAACTTCGCTAGAGTGATTTACATTTTTTTTAATCCACGATGGCGTTGACGAAATATTGAAAAAAATGCATTTTATTATTTGATAAGCAACCAACCATTCAAATTTGACTAAAATGGGGTCGCAGAACTCGAATTTGATGTTTAAAACAAGAAAAAGAAATAAACGAAATTTTTTGTTCGTGATTCGATTATTCGAAGTCCCATACAAACCTTCGGATAATCGAACATCGGTTAATCAAAAGTTCGGATAATCGAGGCTTCGGATAATCGAGTCTGGACTGTATAGATATAGATTGTCGATTCAAATTCTTCATGAATTGCTCGTGGCATAAATTGAATTTCCTAATGGTTTCAACTAATTTTCAAAACAAACTTTGAGTAATTTTTATAACATGAATGTAATAATGTAATAAATGCTTGAAGATTGTAACAATACATATCAACTTAGCGTAAATTCGAATCAACCCAACTCATTCAAAATCATCTTGCGACGCAATCTCACACTTCTTTTTCTGCCTTATTTCCCACCTCTCATGTTCGCCTATCGAAGGCCATCACAGCCGCGTTTCAACCTCGATTTCACTCCATTCATTTGTGATGATGGCTCGAAATAGCTCCGACACAGCACTCTTTGCCGGGGGAAAAAACCCCGCCGAGTTTACCGCCCCAACATTGGTTCGACATTGGTCAGCCGGCACCCACCGAAGCAGTCGTGGCCGAGCGGTTAAGGCGTCTGACTAGAAATCAGATTCCCTCTGGGAGCGTAGGTTCGAATCCTACCGACTGCGGCAGACTTTTTTGGTTGTGCTGGAATGTATTTTCACACAACATGTGTTGTAATAAATTTTTGATTTTACTTTTAGTAACTTCAAGCCAAACTTTAATTTAAAACCGATGAAATTTGTTACAAAATTTCAAAACTCTTTAACACACTCTCTTTTTCATCCAACTCTAACCACGCCGGGGCAGCCTCTTTCAAAGCGCGCTTGATGAGTATTATCGTCGGAAATGTTTGCGAAATCATTTCAATTTGCCCCAGGGCTCGTCTCTTTCCTGCAACGCTGGGGACCGACGGGAAAAGCGTTTTCCCATCATCAGGCTGCGAAACCCCGTCCGAAGTGGTTGTGTGTGGGAAAGATTGGCGAACGGAATGTTTCACATAGGGCAGTGGCAGGTATTTTCGACGCAATTCTATTTTTTACCCTTGATTTCTGTATTGAAGCTGGCTTTAAATCATTTCAAACCACGAATGTGACGACAATAGGTTCCACGTGACGAAAATAGGTCACTCTCCCGAAACATGTTTCGAGACAGGAGGAAACTGGCAAAATCTGCCGCGAGATCCTTGCACAAAATCCACAAAGGAGTGAGTTTCTACTTGATGAGAGAATGAAACGGAGAGAGAAAAAGCTGGGAAAGGAATGGCCCGGAAGGGAGACGAAGAAGAGAGAGAGAGTGAGGAAAAGTCGGAAAAGTTTTCATCCAAAGGACCTTTCTTGCCGTAGCACCTGTCAGCAGCGCTCAGGATTCGTTTCAACTCTGCTCTTCTTGTTGGGAGTCTCTCTCCTTTCGATGGAAGAGCAAAGGGAAGAGAAGTGGTGGTGGTGGCGGTGATGGTTAAATATTCCAACCCTGGTTTCTAGCCCCCACTGGTTTCCCCGTACTGCGTAGAACTCGGAAGGATCGTCGGCTTCTCGGCAGGCAGTGTTCGTCGTCGTACGTGACTACTGTACAGTTTCATCGCATGGTTCGTCGGGTTTCAATTGAGTTTGATTCGCAAATGAGTTTTTTTTTTCGGGGGAAAAACTTTGGAGTCACATTTCCCGGTGGTGAAATGAATCAGAATGGGTTTGAATACGTAATTAAAATAACAGCATCGGTAAATATGATACCGAATTCGTCAGAATGTTTCGAAACTCGACCAAACCTTCAAGGAAAACCAACCTTACCTGAGTATTCGGGCACGTTGAGGAACATTTGCGCCAATTGCAAACAAAAACTCGTGTGCAAATACAGCAAACTGGGCAAATAAGTTCATATGACGGCAGCAGTACCATTAAGTGTAATATAATTTCAAAGTGGGAACTAAGTAGAATCCTAATGTTTCAACTCAACTAGAGTGGTAGGTTTTGGCTAAATTATGTTTTTCTTTTCATGTTTAATGTAATTATATCATGTTGTCCCGGATCGTAAATAAAACCAATTTCAAACTATCGAATTTTTATGAGTAGTATAGCTCAGCAAATATTAGGTTGGTTCAAACTTGTCCAATTTTCCCTAAATTACAGGGCATGATCTTTGTGGTATAAAAAGATTGAATTTATATAATCAGCCGTTTTTTCATTAGATTAGGCTGGTACAAATATTTTTAAAAGTTTTTGTCCCCCCCCCCCCCCCCCCCTTCAAAATTGGCCCGAAAAATCAGGAGGCAAAAAATATTTTTACAATAAACTTCAAAATTTCAATGAAAATTCAAGTGCAACCAGCTGAAATCAAATTAAAATACATTCTTCTGCGTTTTAAATCATTTTTAGCATGTTTGGGTTTATTAAAAATCTTAAGATTTTTGAAAATTTTCGATGCAAAATCTTTTTTCGATACAATTTTTGTTTTTGTCAGATCTTAGATTTTTTGAAAACTAATGATTGCAAAACAACTGAACAAGTGTAAAATCCATTTTAAAACACATTTTTCATTTAAATGTGTAGACTATGGCTTGTTATTTAAATTTTTATATTTTTTTATTTTTTTGCCCCCCCCCCTTGACCTCGGCCAGGGCCGAGGGACAAAAACTTTTTTAAATATTTGCATCGGCCTTATTTGATGTTAAATTAGATTGAATCTGCATTAGCCGAGCACTTGAGCTACATAAATAAGATTTGATCAGATTATAATCTGTCATTTTTGCATGAACAAAAAGTTGGCAATTTTCATATATTGCTTTCCATTCTTCGGCAAAGTTCCAGGGTTTTTAAAAATCTAAAATTTGTTAAAATACTCAAATACTAAACCTATGTGTAAACTTCTCATGTTGGAATTTAGCGGTGCATCAAATTTATTCCGAAAATGAGTTTACAACTCATTTATTTTTTGAAAATTGACTTATATCATGTAATTTTTATCAGCTGTTTATATCTAATAAGGTGATATTTTTTCTTTTTTTAATTACTGTTTTAAATATATTTGTTGCTTGGTACCTGAACGAATTTTGCATTGAACCCGATTTTTAAACAACACACAACACTATTTTTTGCTTTTCCGTTCAGAAACTTCCGTAAAACGGGGTGACTTTGATAGGTTTGAGATTGTTCCGCAAAATGTAGAGTACAAATTAAATTCGTACGGAATGGCATGGAATCATTCTGACCGTGGTAGAGAAGTGTTCAAAGTACTCTTAGATGAAGTTTTCATAAAATTTTAAGAAGTTTAAAAAGTTAGTTAAGAAAATGTTGATATATAGCATTATTTTGATATTCTGAAAGTGTTACGATTTTCTCAATGAACATGATTTCGGAAAATGGAATGCATTTTCGGATTCTTTGGACAATTTTCCACTGGGAGAAAGTAAAATAAGTTTGTAAATAATTTATATTATGTGTTTTTGAAACATAATTCAAAAATCTCCTAATCTCCTAATTTATAGGCATTTTCAGTAGAACAAATGTCATATGAAATGTGAAAACTTTTGATTCTGGCTTCGATGTCAGTTTAGAGTGTAATATGATTTGATTATTTTATAAACAAAACTAGTTTTAACGAATTTTAGGCAAAATTTTGACTTTTTAACAATTTTACCTAAAATTTAAATGTATTTTGTTAATTGCTTATAAACTTAGTTAACTATTTATAAACAATATTTTTTTCTAAAAGCTGTATCAGACACCTTAGTGATGGTACATTTGACGTAAACATAAAATTTGATCACATTAAATCTTATTTTTGCAAGAATAACTATGACTATCAAAGTCACCCCGGAATTCAAAATAAGAATTTTCAATGCATCTTTTTTTTTAAACATTATTGATATTTTTTATCAAAAATAGTGCTTGCACCATGTGTGGCCTACCCTAGTACATGTTTTAAAAATAGTAATCTTAAGACAAACCTTACCAGTTGGAAAATATTTCAAAAATAAATTGAAATCCTACCAATGTCATCCTGGTTTACGGTACTAACTTTTCCTATCACCTTTTAATGACGAAATGGCATACTTTTCAATATTATTTTGATTTTAACGGTGAATTGACTAAACACACTGTTGGACATTTGATTAAAAATTCAATTAACATTTTTCGGAATTGGAAACATTTTGCTGCAAAGCTTATTTTTTCCAGCACTCTTCGTATTTATCTTACTCGGTTTACCACGTTGTATAAATGTACGACTCGTGCTGAAAAAATATTATTTTTGCAACTTGTTGCATAAACTACAATTTGGCCTTTTTGAGACGTTAGCACAAAGTATTTCATCGAATGTTAATTTTGTTTTAGAAAAAATAAAGATTTAGACCAAATTTCAAATAGCTTTGACTTCCGTTTTTTTGTTGTAATATTTGCATCAAGAACAACCTTGCATTCATGCAAAATACAGGTACGTGTATGCATTAAATTATTTTTGCTACATTTTAAAGCTCCCACTAAAAGTGTTTCGATTTTGTTTGAGGACATTGAATGAACTTAGAAATGAAATCGAAATAGCAATTTCAAACAAAGTATTTTTAAATCTTTTTACGAAGCATCAAAATGACCGCCACTAAAGCTTGTGAGTTCTCTTCTCTCGTTCTTATCCTTGTTCACGAACACTCGCCGAAGATTCTTCTGTTTTCTCAGCAATCCGCAATGAAAAAAAAAACGAAAGAGGGAGGGGGGGGGGGGGGGTCTTGGGAACCGACCACACATTACGTCCAGTTAAACTGCGTTGGCAAATTTTGTTTTATAGCGGCTTTTATTTGTTACGTTCTGTTCTTGGTGCTGAGAATCTCGCGAAAGGCAATGAAAATTGTTTGATGAAATTTCTGGAATGATGATTGTAGTCGCTGAGAACTGAAAATTTGATATTTTTAAAACACTGGTTTAAGCTAAAGTTTTTTTTTTATATTTTCCTTTAACGACCCCTTTCAGAGATCAAAAACCTGAGTTTTTATTTTTTTTTCTTGTTGCTCATTTCTTAATCGACCAAATATGATAAAATTATGACGTTCTATATAAACCAATACATATTTGTAGAGACATTTCATTTTGAAGACAAGAATTGGTGTTGCTCACGAGCAAGCATGGGCGTTAGGGAGTTAAACAAACTTTAATATTAGGTAAGTCAGTTTAATACATCTCAAAAATTCAATTCGACTTTGGGACAATCTAGAAATCTGATATGAAATCTTAGAATTCTGGGATATTTAAAAAAATCACGCTTCAGCTTTTGAAAATTAAATGAAAAGATTTACTCCTCTTCATTTTCACCAGAGCCGAGTGACAAATAATGTGAGATGAATTTGTAATAACTTAAATAAAAAAAATTGACCATGTATTGTAAATAGAAACATAACCTGAAAAAAAATAACTTTTCATGAAATGTTTTTATTTTATGTAGGGAAAATCTGAAAGGCTAAGAAAATCTGTTATATGGAAACATCTAATTTGTCGTTTTTCACTATTTAAGCTTCTTTAAGGGGTTACATACATGTAAATCGTCTAAAATGTCCAAGGTTGATATGAGCACATATTAAAACTGTTTTTAAATCTGTTTTCAGGGCATTACAATATACATCTTCATCTATTACTAAAACAAATTTGATGACATTTGGTTGTATCATTGCCGTGATATAGCTATTTTAAGTCAGCAGTTTAATAAAAACGGGTGCCACGATATCTCAACACTGCTTTGACCAAATCGGCTCAAAATCTTGGTGAAGATTCGTTAAAGTGGTCCCGTGTGTATGACGAAGGTCGATTTTCAAAAAGTTAAAAAAAAAAAATATGAAGAAAACTGAAATTTGACAGTCGTTGCGAAAAAAGTTAAAAAAAAATATTTTTCTATTTACCATATACAAAATCGTAAGTTTATAATATTTATTATAATATATAATATTTTTCAAAAACCAAAATTTTAATATCGGGCTTCGTCATGCACACGGGATATATCTTGAGAGTATTAACCTCAAATTTCAGCCAATTTAGTCTATCTCATCTCGAGATATCGTGGCACCCGTAAATCAACTCGGAGTTTCGAGAAAAACGCTCAGAAAGTTTGACAGGCCGCTTTGCACATGGCGAAATTTTGAGCTTAAATCGTCTATAACTTATTTAGTCACAAAATATCTTCATGAAACTTTCAGGAGTGATTGAAAATCATCTTTTTAGTGGATTCAATAAATTATCTGTAATATGAAATGTGGGATTCTATACAAGTATGTAACCTTTTAAGCGATGACCTATACATGTTTGAGTTTGCGTTTTTCAATTACGAATTCGAAAACGATTTCTGTTGAAAACTCTTTCTAGATGCGTAATTGATTGTCAAGTATTTTTGATACTTTTTTTTTTGCATATTTTGAAAACTAAGCTTGTAAACAGTTTTTTATTGAGTTTATTCCGAATAAAGCAAATACAGGAAAATTTTCAAAAAAAAGTCCACGTGGTTTATGTATGGTCCTTAAATTCTGTTCGAATTGGACTGAAATGGGGTCGCTTGACTTGAATTTTATTTTAACATATTAGAAAATATCATGCTAATAAAAAAATACGAATGTTGTTTTCGTTCGTGATTTATTTATCCCAAGTTTAATACAAATATTTGAATATTCGAAACTTCGGAAAGATGGAATGGAACACTTTTAAGCAAGGAATTGCGCCACAGAACGGAGAAAAGACGTAAAACTTGAGATTATTTTCATGGACTTTTACATATTCTGAAAGTTGTTGAAAGTTGTTTCCAGTATTATGTGGTACTATTTGGCTCAGATTTTGAAAATTCTGCCTTACATTTGAATTATTCAAATCTGAATGCGTATTTTGATAACAAAAATCTAGATTTTTGTGAGCCCCTTGTTATGCCTTATCACTTTGCCGAAGAGATCAAATCTATCAGATTATTTTTTCAATTCGCAAAATTTCCCAAATTTCATGCGACAAAAATTTAAAAAAAATGCCAACATTTATGAAAGAGTCTAAAGAATCACTCTTATTATTCCACGCTTAGCTTCATAATTAAACTTTTAGCACCTTCTGCAGGGCTGCTTAAAACACTCTTATTTAATCACATTCCGGTGCTCCACTTTGGGCCAGCATCCGTCACCTTGAAGCCAAGAAGGAATTTGTTCGTTTTGAAGTTGCGGTGTCCAAACAGTAAAACTCTGGCAGACTAGAGCTAGAGGTACACGAACACCTTCGCCGTGTGTAAAATTTGATACTCAGGGGGGGCAAGATGGGGGCGGTGCTGGTGGCGGAAAACGTACATAAAACCAACCTCGACGAAGAGGTAAATTGCGCCGTGGTGGCTGCCAGTATTTAACCGTTTGTGCTTGGCGTTAGAGGTGTCAAGTTTTGTATTTTTTTTTTCAATTTACCTGGTGTTACAATTTTGAAGGAAATTGTAGTTTATGTTTCTCAAGATATATTTTCTGTTGAAATTTGTGTCGATTCCAAAGTATGTTAAAAATGAATCAATATTTTTTCTGAACACCCCTCACCGATCTTAGCTTAACACCAGGCCCACGAAACTAAACCTAGCAACCGCCAGAGCGACCACTCCGACGCTGCGGTGAACCTTCTCTGTACACATAGTTTGAGAGGAAAATGACTCCTTTTATTCATAACGTGAACTTGGGCCGAACTGGGTCAGTGTGCCAAAACGCGTAAGTCGCTTGGTCCGGTCTTGACTGCTTGCCATTTTTTTTTTGCTTGAGCTCACTGTAACACGACTTGGTTCAAAAGTTCAAACGAAATTGCAGGATAGAAGCTACTGGAGTATGAGATTATTAACGATGTCAAACAAGCTCTAAAGCTTTGCTAAGAGCTTAAACTTGTAAGCTTACATCTCTTTAAACAAATCTTGTAGCAATCTTTTCTGCTCTCCTGGATATCTACTGTTTGACAAGGTAGGCGCCGTTACTGGTCAGTATTATGATAATGCTTCTTTTTTTAGGGCAATCTTGGTTGATGTTTAAGGACAGGAATTCAAAAACTTCAAACTTTCATTTCCTTTTCTCGATTTCACAACGTTAGCTGTCCACAACGGGTTAGGAAAGTGAAAGAGAGGGAGCGGGATGGCCAGAGCTATCTGTCCCTGTCGGGTGTGTACACAGTACACATTCAATTAAATTCCAATAAAGCACCACCGTCCAATTTACGCGAACAGACGGGGCGACGAAGACCAGGGGAAAAATATGCCATTTTCTCTTCCTCCAACCTCACCCAAAAGCTCCTGCTGGTGGAGAGCTTTGCACACGGCCAAAAAACGATTCGCATCAACAAGCCGGAGCTGATGCGCTACGGCCGGCCAAGAGTTCCAACTTTGCCTCTGGTATCGGCGATCCGAGCCAGTACTAGTCGCCGCGGCTTGCCAGTTGTGCTGGGCTGGGGATTACATAAAATCGGTACACCGGAGCTTTAGAGCATCGACGATATAGTGGTGCTCATACCTAGAGAGGAATAGTAGTATTGGTGCATCAAAATACTGGTCTTGTGTTTTATTTTGAATGAGGCAAGTTTCAAAAATAACTTGAGTATCTCAAAATCTCGTTACTCTGTCCTGCGAAATTATTGGAACAAATCAAGTTGAAAAACATAAATTTGGACTATCAGTTCCAGAGATTCGAATTCTACTTCAGTTCTGCAAAACGACTCGACTTCATCGACTCTAACATCAACTTTCCTAAAAAAAATGCTGGTAATTATCTAACTCTGACGCCAAGTTCTATACGTATACGAATAATCCGTATACGAATTTGATGACTCCGACTCCTGTTTAGAGTCCTCAAATAAACCCGATTTAACTAAACTCCACAGCTAAGAAAAAATCAACTTTATTGAGAAAACTAACTAGAAAACGGTGTTATTAATTAACGATTATTAAAACAAACCAAACGTCCTTATATCAATAACAAGAATCACTTTTAAAAAAGGCTGAAAATACCTTTTTTGAAAATTTTCCATGCTGATTTTAAAATTTATTTTGTATTTTTTTAATAAATTTTCATTTTTTAATTAAAAATCGGACCACTAGTTTACGAGATATTGGTTATCAAAAAACGAGGGCTAATTGGGTAGCACTTGTCAACTTTGTTGTTAAAAAAAAAAAAAAAAAAATTTGCGTCCAAATACGGTGTTCTTAACTAACAATTCGATGCCGATGTGCTCTTTTGTACTAAGCTTGCTGGGATTCCTATCTAGATAGAATAAAAGTGTACACGGGCATCGAATTATCAAACAAACCAAAAGTTCTCAATTGGACCTACAGTATGTAAAAAAAGTATTTACACCCCTTGGGCACTATGCACATTTTGTGATGAAACATGTAAAAAATTTAAAGTTTGACAGGAACCTAGGACTACGTTTTGTTCAGAAACTCATGCCAAATATTTTGCTTCAAAAAGCTCATGAAAAGATGATTTCTATAAAAAGTTATATAACAAATACTATTACGAAAATAAAAAAGGTGCAAAAAAAGTTTGTACACCTTTCGAAAAATTTACATAAATAATGTTATTTGTTGACAAATCACCATAAATCCAGTCTCCCAACTCCAAATAGGCATCCTTGACTGATTAAAAAAATAATTTGGATTGAATATAAAGTTTACTAACTACTTAGAATAAAAGTTTATATAACTCTGGAAATTCTATAGAAAACTTATCTTAACTTAATTTTGAAATCTTCTAATTCAACTAAATGTCAATATATTACCATAGAATTGCAAAATAAACATTTGGGAGTGGGTATAACACCGTTTTGGGGTCTTTGTATCGCTAGAATAGATTTTTCGTTGGAATTTCGTAACAACCCGGAATTACGTCGTCGGAAAATCCGCCAGCATCGAACCGGTCCACAATTCACAAGTCAACCTATGTGGAATCGGAAAGGGCATAAAATTTCCGATCTTTTGATACCCAAACATCTAGGTTTTCTTTAAAACCTACGTTTTTAAATACCTGGGCAAAAAGTAAGTTTGATCCACGAGAACAAAAATTACGAAATTCCATACATTTTGACAGGTTGCTCAAACGAAACCATAACAACGTTTTTGCTTAGGTATTTAAAAACGTGGGTTTTATAGAAAACCTGGATGTATGGGTATCAAAAGATCGGAAATTTTATGCCCTTTCTGATGCCACATAGGTTGACTTGTGTGTGGACCGGTTCGATGCCGGCGGATTTTCCGACGACGTAATTGGTACGAAATTCCAACGAAAATCTATTCTATCGATACAAATACCCCAAAACGGTGTTATACTCACTCCAAAATGTTTATTTAGCAATTCTATGGTAATATATTGACATTTAGTTGAATTAGAAGATTTCAAAATTAAGTTAAGATAAGTTTTATATAGAATTTCCAGAGTTATATAAACTTTTATACTAAGTAGTTAGTAAACTTTATATTCAATCCAAATTATTTTAATCAATCAGGATGCCTATTTGGAGTTGGGAGACTGGATTTATGGTCAACAAATAACATTATTTATGTAAATTTTTCGAAAGGTGTACAAACTGCACCTTTTTATTTTCGTAATAGTATTTGTTATATAACTTTTATAGAAATCATCTTTTCATGAGCTTTTTGTAGCAAAATGTCTGGCATGAGTTTCTGAACAAAACGTAGTACTAGGTTTCTGTCAACATTAAATTGTTTAGATGTTTCATCACAATATGTACATAGTGCCCAAGGGGTGTAAATACTTTTTTTACATACTGTAGTTCCTATATTGGACCCCAGTGACAGCATATTGTTTATTTCATCGCTTTCAGGATTACAGTCTAGACTCGATTATCCGAAGGCCTCGGAAAAATTTCACTTCGGATAATCGAAACTTTGGATAATCCAATCACGAAAAAAAAAGTTTTTCGCTGTCTAATTTTTGATTGTTGAGTATAGGTATAACCCCTAAACTACGCTCAAATTATTTAGAATTTTTAAATTTAAGATGGTGGCCAAAATGGCGGTGATGCAATGTTGAAAAAATGCATTTTATTTTTTAAAAGGCAATCAACAACTAAAATTTGACTAGAGTGGGGTCGTAGAACTTAAATTTGATGTTAAAAACAAGAAAATGAAAAAAAATCGATTTTTTTTTGTTCGTGATTCGATTATCTGAAGTCCCATACAAACCATCGGATAATCAAAACTTCGGATAATCGAAACTTCGGATTATCGAGGCTTCGGATAATCGAGTCTGGACTGTGTACCCTTTCTTCATAATCTAGAACAACTTTTTGAAAGGGCCTAAAGCACTTATTTCTGTCATTTTTAAAAATTTTGTTTGGTTTAAAAATTCCGAAATATTTTTTTATTGAAAAAAAAACACTTCTTATTTGTTCTGTTTTTTTATGTTTGCATACGAAAAAGAAAAATCTTTAGAATTTTTGCAGCTTTTCGATTAGTTTTAATCAAAAATGCGCAAACATGGGCACTCCTTTTCATTAATTTAAAAACTATTTAAAAAAGTTAAAGGCTGTACTATTAAAAAAAAAGAAAACTAAACCATGTTTTAAAACTGAAAAATATTGGAATCGGTGCCTTTTATCAAAAGTTTACTGAAGTACTTTTTGATTGCTAATTTGGCTTAATATCAAATTATAAAGTTGAAATTTGATTTTCAATCAAAAATTCAATTTTAAAATAAAATTAAATTAAAAATTAATATTTGAAAATTATTTATTTTGAAGAGGATTGCTCTAGATGCATTTTTTTTACGTTTAAATTTACTTTAACTAAATTTCTGATTGTATAAGGCATATTTTTAAATAGCTTTGTGTTGCCTTTGGGTTATGTCTTTCATATGTTTTTTTAACTTTTTATGTTTTTGCTGGTTTTCACCTATTATCCTACAAAATTATATCATCAGCATTGTATTGAAAAAATACAAAAAAATAAATCATAGGCAAAACTTCAAACAACATTTAAATGTAGTCTCGGTTAAATTTGATTCTAGAAAGTTTCTTTTCTGTAAACATTGCCAAATTCACATAAATTACGTCAAAGGTCATAGAAATTTCCAATGCTTTTTTAAGATAAAAAAAAAAATCGCAATCATCTTTTTTGTACATCTTACTTTGGCCCATCTTGAGGTGAAATTGGGTTGTAGATGGTTAGCATTTTGGGCAGATATTACTTAGTAACTGTACTGATCAGGGATAGAATAATCGCAAAAAAAAACATTTTCGCTTGCGAACTTTTTTCACCCGCGAAAGAGAGAGGAGGCAAATCACGCAAAAGAAAATCGCTCCCGAACTTCTCCAAAAAATCAATCTGTGGATGATTTTTATTTTGTGATTTTCCTTGTTAGCATCACTTAAAATTATTTATTCCGCTTTGTTTACACTCATTGCCCAACTACAAAAAGTGACAGTTCATTTTTCGACCTGTGACGTTACACATGCAAGTGTAGTAGTGAAAAAGATGTTCCGCCGAATAATAACGATCTTTCGTGCGCGAGAGAGGAGAGCCATGCTCCTTTTGGATTTTTTCTTTTGATGAACGTCCAAAGCTTTCTTTTGATGATGATTATTCCATCGCTTGTACTGATGAATACAAAGTCTTTTAGAAATCATTGTTAACGTGAAGACTTCCATCATTGTCATGATTTTTCATTCAAAGATATAATTTTTGCGTCGCTTTCAATATTTTGACAAAATTCCTTCAACAAATTGTTTAGAATAGTGCCCTACACATGCTGATTCCTTTTGGTAACGATTATCCCATTCCTTATATAGTTCTGGAAATCGTCATTAATCAATGATTACCAACTAGGACGTCAATGACTGTGCCACAAAGTTATATAAATTTTGAAGCACATTTGATTTAGATCAAAAATTCTTTCAGTGGCTTCAAGAAGGCAACAACCAGCACATGCTGATTCCTTTTGGTGCTGAAATTCGTTAAATTGAACTAAATACAGAATATTTTATAGTGATGATTATTTTTCTTCGAAAATGATCAACGGCTTCACCTTAACAGGTTTATTTTGCCCAAAATTTTCAAAATGTTGATTGTTTCAAACAAATACTTAAATTGAACAAAAAAAAATAACACAACGGAGTAAAGCATTTTGAAAATCTTAAGAAATATTCATGTTTGTTAATTTCCATACTGCCTTTTTATACTTAGAACCAATGTAGGTTATTTTTACATTTCACAGTCCAGACTGCATTTTGTAATTTTATAGGTAGTCAACTATTCAAATTTGACTAAAAAGAGAGAGGTCGCAGAAATTAAATTAAAACGGATCATCTAGGCTCCGGATAATCGAGTCTGGACTGTACATGAAAGTACAACAAAAAAGGATATAAAATAGATTTTTTTTTTATTTTAGGCTGTTGCAAATATTTTTCAAAGTTTATTCATGCAATCCAAGAATGTTAGTCAAATTTGAGTTGTTGATTGCCTTTTGGCATACCAAATAGGGTTTTTCAGTATTTCAACCATCTTGGATTAAAAAAAAATCTAATTCCCTTTACAGCATGTTTGGGGTCATAGCTTAACAATAACAACCAAGACAACGAAGAATTTATTTTTTTCGTGATTCCATTATCTGAAGGGAAATTTTTCCGAGCCCTTCGGATAACCGAGTCTGGACTGTGAAAAAATGCAATTATTTCCGAAAAAATAAGCAAAGATTGTATACTCAAATAAAAAACGAACTCCCAAAGCTAAGAGGCATCCGTTGGCCAAACGGTGTACAGTCATCCCACATATTCGGAACACCCACAAATTCGGAACACTTTCGAGATAATTTGTCAATAGCATGCCAAATGCAGCTTTTCCGTCAACCCTACTATTTTTAAGACCTTTATTTGGACATTCTCTTGCTATTTCATTAGTAAAAGTAGTACTTTTTAGACAAAAACTTCATTTCAAGACAATTTTATCCAGAGCAGCAAAACACTGCCTCCAAATTGCCTGTTTCATAATTGTGGTATGTTATTGTGCCTCCCACAATTGTGGAACACCTGAAATTAACTGATATTTCCACAAAAAAGTCATCAGACCATGTTTAAAACATCACTAAGCATGAGTTTCATTGATTTCAGTGTGTGAAGTCATTATTTTGTTAAAAAATCTGTATTCCTGGAGAGAACCAAGGTTTGTTTACATCCGTAAGAAAAAAGTGTTCCGAATTTGTGATTTTCATGGGTCAATGTATTTCTTTAAAAAGTGATATAAAACGTAAAAAAAACTACAGCCGGTCTATACATCAATTATTGAAAGATCTCATGAAAAGCTTCCACTTGAAGGAAAATGCAAAACATTATGTTCGACTATCGATTTTCTATGATTTTTCAACCATATGTAAACCGTTCCGAATATGTGGGATGACTGTACGCTACCGAGCTTTGGCGAGACGAAAGTGAATCTACACGACCAACAACAACAACATAACCAGGCTTCAATGCCGTGTAGCTCATGACTGTGTTGGTTTGCTCTCCGTTGGTATGAATTTCTGTAGGTACTGGCGGAATGCAAAAAGCCACACCACCAAAGCCTGGTCCAGCAGATTATCCATTGGTTGTCGGTTCGGGGAAAGAGTTTCACTAAATAATTGCAGTTTGATACTTGCCTAACACCATTAACAGCGACACCCTTCGATGAGAGGAGGATGACTGGGGTATTTGCGAGGAAGATCGACCAAAAGGACACTTTTTATACTGATACTGGTTTAATGAAAAGAAGTTGCTTACAACAAAAACAACCCATAAAACAGTGCCGAATTCCCATGCGTCTCCATCCTAATTGCAACCTTCGATGGAAACGCTTGGTAGTTACTTATGCGCAATCAAAATATAGATATTACAATTATGAAATTTAGAAAGAGCAAGATCCAACTTTTTCAAGCAAACTAAAATAAATTCAATTGAAACACACACTAAAATAAATAAAAAATCTTTTTCGAGACGCTGCAAACGATCAAAAAATCTGCCGCAGTCGGTAGGATTCGAACCTACGCTCCCAGAGGGAATCTGATTTCTAGTCAGACGCCTTAACCGCTCGGCCACGACTGCTTAGATGAGTTTGTTCGGGTAAACGTGCATCCGCTGCTTTGGGGTTCTCCCGACCGGTATTTTCTCCAGGTTATTCTTGCTAGTTCTCTCTCACTTGTTCGCCTCAACTCGGAGAGAGAGCGCGAGCACAAAGAGATTTGCTTGTGCCTTTATCGCTCTACCCCCTGGTAAGCACAAGCGTGATGAACAGTGGCTAAATAGGTAGACACAGAGATACAAGCGATACTGAGGCGAGGGGTGGCGGCAGCATATCTCATTTCTCAAACCGAGTTATGCTTCTTCCGTTTGTCGTGCGATTGTGTCTCGTACCGAGATATGATGATTAGAGTATGTGTGTGCGAAGTCATTTTTGTCGCCGACACTTGTTTGCCACAAATTTATGACTAATTGCTGAGCGATAATGAGTTTGGAGTAAGCGTTGTTATCTCACTCTCTCTCTCTGCTTGAAATCGGTGAACTTTTCACGACAACTGATTCAAGCATATTCTCGTTTAATCACGTTGAAAATCGGTGTTGCCACTGAAAATCTACCCGAAAAAATGCGGAACAAAAGCCCATAAAAACTCACGTATATCTTTGGTAGTTTCCTAAGCCTTGCTGGTAGTGGTTACTGGCGAGGCAGCAAATAAAACATACAGAATTATGGAAGTCAAGCGATGCGAAGTTATAGTTTCGTTACGTCGTCGTGTTGCTGTTTGCAGTTAGAGCGTCCAAAGCCTGTTTGAAGTTTATGACCTGACTAAGTACGTGGCGAAGATGACGGCTGGGGGGTTTTTGCAAAATTTTATGCTTTCCGTATGGCCGGTGGAAAACGCACCGCGCTAAACTGCAAGATTTTGCGACGTGTGACATTTAAAAGTTGTGAAACGGCATAAATTATTGTATTTCTACCCTTCTTGAAAAAACAGTTTGCTATAGCAAAATAAAAAAATGAAAAATTCTGCATCATTTAAAGTGAGAAAACAACCAGCATGAGCAGTCCAAACTCGGTAATCTGAAGTCTAAATTATGGTTATTTGCCTCTTTCCTTACTAAATAAACATTCTAAATTGTCAATTTCCGCCATATTGGCCGCCATCTTGGATAACATTTTCAACAATCACTTTTGGCATCATTTCAATACAGTTCAGACTCAGTTATCCCATATCTCGATTGTATGAAGTTTCAATTATCCGAAGGTTTGTTTGAGACTTCAAATAATCAAATCATGAACAATTTTTTTCGTATTGTTTTATTTTCTTACTTCTAACATCAAATCTGAGTTCTGCGACCCAATTTTATTCAAATTTTAATGGTTGATTGCCCTCAAAATCACAAAACGCTCGGCAATAAAAAATAAGACGTTTTGCCTTTCTTACTAAAGAAAGGTATAGGTTTTACTTTAAGCCAGGACGTCATTTCCATCTTCGTGAATATGTCGATTCAGCATGAATTTTAATCGGAAAAAACGCCAAAAAATCACACTGCATCGATTTTTGACGCTCTATCGATTCACCTTGACAGAACTCGTCTATTTCACACCCTCGAATTTTGAGAAAATAAATTTCGTGGAGGTCGAGTGATGTTCGTATGTGGTAAAATTTTGCAAAATTTTGTGTCGCGCCGTTCTCAGCTCCCATAAATCCGATTTCGATTCTTCTAAATGCAGATGAAAGCTAGTGTGCTGAACCTGGGCGAGTTGCCGCGCAAATTTCGAAATATCCATCTGTTTTCGGATGTGGCCAGACTTTTCCAGAAAATACACAGTTTTCAAATGAAAATATGGTCAAAATTTGTCATTTTCATTTCTTTTATTTATCTCAAAAAATGCATTTTTCGAGCTCTACAACCTCCCAAATTTTCATCCCGATTCATAATTTGGTTCTCGAGTTAGAGCCGTTTGATTAACCTACCATAAACAAAAAATCCCTTTAAAAGGTAAAAGCCCACCTGGTGACCTTTGCCAACATTTTTCGTTTCTAATTTTATTCGAAATTTCTTTCTACATTCATAGTACAGACCATGAGTGAGCATCTGAAACAAATTTGACATCTATCGGCAATCCGGATCAATTTTTAGAACGATATACTTTTGCCTTTCTTACTAAAGAAAGGTATAGGTTTTACTTTAAGCCAGGACGTCATTTCCATCTTCGTAAATATGTCGATTCAGCATGAATTTTAATCGGAAAAATCGCCAAAAATCACACTGCATCGATTTTTGACGCTTCGTCGCCAAGTCGACAAGTTGTCAAGTTGAGCTTCGAATACTGGCGCGAGAATGCTGGCGCATATATGTTTTGCTCGACTTATACTCGTTTGTAGTAGCTTGTCTACCGATGTTTCGTTCAACATGACATAGGATATTCATCCTGCTACAATCAATTTGTTTCCCGTTTGCTCCTAAAATCGCTTAAAAGTAGATTCCATTTTTTCGTGATTTCATAAGTTGATTGAACAGGGTGCAATTTGGCGCCCTCAGCAGGGCCCAAGAGAAACATTGCATTGCTCTATAACTTGTTCCGTTTTGATGATTCTTTCCTCTTTCTAGATGTTGCTACGTTTCTGGGTCGCTGTTCGTTTTATGCATCGCTAGCATACAATGACCGGTGTAATGGTATATCAGGGTCCGGTCTGAGTTAGAAGTAAATATTTTTTGATCGCTGCGATAATTAAATTTATTGTGGCTGGAGTGGCTATTTATTGCCAAATCATCAAAAATAAACCTGCAGTAGGGGTGAAATTAGGTCAAAATTGATTTTTATGGACTTTGCAATTTCTCAGTCTTTTCAATGAAACTTGATCCTGTTTGAAGGGTTTTGTAGGAGACAACTCAAATAACGTTTTCTGAAAATGTCACATTCTTTATATGTACGGTTAAACATATTCTTTTGGTGAAAATTGCGTTTTTTATTTCTTTTGGAAAACATATCATTTATAATACTTTGCTTTCGTCATATTCTTTTGTGCTGACGTTATAAATAAACAAAGTCGATGTTATGAATTGAAAGAAGTTCTATCATTGTTATATTCTTTAGTAAGAAAGGCTCTATCTCACCCCAGGTGGGATTAAATCGGGTTTTTTTTTTCTATTATCCAAAGTGAAATTATGCCAAAGCCTTTAGATAATCGAGTCTGAACTATATTACGTAACGAATTAAGGATCAATCCTACATTTTTGGTTAAGTAATATTTGAAAGAACCTTTAGAATATTTTTTTGAATCATTTTTGAGCTTAACGGCCCAAAGTAGGACAACAATATTTTTTATCTGATTCGATTTTCTGTCTGTGTGGATCAATCGGACCGCGCACTGGACTCACAATCCAGAGGTCGCCGGTTCGAATCCCGAGGCGGACGCAAAAATGCTAATTGTAAATATAGGTATTCGGTGCCCTCTCCCCGTGCCCATACCTTCACACTTAGCAGACCCGGGAGGCGGAGTCTTGTCGCGAAAAGAACGATACACGCCTGTGGATCCGTTGACGAAACCGCAAGGTTTAAGAGGGCCACATTATAAGGTGTTACGTCGATTCCGATTTTCTTTTTTTATCTAACTAAGATGATTTCTGATAATCGAGTTCAGACTTATAGAGTAAAACGTCAAAATGAGTGCATATAGGTCCAAATTTAACCTGACAATGGTGCGTGCTACTAATAAAAAAAAAGATTTTGGGAGGGTTATCAATAAGGTCCAAAGCCCCATGTTTTTTTTTTTTTTTTTCATTTAACGATGAAAGGCTTTCCAGAAAACTATTTCCAAGCTCTTTTTCCTATTTTCATACAAAATATTGAAAAAAATAATCAAATTTGGTTCAATGGAATGAAGATTCAAAAATAATGTTTGTTTGTCAGGAACGGCCACAAACATGATTCATTAGCTTGTAATTTGTGAAATAGCTATGGAAAAAAGCTCGAACGTTGTCTGCAATCTGAACTTTATTTTAGTCACAATTTCAAAACTTATCAAGCTTTGTTAAATCCAACGAAATAAAAGATAATTGTATCTCAAGGAGATTTTTTTTAGTTTCATCATGGACTGTTTAATAAATTTTTAGAATGTTTTCAATTTGATTTTTTTCCCTATAAAACTGTTGTGCTGCAAATTTGGAGTTTAATCAAATTTTGTAAATCCTATTTTTTTTTTTTAATTTTGAAAAATATGAAGGAAGCGAATTCAATCAAGTCCTAAAGCCCAGGTTTTCTCATTTGAACCTAATTTATCAAACTTAATTTGAAATTCTAGAAAAGCAAAGTATTCGCTCTACAACCTACAGGTCTTAGTGGTCTCTATTGCAAGATTTCTACTCGAACCTAGGCGTCCGATAGCTTGGATGGAGAGGGCACCCTTATCTATTTTTAACATCTAGTTCCCTTCCACTCCGGGATTTGAACTGGCGGATTGCAATTTAATAATTTACTTGACACATTATCACAACAGTTATTAGCATCAAATTTATTAATTATTTAGGCCGATGCAATAATTTTTCGAAGCAAAAAAATATGAAATAACAAGCCACAGTCTCAAAATTTGAATGACAAAAGTGTTTCAAAATGCGTTTACATTAGTTCAGTTGTTTTGCAACCATTAATTTTCAAAAAAATAATGGTGGTGGGGCGGGTGACAAAAACTTTGAAAAAATATTTGTACCAGCCTAAATAAATAAATAAAATTTTGAAGGCATTTGGTTGTATCATTGCCGAAATTTCGCTATTTCAATCGTCTGTTACTCACTTTACACATGAAAGATCTTCATGCTTTTCTTTCCTCGGTACGCTCTTTAGCGCGAAGATTCTCTTGCTCGATTGTCCTTTGGATTGTTTTTTTTTTTTCAAAAATGCTTTCTATTTATTATCTTTTTTTTCTCATGGCTTAAGCCTCTTCAATTCCATCGTGGCAAGCATAAAAATGAATGAAGTTTTAATCAAGCTGTAGCACAAATTTCAATTACGAATGTTATATGATTTCGTTCTAAAAAACCAATCGTCTCCTTGGAATCATTCTATGAAAAATAGCTTTTATGGAGGCGCTTGGTTTCTTAGAATGATCCCATATAATTTGTACCGGAAATTGGAGCGTTTATTGTTAGGCAGAAAATGAACACAAAATTAATTCCATCGATGACCGAATGGCTACAGATGCCATAGTTGAAACAGACCAGGATGAAAAATTTAATGATTTTCAAAATGTTCAGCTGTGTGAGATTTTTAAAGTTTTGGTTACAATTTATTCATTTGCTCCCTGTATTTTTAGGAGACAAACATTTAAAGAAAAACTACCTGAGCAATTCTCTGAGATCTCGGTCTTTCGATTTTTTTGTATTTTTTAATCTGGCTGAAATATTTTTGGTGCCTTTGGTATGCCCAAAGAAGCCATTTTGCATGATCAGTATGTCCATATAATTTTCCATACAAATTTGGCAGCTGCCCATACAAAAATTATATATGGATATTCAAAAATGTTTGTATCTTTTGAAGAGATTTTTTGATCGATTTGGTGTCATCGGCAGAGTTGTTGGTATAAATAAGGACTACACTGAAAAAAATGATACTCGGTAAAAAAATTTGGTGATTTTTAATTTGACATTTTGACACTTAAACTTAATTTGCAAATAAATACTAACATATTTTTTTTATTTTCTGATATGTTTTAGGGGACATCAATTGCCAACTTTCCAGGAATTTTCAGAATGTGCAAAAAATCATTGACGGAGTAATACATTTTTGAATCAATACTGATTTTTTCAAAAAAAAAAAAAAATGAAATATTGGTAAACAAAATTTAAAAATCAGTTTTCGATGTAAAATCGAATTTGCAATCAAAAAGTATTCTGGTGAAATTTTGATAAAGTGCATAATTTTCAAGTTATAGCCACTTTTAGGTATCTTTTTTGAAAATAGAGGCAGTCATTCATTTTTTTAATTAGTGCACATGTTTGACTACTTTTGAAAAGCTGACAAAATTCTTTATATTTTGCTGTATTGAACCTTTCGTTGCTGATGTATTGAAATTTTTCCGATCTTTTCGAACACAATATTTTGAATTTATTTCAATCAAGACTGACAAGGGCGAAATATTGAATGTTTGGCCCCTTTGTAATGTCAGTGTTGATTTAAAAAATAAATAAAAATATTGTTTTCGGAAAGATCGGAAAATTTCACGAATGTTTTATATGAGCAATTGTCTCAAATTTCCGTCATTCGATTTTTCAATCAGGCTGCAATTTTTTTGGTGCCTTCTGTATGCCCAAAGCAGCCATTTTACATAATTAGATTGTCCATATAATTTTCCATTCTAATTTGGCAGCCGTCCATACAAAAATGATGTATGTAAATTAAAAAATCTGTATCTTTTGAAAGATTTTTTTGATCGATTTGGTGTCTTGGGCAAAGTTGTCTGTATGGATAAGGACTACACTGAAAAAAATTGTACACGATAAAAAAATCGTGATTTTTAACTTTTTGTTACTAGAACTTGATTTGCGAAAAAACACTATTTTCATTTTCTCATATGTTTTAGATGACATCAAATGCCAACTTTTCAGAAATTTCCAGATTGTGCAAAAAATCTCATAACGAGTTATGAATTTTTGAATCGATACAGATTTAAAAAAAATCGAAATATTGTTCGCAAAAATTTTTCAACTTCATTTTTCGATGTAAAATCAAATTTGCAATCAAAAAGTACTTTAGTGAAAATTTGATAAAGTGCACCGTTTTCTAGTTAAAGCCATATTTAGGTAACTTTTTTGAAAATAGTCGCAGTTTTTCATTTTTTTTAAATTAGTGCACATGTTTGCCCACTTTTGGAAAAAATAAATTTGAAAAGCTGAGAAAATTCCCTGTTTTTCTTTTTTGAACTTTTTTGATACGACCTTAAGTTGCTGAGATATTGCTATGCAAAGGTTTAAAAACAGGAAAAATTGAAGTGACGCAGTGACAAACATAATTTGAAGGCTAGTTTAATGGGGGTATTCAAACGGACCCAAACAACTCACCATTTTCTAACGTCGATATCTCAGCAACTAATGGTCCGATTTTCAATGTTAAAATATGAAACATTCGTGAAGTTTTCCGAAAACAATGTTTAAAAATAAATAAATCAAGGCTATCGTTTCAAAAGGACGTAATATTGAATATTTGACCTATACCAAATAACACTGAAACCCCGATGGTTTGACATCAATTGTCAAACGAACGGGGTCAATTTTTAGTTTGAGTAAAGAGCTTACACCTACTACCAAACGTTTGTTCCCGTGTAAAAGGTGACATTTCGTCACTTTTTAGTTTGACTTTGACCAACCACCGGGGGTTGAGTGTACTGTAAAATTTAGAAACACTGTTTAAGTTCCTAAATCTACGCTTTTTTTAACATTGATGTTAATCCATCCAGCGGCTGCATAATGGACACTGAGTTAGATGAAGTCGCTTGGTGTTTAAAATATCTTCTTAAAGAGACAAGCAGGACATGCAAAAAGTAAATTTTCGGGCTCAACCGGGATTTGAACCCGGGACCTCTCGCACCCAAAGCGAGAATCATACCCCTAGACCATTGAGCCGCTTGGTTTGTGTCCAGGCTAGGCGCCATGAGACTTTTGTGCGTGTGTTTTTCTATTGTTTCTACTAAATTAATGTCAATGATGATCCAATTTTAGGAGTACACACATACACGTGGACTAAATTATTTTGGAATATGGATAGCGAGTAGAGCTAACGCAATTCCAACTCAATTTCAGTCGCTAATTAAAACCCAATGGAGTGACGCATATCAATGGCGCTTGTCGACTCTGACGAACACACACTCGGTCTTGTTTATCGTCACATGGTCGACTCGGTGACGCGACCAGAAATAGTTTCCAAGAGAAAGAAGGCGAGTTGGAAAGTGGGAGCGATGTGCGAAATGGAAAATGAAGAGACTGCGAGAGACAATCTGCGGGTGACGTTGATTTTTATTTTTGCCCCCACTATTATCAAGGCGGAATACACTTGCCGCGGACGGTGTGCCAAGGCGCCTTTAATACGACGCGGGTATTCCCGTGGAGACTGGGCTCACCCGCAGTGACAAGCATAATTTGAAGGCTAGTTTAATGGGGGTATTCAAACGGAAAAGAGACGTGTCACAATTGTTCAAGGATAGAGGAAAAAAAAAATCGGACATTGACCGGGGTTGTCCTTCACCTCATTCGATTGAAGCTCTTTTTTGTATTTTCTTAGTAATTTTTCATTTCTACAAACTCTTCCATACAAGTTAAATTTTATTGCCTCCAGAATAACCACGACCATTCAAACTGTTGACAACGCTAGTGCTGGAGAGTGCAAACACCATGGTGTAATAACCGTCACAAAAAGGGCAACACAGCTAGCAACTACAAGCTGGCGTTGATAGTGATGATGAGCAGCAAACACATGTTTCCACTTGTGTAATTGTGCGTTCAGTTGTGAGAAGGTTGACGTTCTGAGTACAGCACAACGGGGTATTCCCGCGATTTCGTCAGCACTCTGAAATATCTTCGGAAATAATGTTGAAGAAGCTTGGAAAAACACGATGACACTTCATAGTTTTACTTGCAGACTCAATATATTTAAAGCAAACAGTGAGAATAATGTTTAAAAAAATTCACCCGCTTGAGGTCTCAATCAGGTAGAAAACCACTTAAATAATGTTATCACCGTTAAATAAACTAACAATTTAATTTAATTTCCCGCCAACAGGATATACATTAAATTTGAAAATTAAAAATGACAGCACCACCTCTGTGACAAGTATCACTGCATGTTTGTGAGCTCTTGTTGAACCAGTCATTGGCAATTTTGGATTGCCTTCCGGCATACTCATTATAAATTCAGCATTTTTTAAAGTCATAATTAATTATACTGAGCAAGTAATGTTCGATGCCACTATCAGTAAAGGATTATTAATTTTTATTATTGTTAATACATTACATTGTTTCACTCAAAAGCATTACAGGAAAAGACACAAAAAAAAACTTGAAAATGTGTTCAAAAATAACAAGCAGTCGTGGCCGAGCGGTTAAGGCGTCTGACTAGAAATCAGATTCCCTCTGGGAGCGTAGGTTCGAATCCTACCGACTGCGAGCCTACCCAATTATTTTGGGAAATTTATGGGGGCGATTGTTCAGATATAGTCAGTTATCGTTTTCAAATGTTTAAACAGTGAACTTAAAAATAGCAAACAAAAACAAAATGGTCTGTTTAGAAAGAATAAAGTATACAGAGCACCAACAAGGTTTTTTCTCAAAAAAAAATTTTTTTTCGGGATATTTGAAAAATAGAAATATTTTGTTTTTAGCTAAGACTCTCATTCTAAATTTTAAATGATAGTAGTTTATTAAGAATACATATTTATAAACAAATCAATCGAAATTCGCATTCCAAAGCATTTTTTCAGAATTAGATAAAATCAGTTGGATATGTGAAGGAGAAGAATAAATCAAATTTGTACATAATTTTGGTTTTAGGATATTTATCGTTAACTATTTTTTCTCAAGAGGAATATACAATGCTCGAAAAAACCAAACCAAATTAGGATATGCTCGATGGAATAGTCTACATTATTATACTCAACCTTAAATGAAGTCTGTTTATAAATACTATGATTTGTAAATGAAAATACGAAGATAATAAAATATAACATTTATTTACTTACATTGATTGGGCTCGTTGAACGTTTTAAAATAATCAAAACTTTTTTTAAAGATGTTTAAAAAAATCAAAATTATATTTTGTATAGACATTTTGAGACATTTGACAAATAAAGGCGAAATAGTTCTAAATAGGCTAAAATTACCAAATTCAGACTAAATTCTTTGCTTTAAAAAAATCATATTCCAGCAATCCAAGATCGGATTAACCCTCCACAACCCAACACCATCTCTTGAAAGGCTCACCAATATTTTTTTAGGAAATTTCGATTTTAGTGATTTGATCAAGATTTGATTTGGTTTTTTTGTGACTTGACCAATGTTTTGAAAATTGTCATTTTTCTGATGACAACTTTGGCTGCGTTTTTTACTTACATTCTCAATATTTCAAGTCAAAATATGTATGAATTACTTTTCATTATTTTTCTGTTTATGTTTTAACGGATATGTTTTCGACTGAAAGTAATAAAAAATAAATCAAAAAATAAAAAATTAAAAAAAAGGAGACAAAAATCGAAAATTGCCTTGAAAAATAAGGTAAACAGCAAACAGGCAAAATATTGTTATTGAATCTTGTAGAACATGCTTACTATGTACTAACAAAAACAATCATAAAATAAACAAGATAAATGGAAACAAAAATACAAAAAAATACAGAAGAAAAAAATAAACAAGAGAATAAGGCTTTTCGTGAACGATAGCCCAAATTTTGCTAAAAATGAACTTTTGAACACGATAACAATAAAAATTCTAAAAAACCCGCAATCAATAGTGAAACTTCTTTTTGATTTTTTTAACTTCATTTAGGTTGATACAAATTGTGCATAAAGTTTTAGCTAGATCGACAAATCAGGGGGCAAAAAAATATTTTTTCAAAAAACTTCTAAATTTGAATGGAAATTAAAGCGCAATCAGCTGAAATCAATTCAAAATGCAATCAGTTTTAGAATGCTTGAATTGATTTAAAAATCTTTTGATGTTTTTTTTTTTTAAATTTTCGATGTTTAGTATCGCATAAAGTTTTTTTTTTCGCTAAAATTTTCGCCAGATCTTATATTTTTTTTGAAAACTAATGATTTTTCCAAAAATATTTTTTTGCCTTCTGATTAGTCTGGCTGAATTTGGAGGGGGGTGGGGTAGGGGTGCGGCGACATAAACTTTGAAAAATATTTGCAACGGCCTCAAATAAAAAGTATAAAAAATAATAAATAATAAATAAATAAATAAAAACTAATTTAAAAAAATATAAACAAAAGTTAAGTAATGTTGCCACTTTACCCACAAAACTTGCACTACTGAAAATGCCAAGAAATGTGATTTGTTAATAATACTTTCGGAGATTTATTAATATTCCTCGTTTTAAGTTTATCAAAGTTCGTAAATTCATGACAAAATTGCTTCTAGAAGATGTTAAGAATAGTACGGTATGTATTTTGATAATTTTGATAACGATCTTCCTGATGATTGTAGTGGTTTGAAAATCATCATTATTCAATTTTTGTCAATAGGGAGGTCAATGATTGCATCACAAATTTATATAAATTATGAGACAATTCGGAAATCTATCTTAACTTCTTTTGGATACAAACTGTTTTATTTTTTATGGTTGTTTGCTTACACTAGAATTTCATTTACTGTACGTACAATGTGATTTCAAAGCTAAAGTTTTTCAAAGTTTTTTTTAAGCTAGTGGTAATTAAAACTTTCGAACAAATGAAGATGACATTTCTCGTCTAATTAGATGAAGTTTACGTGACTCCGCGATCAATGTTTGCAACAAATCAACGGAAAAAAAAGTAAAAGAGCAGCCTGCTCCCTGTCGTCAACAACTTTAATTTCTTAGGAATTTTCGGAATGCACACCGACTGAGTGCTGGCCGCCGCCAAGAGAGCGTACAAGAGCGAGAGCGAGAGCGTGTGCGCACTGTGCTCCGACGAGGAGGGTTCTCCACTGAAAAGTGCTCAATTCCACACTCCTCGAAGAAACATGCGACGGCGGCGACGACATTCAACAAGAAATCTAAGACTCTTTGGACCGGGGAAGGATGGCGGAGAGGAAGAAGTGTGCGGCCGCGTCGTAAATTATTTATACATACAGAAATAATATTGCCATAAAAAGTGGAGTGACTATTGCATTGAATTAAATCATCCCAGCACCGACAAACAAAACGACCCGGCGACCAACCGATTCGACTCGGCTCGCACGAAATCTTGTCGGTGTTAAGGCCGTTACAAATGTTCGTTTAGTATTAGTTTGTTTCAGAAAATGATTGATTTACGATTTATTAAATTGATTATTATTTTTGGAAATGTTGATCTTTGAAAATAATGTTATTTAATTTTTCACCAATTCAAAATTTTAGATGAGGGATGAAGGGCAAGAATTTTAAAACGAAATTTGTAATGGCCTCAACAAAAAATCAAACAAACCAATCCAACGAGAGATGCGAAGAGAACAAATCGGATTTTTACATGTGCAGCACACTACAAAACGAAGGCATGGAAGCAGTTGAACGCAATGTTTAATGCAAATGCGTTAGATTGTGGAATTTTTCAATCATTCTGAAAATAGAAGAAGGGCTTATTTTTAGCAAATTTTCCACGCGTTCAATATGGAGGAGCCGGTTTTTGTTTGAGATTCTTTATGTGCTATCTTTGAGCCAGTGACAAGTTTGTGTTTTTGTTCTTTCAGTTGACTTTGTTTTAAATTGAAAATAATAATAAGAATAATAATTCAAACTATTCAATAAAATCCCTAAAATTGAAAGCAAATCAATGCAAAAAAACTCAAATATAAATGCATACTTTCATTTAAAAAATTAGAACCAAACATTTCATTAGGGTACAAAACCAAAACCGCGATTCGAGAAAATCGCTGGCAAAAAGTAGACAATTTGTTTTTTAAAAAGAAAGCTTGACTGATGTTTTTTTACTGATGATACGATAAAACACATCATTATTCCCAACGCTGCTTTAATGTTCCTTGATTTTCGCAATAAAACTAATAATTTAAAAAAACCGTTATTGGGCCCTTTAAACTTTCCAACTGTTATTCATAATGGGCCCTTTCTAAATGCAATTTCGAAGAGGGCACTAAAGTGCTATCACCTGATTGTTGTTTTTGATGATGTTAATGGGCCTTTTTGTTTAGTTAGAAATAATGAGGAATTCAGCGGAAATTTTGATAATTGGTGAAGTTTTGTGATCGAACGGTGTAGATAAGGTATGTGAAACATAAAAATTCTTCAAAAGTTATTAAGAGTTATCTTCATTAGTGTTAAGAATTTATGAAAAGTTCACTTTATAACATGGAGAGTTCCTAAACCACGAAAAACTAACGATAAAGAAAAGGGCACAATTGAACTTTTTTCTGGATTGGAGTGAACATTGTTATGTGCCATTTTGTGTTTTTGATTTTTTCAATAGAAAATTGTTTGCTATCAATATGATTCTTGGAGGGCATGTAGGGAGTGTACTAATGAATGGAATAGTGGAATAATCCCAAATGTTTACGTTTTGGTTTTGTGCCCTAATGAAATGTTAGACTCGAATTAACCTGGGTGATGAATCGAGTGAATGCGTAACGTGATTTTCGAATGATCCCACTTTGTTTACATCTACAAAGTAGGAGGCTGTTCAACCACAGCATGACTTTCTTCTTATTGGTAAATTAGATGTTTTATAATATTTTGCCTAGTTTTTGATATTTTTTGCTGGAAAATTTTATGTTTTTAAGATTTAATCGGGTAGGAAAGGTTTTTCTTTTAACGAGCGACAAAGAACTGCGGCGAGAATCTCATTCTGCGATGCCGCAGATATATTTCCTGGCTGATTTTGAAATCCTGCAGCTCTTCCTGGTCCAGCGAAAAAAACATCTCTAATTCTAATAGAAGCAAAAAAAAAAAACAATTTTTAATGATCGATTACAATACTCTCTTCTTTTGGCAAACAGTAAATTGGTTCCACTTTGACAGTTCAAAATTGAGGCCGTTTTGCGAACCACTATTCAACACCCAGGAATTAACCTATTTGTTTAGGTGTATTTAAGCATAAGCATAGGTGCCAACCCGCAGTTGCTACTCCGACCAATTTGTTTATGTGTATTACCATAAATATTCATCTTATTTCAAATATTTTTTTGTGAAACAAAATTGAAGATAAGAGGGTAGGCCTTGAATTTGATTTCAAATTTGTTTAAAATTGTTGTCAGCGTGTTCAGGGAGCCCAAATCTGTTATACCTTGACGAAACTTAAGCGTTTACTGACTTCAACGACTATGGTTATGACAATTTTTTTTATTCTTTGGAAAACCATTTTTTTTTGCTTTTAGGTTTCAAAAAATTCAATCATGTTCAAAGTATGTCGTTTGTTATGTTTTTTGCGCAGTTAAAACTATTATAAATTAATTTTATTTTAACAAAGTAAATGTATTATAAGAGACCGTTGGCCAAAGTTAAACAGTAAATTTGTTAAGGCCCCGTTGGGCTAGTTTTTTCAGCAATCTTCCATTTATTTTTATATTTTAAATTTAGGCCATTACAAATTTTATTACAAGTTGCATGGTGCTGTCCTTGCTTAGATACCACAGATAAACAGACCATCTATTTTAGTCGCAACACTCATATATTATTAATTATTAAATAAAGAATTAACAAATCTTTTTTCTTAAATGTTTGTGGTTTAACCAAAAAAACAAACAAACTTAAGACTTTTAAATAGAAGTTAAGATTACTGTTACAAAAATCTTCAAAAATTAATATTATGGTTGAAAAATTCAAATGACAGATCGATTCTTATTATAATACAATGCAGTCCTTACTCGGTTATACGAAGTTTAGATTATCCGAAGTTCGATTATCCGATGGATTCAGATAATCGAATCACAAACAAAAAAAACGTATGTTTCATTTATTTTCTTACTTTAAATATCAAATTCGAGTTCTGCGACCTAATTTTAGTCAAATTTGAATGGTTGATTGTCTGTAAAATTAAAAAAAAAAAAACATTTTTTCAATATTTCGTCACCGCCTTCTTGGATTTAAAAATTCTAAATCACTTTAGAGTTGTTTAAGAGTCATACTAAAGCTGAACAATCATAAATGAGATGGTTTTTTCGTGATTCGATTATCCGAAGTGAAATTCCGCCAAGGCCTTCGGATAATCGAGTCTGGACTGTAGGGTAGAGGACCCAGTTTTCGCCCTGCTCCAGTTTTCGCCCACCTACTGGATTTAATCTGTATTTAGCAAACTCATACCGTTTTTTGGTTGAATTTATTATGCAGGTTTACATATTCATTCATTTCTAGTACTAATTGAAACTTTCCTAATGAATATCTTTTGATTATTAAGTTTTTATAAGCTTTTCAAAAAAAGCCTTACTGCAGCCGCCATATTTTTGTCAATTTAGACTACAGCGGGTAATAATGTTAATGAGGAAAACAACTCATTTTGTCCGAAAATAATGTGAATGAATAATTCATTAGTTCACTGTAAGTCTGAATTTCATGAAAATCTAGTGATTTACCTGTTTTAAACGTTTACCAAAGGTTATTTCAATAATATAAAGTGGGCGATTTCTGGGGTCATGAAAAACATTCGATCAATTTTCGACCAGGGCGAAATCTATTATTGTGTTTTAAGATTTTATCTAGAACCAGTTTTCGTTTACCATAAAAACTTTTCTAATCGCAGCGAAATGTGCTTGAAAATATATTTGGAACATTCTAGATTATTTTTAAAGGTTAAATAATCATTTTAATTACTTTCATTCATAAGGGGTTTTGGTTCAAATGTTGTAAAAGTTTACTGGTACATAGGAGAACAAATTAAGCAGAGGATGGAGAAGTAGTTACACATGTGCTTTAATATTTTTATTAAGAGGTACTCGATGTTTTAAATTGTGTCAATTCGGGAGCAAATGACCCATAGGGTTAAAGCTCCCCTAACAAAATCAACAACAACATGGAGCTAATTGTAACTGTGTGCCCTTATCTTGGGTGAACAGGGATACATGAGTTCTATCACAAATTTTGATTTAGTCATATTTTTTTAGTGAGAGTGAGAAGATGTTTTGGTTTTAGTTATAATAGACAGAGAATCTCAAAATAAGTAAGATAAAGATAAATAAGTAAGATATAGACAATTTTTGTAATTGTCTGCTCTACAACTTTGTAGAACATTGTTACACTCTAAAAAATAACCCTGCAAAGTTAGAAAAAACATGAAATTTTAAAATGAAAAATTTTGTTCTAAATGAAAAAATGACCCTTCTATGTCAATGTAGATTCAAAAAGTACATTAAATTTCCCATAAAATGACATGTTCCAAATTTTTTTACAGTCGAGTAACGGAAAATGGGAGAATTTTTAAAACTTTTTCAGTGTTTTTTCGATGAAAAAAACGTTTTTTCGGAATTCTGAGTACGCCATCAAATCGAGCGTCTAATTTTACACAAAAGTCCCTTTGACACCAAATTTCTATCTCATCACCGTTTCAGGCTGCAAATTGTTGAAAAACACCTCTTTTTTCGCATGTTCAAAAATTGAAGGGGTCGTACCGCCCCTCCGTCACGAGATATCAAAAAACGGACCTTGGATTCGTGATCAGGGACAAAAGTTACCCCTTAGGACAAAGTTTCACGCAAATCGAAGAGGGGTCAGGGCAACTTTTCCCGATTTCGTGTGAGTTGGTAGAGAATTACCCATCTGAAAAAAAACTCCTAGGATTTTTGAACCTCAATTTATAATTTGTACGACAAAATATGTGCACATCAATGAAATTTAGCTTCGGGAACATGTTGTGTATCAATAGGAGACCACATTTGCTTAGCTTTGTGTCATAATTTCATTTGATTTCTTGATTTTTGTTGTGGGCGAAAACTGGTTCCAAGGGTGGGCGAAAATTGGATTTAGGGGGGCGAAAATAGGCTCTTCAGAGCACTTTATAAAAACGCAAAATTTTATCAAAAATGAACATGTAAGTGATAAAAACCTTGTGGAAACTTAAAATCAAATAGTTTATCAACGTTCTACAACAAATAGAACCAAAAACCATAAATTGTCATCAAATTCTCATCAAATTTCCTAGATTGCCACTATAAAGTGGGCGATTTCTGGGTCCTCTACCCTACTACAAAAATCATAAAGTTTATGCTTCTTTATGAATTGAGAATGCACTAGTATTTTATTTTATTCAATAATCCAATCCACAAAATCAATCAGAAACCTTACGAACACCTCTGATTTCGTTATAAAATTGTTCTTAACGCCAATCAATACTCTAAGTCCTGCAACAAATATTAATCTTCCACTTATTCATAAGGCACCACAAAGAAGAGAATAAAAAGCCTACGTGCACATTCGGTGCATACATGGTCGGGCTTTGATGACGGTGTTGGTGACTTGCATGCCTTCACATGGAAGACTCAGACTCGATTTTTTCCCTTTTCGAATGTTTTTTTTTCTTCATACGTTCTTTGCACCAATGCATAAAGCTACCGTTGCTGGCTGATTGTACGTGTGAGTGTGCAAGGTACTGAGGTTTCTTTGGCTGTGTATAGTGGCCGCTTTTGTGCTCTCTTTTTACAAGTTTGATATGATCAAATTCGAACCTATAATGCTATTTTATGGTCCTTTCGAGTTACTCAAGTTGACAAAAAAACTGAACTTCTGGAGTTTTTTTTAAAAGGTCCAATAAACCAAATTTTCATTTTTTGCTTTTTGGTTGTTTTTTAATACCCTGACTCAAGGCGATTTTAAATACACTAAAAAAGCAAAAACTGGAAATTTTGGTTTTTTGAACCTCTTAAAAAAAAAAACTCCAGATTTGGTCGTTTTATCATGCAAGTTTTTTTGAAAACAAAACTCAAAAAATGAACAAATATGGCAAGAGAGCACGACCACAGCGAAAAGTTATGTTATGGTTTATTAGCGGTGAAGCAGGGCAAGTTCTAGCAAACAGCTGATAATGCTTGTATGTACTTGTACGTACACACTGCCGAACCGAGCTCACATCGAAGCGAAGGGAGTTGTTCGGTGACGGGCGGCACTTTTAAACGAGGGCAAATTTTGAAGAACACCACCACAAGACTTGTGTTTGCACACAGAAAAAAAAGAGCCTCGACTTGCAGTGGGACCGTGCCTTTTGCTTGCCGTCTTATCGCGCGATGCATGGCAGTAATGAGGGGTGGTTGTGGTAAATATATTTTAATTTAGTAAGTAATGACGCATCTACAGTAGCGTGGTTCACGTTTCTATGAAAAAGACAAAAGTTGTTATTTTGTCTTGCATCAACCGGAATTTCGTTCTTTTATGTCCCCAGAAGCACTCCTGAAAATTTGAGCCCATTTGGTAAGGTCTAGGAGCTCCAGTTTTAATTTGAAATTTATATGGGATTTTGATTTATTTTCCATGGGAAACTATCTTTTTTTACATCGTATTCGGATTTTTTGACATAGGACTATGTCTTTACTTACTATATTGGGGGGGCAGTTCAGAAATTCGATCCAAAGCGTCACTTTTAAGCGTTAAAAAAGGGGACATTTTGAACGCTTATATCTTTTTTCCCTGTGAATCAATCCAGACGGTTGGACCACCAATCGAAAGAGGAAGACTTCAGCTATTGTTTAACTACATAGATAGTTTGACTAAACATAGTTAAAGCACTTAAAACATGCAATCAAAATGAGTAATTTTTCAGTACAAATCGGACAGATGACCAATCAGAGCGAGCGTATGCATTCGAGGCCGCGCCCCTTTGTGCCGTTCTCCGGCTGTGCCGCTATTTAAGCAGAAAATTTCGCAAAAGCAAGTCACTTTGGAACGAGCACTCGAACTGTGCACGTCGGGCAGGCGCGGAGCAGCAGCAGCAGCAGCGGCCAATAGAAGAAGAGGACCAGCAACCAGAAGGAAGAACCACCAGCAGCAGAAGGAGGAAATTCGAGCGAAGCGGACCGCGTTGAAGCCACTATGATGCGGCGGTTCTCATGAAAAATTTCGAATTGGTGGTGGAAAAAACCTGGAGTGGCCCGTACCCTCGAAGTAGGTTCCCCCGGGGCCTGGGGGAACTTTTACTGAACCATACGAGTTGTGGCAATATGGGTATCAAAACTCATGCTTTTTGATACTGAACATAATAATGGCCATTTCGACAGTAGTGGCCACAACCTGGAGTGGCCGGTGCCCTCAAAGAAGGTTCCCCCGGGGCCTGGGGGGACATTTACAGAACCATACGAGTTGTGGCAATATGGGTATCAACATTCATGGTTTTTGATACTGAACATAATAATGGCCATTTCGACAGTAGTGGCCACAACCTGGAGTGGCCGGTACCCTCAAAGAAGGTTCCCCCGGGGCCCGGGGGGACATTTACAGAACCATACGAGTTGTGGCAATATGGGTATCAAAATTCATCCTTTTTGATACAGAACATAATAATGGCCATTTCGACAGTAGTGGCCACAACCTGGAGTGGCCGGTACCCTCAAAGAAGGTTCCCCCGGGGCCTGGGGGGACATTTACAGAACCATACGAGTTGTGGCAATATGGGTATCAAAATTCATGCTTTTTGATACTGAACATAATAATGGCCATTTCGACAGTAGTGGCCACAACCTGGAGTGGCCGGTGCCCTCAAAGAAGGTTCCCTCGGGGCCCGGGGGGACATTTACAGAACCATACGAGTTGTGGCAATATGGGTATCAAAATTCATGGTTTTGATACAGAACATAATAATGGCCATTTCGACAGTAGTGGCCACAACCTGGAGTGGCCGGTGCCCTCAAAGAAGGTTCCCCCGGGGCTTGGGGGGACATTTACAGAAACATACGAGTTGTGGCAATATGGGTATCAAAATTCATGGTTTTTGATACAGAACATAATAATGGCCATTTCGACAGTAGTGGCCACAACCTGGAGTGGCCGGTACCCTCAAAGAAGGTTCCCCCGGGGCCTGGGGGGACATTTACAGAACCATACGAGTTGTGGCAATATGGGTATCAAAATTCATGCTTTTTGATACTGAACATAATAATGGCCATTTCGACAGTAGTGGCCACAACCTGGAGTGGCCGGTGCCCTCAAAGAAGGTTCCCCCGGGGCTTGGGGGGACATTTACAGAACCATACGAGTTGTGGCAATATGGGTATCAAAATTCATCCTTTTTGATACAGAACATAATAATGGCCATTTCGACAGTAGTGGCCACAACCTGGAGTGGCCGGTACCCTCAAAGAAGGTTCCCCCGGGGCCTGGGGGGACATTTACAGAACCATACGAGTTGTGGCAATATGGGTATCAAAATTCATGCTTTTTGATACTGAACATAATAATGGCCATTTCGACAGTAGTGGCCACAACCTGGAGTGGCCGGTGCCCTCAAAGAAGGTTCCCTCGGGGCCCGGGGGGACATTTACAGAACCATACGAGTTGTGGCAATATGGGTATCAAAATTCATGGTTTTTGATACAGAACATAATAATGGCCATTTCGACAGTAGTGGCCACAACCTGGAGTGGCCGGTGCCCTCAAAGAAGGTTCCTTCGGGGCCCGGGGGGACATTTACAGAACCATACGAGTTGTGGCAATATGGGTATCAAAATTCATGGTTTTTGATACTGAACATAATAATAGCCATTTCGACAGTAGTGGCCACAACCTGGAGTGGCCGGTACCCTCAAAGAAGGTTCCCCCGGGGCCTGGGGGGACATTTACAGAACCATACGAGTTGTGGCAATATGGGTATCAAAATTCATGATTTTTTGATACTGAACATGATAATGGCCATTTCGACCGTGGTGGCCACAACCTGGAGTGGCCGGTGCCCTCAAAGAAGGTTCCCCCGGGGCTTGGGGGGACATTTACAGAACCATACGAGTTGTGGCAATATGGGTATCAAAATTCATCCTTTTTGATACAGAACATAATAATGGCCATTTCGACAGTAGTGGCCACAACCTGGAGTGGCCGGTACCCTCAAAGAAGGTTCCCCCGGGGCCTGGGGGGACATTTACAGAACCATACGAGTTGTGGCAATATGGGTATCAAAATTCATGCTTTTTGATACTGAACATAATAATGGCCATTTCGACAGTAGTGGCCACAACCTGGAGTGGCCGGTGCCCTCAAAGAAGGTTCCCCCGGGGCCTGGGGGGACATTTACAGAACCATACGAGTTGTGGCAATATGGGTATCAAAATTCATGCTTTTTGATACTGAACATAATAATGGCCATTTCGACAGTAGTGGCCACAACCTGGAGTGGCCGGTACCCTCAAAGAAGGTTCCCCCGGGGCCTGGGGGGACATTTACAGAACCATACGAGTTGTGGCAATATGGGTATCAAAATTCATCCTTTTTGATACAGAACATAATAATGGCCATTTCGACAGTAGTGGCCACAACCTGGAGTGGCCGGTACCCTCAAAGAAGGTTCCCCCGGGGCCTGGGGGGACATTTACAGAACCATACGAGTTGTGGCAATATGGGTATCAAAATTCATGCTTTTTGATACTGAACATAATAATGGCCATTTCGACAGTAGTGGCCACAACCTGGAGTGGCCGGTGCCCTCAAAGAAGGTTCCCTCGGGGCCCGGGGGGACATTTACAGAACCATACGAGTTGTGGCAATATGGGTATCAAAATTCATGGTTTTTGATACAGAACATAATAATGGCCATTTCGACAGTAGTGGCCACAACCTGGAGTGGCCGGTGCCCTCAAAGAAGGTTCCTTCGGGGCCCGGGGGGACATTTACAGAACCATACGAGTTGTGGCAATATGGGTATCAAAATTCATGGTTTTTGATACTGAACATAATAATAGCCATTTCGACAGTAGTGGCCACAACCTGGAGTGGCCGGTACCCTCAAAGAAGGTTCCCCCGGGGCCTGGGGGGACATTTACAGAACCATACGAGTTGTGGCAATATGGGTATCAAAATTCATGATTTTTGATACTGAACATAATAATGGCCATTTCGACAGTAGTGGCCACAACCTGGAGTGGCCGGTGCCCTCAAAGAAGGTTCCCCGGGGCTTGGGGGACATTTACAGAACCATACGAGTTGTGGCAATATGGGTATCAAAATTCATCCTTTTTGATACAGAACATAATAATGGCCATTTCGACAGTAGTGGCCACAACCTGGAGTGGCCGGTACCCTCAAAGAAGGTTCCCCCGGGGCCTGGGGGGACATTTACAGAACCATACGAGTTGTGGCAATATGGGTATCAAAATTCATGCTTTTTGATACTGAACATAATAATGGCCATTTCGACAGTAGTGGCCACAACCTGGAGTGGCCGGTGCCCTCAAAGAAGGTTCCCTCGGGGCCCGGGGGGACATTTACAGAACCATACGAGTTGTGGCAATATGGGTATCAAAATTCATGGTTTTGATACAGAACATAATAATGGCCATTTCGACAGTAGTGGCCACAACCTGGAGTGGCCGGTGCCCTCAAAGAAGGTTCCTTCGGGGCCCGGGGGGACATTTACAGAACCATACGAGTTGTGGCAATATGGGTATCAAAATTCATGCTTTTTGATACTGAACATAATAATGGCCATTTCGACAGTAGTGGCCACAACCTGGAGTGGCCGGTACCCTCAAAGAAGGTTCCCCCGGGGCCTGGGGGGACATTTACAGAACCATACGAGTTGTGGCAATATGGGTATCAAAATTCATGCTTTTTGATACAGAACATAATAATGGCCATTTCGACAGTAGTGGCCACAACCTGGAGTGGCCGGTACCCTCAAAGAAGGTTCCCCCGGGGCCTGGGGGGACATTTACAGAACCATACGAGTTGTGGCAATATGGGTATCAAAATTCATCCTTTTTGATACAGAACATAATAATGGCCATTTCGACAGTAGTGGCCACAACCTGGAGTGGCCGGTACCCTCAAAGAAGGTTCCCCGGGGCCTGGGGGACATTTACAGAACCATACGAGTTGTGGCAATATGGGTATCAAAATTCATGCTTTTGATACTGAACATAATAATGGCCATTTCGACAGTAGTGGCCACAACCTGGAGTGGCCGGTGCCCTCAAAGAAGGTTCCCTCGGGGCCCGGGGGGACATTTACAGAACCATACGAGTTGTGGCAATATGGGTATCAAAATTCATGGTTTTTGATACAGAACATAATAATGGCCATTTCGACAGTAGTGGCCACAACCTGGAGTGGCCGGTGCCCTCAAAGAAGGTTCCTTCGGGGCCCGGGGGGACATTTACAGAACCATACGAGTTGTGGCAATATGGGTATCAAAATTCATGGTTTTGATACTGAACATAATAATAGCCATTTCGACAGTAGTGGCCACAACCTGGAGTGGCCGGTACCCTCAAAGAAGGTTCCCCCGGGGCCTGGGGGGACATTTACAGAACCATACGAGTTGTGGCAATATGGGTATCAAAATTCATGATTTTTGATACTGAACATAATAATGGCCATTTCGACAGTAGTGGCCACAACCTGGAGTGGCCGGTGCCCTCAAAGAAGGTTCCCGGGGCTTGGGGGACATTTACAGAACCATACGAGTTGTGGCAATATGGGTATCAAAATTCATCCTTTTGATACAGAACATAATAATGGCCATTTCGACAGTAGTGGCCACAACCTGGAGTGGCCGGTACCCTCAAAGAAGGTTCCCCGGGGCCTGGGGGACATTTACAGAACCATACGAGTTGTGGCAATATGGGTATCAAAATTCATGCTTTTTGATACTGAACATAATAATGGCCATTTCGACAGTAGTGGCCACAACCTGGAGTGGCCGGTGCCCTCAAAGAAGGTTCCCTCGGGGCCCGGGGGGACATTTACAGAACCATACGAGTTGTGGCAATATGGGTATCAAAATTCATGGTTTTTGATACAGAACATAATAATGGCCATTTCGACAGTAGTGGCCACAACCTGGAGTGGCCGGTGCCCTCAAAGAAGGTTCCTTCGGGGCCCGGGGGGACATTTACAGAACCATACGAGTTGTGGCAATATGGGTATCAAAATTCATGCTTTTTGATACTGAACATAATAATGGCCATTTCGACAGTAGTGGCCACAACCTGGAGTGGCCGGTGCCCTCAAAGAAGGTTCCCTCGGGGCCCGGGGGGACATTTACAGAACCATACGAGTTGTGGCAATATGGGTATCAAAATTCATGGTTTTTGATACAGAACATAATAATGGCCATTTCGACAGTAGTGGCCACAACCTGGAGTGGCCGGTGCCCTCAAAGAAGGTTCCTTCGGGGCCCGGGGGGACATTTACAGAACCATACGAGTTGTGGCAATATGGGTATCAAAATTCATGGTTTTTGATACTGAACATAATAATAGCCATTTCGACAGTAGTGGCCACAACCTGGAGTGGCCGGTGATCTCAAAGCAGGTTTCCCCGGGGCCTCGAGGGTCTTTTACAGAACCATACGAGTTGTGGCAATATGGGTATCAAAATTCATGGTTTTTGATACTGAACATGAAAATTGACATTTCGACAGTAGTGGCCACAACCTGGAGTTGCCGGTGCCCTCATGGAAGGTTCACCTTGGGAGAACATTTATGACAATTTTGCCGACAAATCTATGAAACAAAATAAAATAATCTTATTCCAGATTTCACTAGCAATCCAACAACAATTTCAAATTGTTTGGTCCTATGTCTTTCGGTTATGTCTCTGACATACCATCTTGAACTTTTTTTATAAATCGATAAAATGACTTGATTCTTATAGTAGGAGATAGGTTTTGAACTGGGGAACAACTTTGTAGAACATACCAACATGCTAGGAAGTGACCCTTTAAAGATACAGATACTTTTAGATGGTGGCTTTTGAAGTAAAGCCCCTTCAAAAGCCACCATCTAAAAGTATCTGTATTTATAAAGGGTCACTGCCTAGCATGTTGGTATGTTCTACAAAGTTGTTCCCCAGTTCAAACCTATCTCCTACTATAAGAATCAAGTCATTTTATCGATTTATAAAAAAAATCCTAATACAATGTAAAAAAAGATAGTTTCCCATGGAAAATAAATCTAAATCCCATATAAATTTCAAATTAAAACTGGAGCTCCTAGACCTTACCAAATGGGCTCAAATTTTCAGGAGTGCTTCTGGGGACATAAAAGAACGAAATTCCGGTTGATGCAAGACAAAATAACAACTTTTGTCTTTTTCATAGAAACGTGAACCACGCTAATCTACAATAAGTACTTGAAACTTCGTAGAGTAATTATTTTTAAATCTCTAAATAACCATACTTTTTTAACGTTTTCGATAACTTTTCTACTTCTATCTTTGTACCTTACATCGTGCCTGAAAAATTGATTTATTTTCTTTACTTTTTTTTATTGTACTGTTTTTTATTATTTTTTTTTATTTATAATAAAAGTATTATTAGTATTAGTTTTGATTAGGCTGGTACAAATATTTTTAAAAGTTTTTGTCACCCCCCCCCCCCTTCAAAATTGGCCCAAAAAATCAGGGGGCAAAAAAAATATTTTTACAATAAACTTCAAGATTTCAATGAAAATTCAAGTGCAACCAGCTGAAATCAAATTAAAATACATTCTCCTGCGTTTAAAATCATTTTTAGCATGCTTGGGTTTATTAAAAAATCTTAAGATTTTTTGAAAATTTTCGATGCAAAATCTTTTTTTTTCGATACAATTTTTGTTTTTGTCAGATCTTAGATTTTTTTGAAAACTAATGATTGCAAAACAACTGAACTAGTGTAAAATGCATTTTAAAACACTTTTTTCATTTAAATGTGAAGATTATGGCTTGTTATTTAAATTTTTACATTTTTTTATTTTTTTGCCCCCCCCCCCCCCCTTGAACTCGGGAGGGACCGAGGGACAAAAACTTTTTTAAATATTTGCATCGGCCTTATTTCAACTGAATAGTACCTTATTTGCTTGTTTTTACTCTCTGGACTTTCTAATTATTATGAATTTTATTTTTCTGACATTCTAATAAGGCTGGTACAAATTTTATTTAAAGTTTTTTTCCTTCAATGTTGGCCCGAAAAATCAGGGGGCAAAAAATTTTTTTTTTTAAAACTTCAATAATTTTATGAAAATTAAAGTGCAGTTAATTAAAATCAATCTAAAATGAATTCCTCTGCGTTTAGAATAATTTTTAGCATGTTTGGGTTGATTTAAAAATCTTTTAAATTTAAAAAAAAAATCGATGTCTACTATCGCTAAAGTTTTCTTTGCGCTAAAATTTTTGTTTTCGTCAAATTTTACAATTTTTGAAAACTTTTATTGCAAAACAACTGAACTAGTGTAAAATACATTTTAAAACACTTTTTCCATGCAAATGTTGAAACTATGGCATGTTATTTTAATATTTATATTTTTTTATTTTTTTTGCCCCCCCCCCCCTCGACTCCGGCCAGAGTCGAGGGACAAAAACTTTAAAAAATATTTGCATCGGCCTAAATACCGACAGTTTTATAAAACATAATACAAAATAATTAGAAACTAGAACTATTCAGTTCAAATAGTCAAAACAAATAAAAATTCGAACATTTAAATTTCTTTCAATTTTGTTCCATATGAAAGCTAAAACTCAAAATTTCAAAATAACCCCAGTTAGGATAGGGACCATCCCTAATCAAGTAACACGGAAAAAAGTAAATTCTCGAAATATTGAATTGTGTTCATGAGAACCACGAAGGAATATATTCACGTTTATAGTGCAAATGCCTCATATTCATCAAAAAATTCTTTTGTGGTTCTCGAATAGGTACATAGAGCAATTCCAGCTCAAATCAGGATTTTTTTCTGGTATTTTTGTACCCGACCCACTTCAATTTCAATGAAACTTTGTAGACATGTTATACTAGGCCTATATAAGCTCTTTTTGTATATATGGAGCCAAATTTACCCGTAAATAACATTTGAGAAGGGCGTACGTTATTTGAATATTTTTGTATTTTGTAATGAAAAAATTACTGTACCTCGAAGCCGTTGCACAGTATCAAAAAGTGGTCAAAGACAAACTTGTAGGAAATTGGATGGGATTTTTGAAAAAAAAATCACTGAAATAAAATTACACTCCACTTCTATGAGATTTTTTGATTTTTAAGCAGTGTTGCGATTTTGAGCGCTCATCCGCTCATGAGCGAGCATTTTTCGCTCATTCGTGAGGAGGAGCGCGACGCGAGCTAGCTCACGTTTGCTCGTGCTCGTGTTTGCTCATTTATTTTATGAGCGAAAATGCTCATTGCTCGCGCTCGCGCTCATTTTTGCTCATTGAGCAAAATGAGCGGTATTTTTTTACCTGTAACGGATAAACGATAATAACTTTTTTTTCAGCAGAGCTTCGAGGTTGTTTTTTTTTTTTTAATGGAGGCTTGAATAGGCTAATCTTAATAATATTGGATGAAGTTATTTGTCATATTGTTTTGTTTTGAAACTTGTTTTGGAGTCAGAGTTTAGGAATTAAGGTGTTATATTAAGATCTGTACACAGTAAAAAAACATAGCAATATTACATCTGGGAAGTACGTCTTTTATGTTAGAAAAATGCGTTATTTTACTTCTGAAAATGTGTAATTTTGCCACTATTCTGGTGTAATGCAACTTTTTCAGTCTAAATCGAGGCAAAATTATAACATTCAAGAGGTAATATTCAACCTTACAAAATAACAACTTCCAAATGTACACTTTTTTACTGTGTAGAAATAATTCGATTAATAAAAAAAAGTTGATAATAGAGTGACACGTGAAAGTGGACTATTTAATAAAGCTGAAAAGTATCTTTTAAGGAATACAAATATGTTTTCTTGGTAATACGTTTAGTCATGTTTTAATTCCTGGGCACCTCATCTTGTTTAGTCAATTATTTGTAAATAATTTTGCATAATAAATGTCATAATTTTCACATCAATTATCTTATTTATATGCTGGAGTCGATCCAAAATAAAAGAGAAATGAGCGTGCTCACAAGTAAAAACATGTTTTAATATAAGAAAAATCGATTACCATCCTATTTACAGCTTATTTAAGACCTAACAATTCCGTTCCTTGACAGTTTACTCTAAATTTGAAAGTGAAATAAGCTAAAAAGAGTGTCTGGGATTCTTAGCAAATTAAGACACTTTACTTGCGTGTCAGCCATTTTTAATTTATCGGGAAATTAATCAAAACTAGTTTTCTAAATTATAAAACTCTGAAAAAAAATATAGGCTGACAACATTAAAGTTTCATAAATTCACCATTACCACATTGATCACACAAAAAACTGGGGTAGAAAAGTATCCCCCGCAATCCACCGCGATCAAATTTTGACAGTTCGACGCCAACGAATAATTTGATAAATTTACCGCGGTTAACCAAAATTAAATTACCAATGCAACTTTGATGAGTTCATGTACCTTTTTCGCGATGAAATTATCTTCAAAAGTGGCAATCCAATTAGCCTCTGCCAGATTCATAAACAATACTAAAAATCTTAAGTCCTCATGCTCATGAATGAGCGAGCACGGATTCTGGCTCGCTCGCTCATTCGCAACCCTGTTTTTAAGTTAAAAAGTTTAAGGTTGAAAAAGATGGTATGGCTCTCTTTAAAAAAATACAAAAATCATTTTCTAAAACTGTTTTGTTGAAAAGTGGTCTAGACTAGAGCAATTCTCTGAGTTTTCGGTCATTCGTTTTTTTTTGTATTTTTTAATCCGGCTGAAACTTTTTTGGTGCCTTCGGTATGCCTTCGGAAGCCAATTTGCATCATTAGTTTGTCCATATAATTTTCCATACAAATTTGGCAGCTGTCCATACAAAAATGATATGTGAAAATTCAAAAATCTGTATCTTTTGAAGGAATTTTTTGATCGATTTTGTGTCTTCGACAAAGTTGTAGGTATGGATATGGACTACACTGAAAAAAAAATGATACACGGTAAAAAAAAATTTGGTGATTTTTTATTTAACTTTTTGTCACTAAAACTTGATTTGCAAAAAAACACTATTTTAAATTTTTTTTTATATGTTTTAGAAGACATAAAATGCTAACTTTTCAGAAATTTCCAGAATGGGCAAAAAATCTTTGACCGAGTTATGATTTTTTGAATCAATACTGATTTTTTCAAAAAATCGAAATATCGGTCGCAAAAATTTTTCAACTTCATTTTTCGATGTAAAATCGAATTTGCAATCAAAAAGTACTTAAGTGAATATTTGATAAAGTGCACCGTTTTCAAGTTATAGCTCCATATCCATACCTACAACTTTGTCGAAGACACCAACTCGATCAAAAAATTCCTTCAAAAGATACAGATTTTTGAATTTTCACATATCATTTTTGTATGGACAGCTGCCAAATTTGTATGGAAAATTATATGGACAAACTAATGATGCAAAATGGCTTCTTTGGGCATACTGAAGGCACCAAAAAAGTTTCAGCCAGATTAAAAAATACAAAAATTAAAATTAAAGAAAAAAGACCGATTCCGTAGAGAACTGCTCACTAATCTTTTTCAAAAAATCAATTAACAGAAAAATGCTTTCAGTTCGCGATTTGAACAATATTTTAGTTAGTTTCTTTGAAAATACAGTTCAGACTCGATTATCCAAAGAACTTGGCAACATTTCGCTTGGGATAAAAATACGAAAAAAAATGTTCGTGACTCGATTATCCAAAGTTCCATACAAACATTCAGATACTCAAGTCGTACGCCTTTCTGTTTGTTTCCGACCTATGGTATGATTTTTTTATTTTTAAATATTAAACTTTTATAAAATGCAATAAATTGATTTGAAAAAAAAATAGCCTGTTTTTGGGATATAAACTTGTGGATTTTGTGGACCGACCATCTTAAAAAAAATATCAACGTGGACTCTGTGTTGAAAATTTTTGTCTACACAGAAAAAAATAATGTAAATTGGGAAGCTTTAATTCTTTTATGATGTAATTTTACCTCAATTTAGACTGAAAAAGTGACATTACACCAGAAAAGTGGTAAAATTACACATTTCCAGAGGTAAAATTACTCCTTTTTTCTGACATAAAAGATGTACCCCTTCCCAGATGTTATATAACCATGGTTTTTTTTTTTGTGTACCCTTCGACAAATTCCGTCAAGAATCCAGCACAGAATGGCATGTGGTTTCATTCCGGTAAAGGGACCTTTATTTTTTTCAGTTGCAATTCCTACCAAACGGTGTTGGTGAACCGTTCTACAAAAATGTTATTACATTCAGGTGGAGGTGAGGTGAGACAGTACACGGGTATGGTGATATTTCTCCCCATCAAAATAACCATAACTGCAACCTGTTTCACAGCCAAGGTAAGAGCAATAAAATGCGTGTGAGTGTGAGCATGTGTGTGTGCATGTGTGTGGTTAGTTTTGAGGTAGGTACTGATTGCACCAAACACACACACACACACACACACACACACATTCTCACCCTCGAAACGCACCTTCACTCAGCTGTGCTGGCTGGCGAACCATTATCGGACTGCGAGCACAGAGTTCTGAACACACTGTTTGCTGTTGTTGTTGTTGATGCTCTACGCGGATTCCAATATCCAGTGTCGACCCGGCCTGAAGTCGCTCGGTTCGGTTTGTTCGGTCGTTCGTCTGCAGCCAGGGGAGAGCATTGAACAAAACAACAACAACAACAGCAAAAATTGTGTTCAAACCGGGGCCCGGCATCGATGGCGCGGTAAGACGATGGCGACGACGACCGAAGGCAAACGAAGGCTAAATATAATGGCGAGCTGGGGCGAAAAATTGAAACTGAAATGAAGGAATAACAACAATAGGAATAATAGCAGCAAGAAGCGGGCTTGCAAATAAAGTAAAATGAAAAAGGCCTCTAATGCAGCTAGAAAACAATAAGTTGGATAACAGTAAAAGAAAACTAGCGAGGTTTATGAAGGGAAAGGAAAATACTGGAAAATATCATTTGTGATGAATCCTTGTAATAAAATAAAATTCTGATTGGGATGATACTTTATCAAATAAATTGTTTCAACATTATGAAGTTATTTTTCAAATTAGAACAAAATAATTAGGATATGTTATAATTCTTATCAATCATGCTTTTGATGAAGTTCTGCAAGCTCATTGTAATTTTTGAACAGAAATAAATATTATTATATAATGATTCTCATTTTCAAATGGAATCTAATTTTATTGCTATTGAAGTTATTTTAAGGCTGTAAGGCTACATTTGTAATATTTTTTAGATTTTTTTTGAAGAAATCAGAGATCGCCTAATAAAAATGAACCCAACCTCTTTCAATTTTATTCCCTGGCTGCAACTTTTCCAAAGACATTAAATAGTACAAGAAATTCGTTTACAAGGTACAGCATTTTTTTTAAATTAATTTTGGTGTTAATGGCTTCCAAATTTATATCGAAACTTGAGAAAACTGCACAGTAAAGTAATATGGTAATGTATCATCCGGGAATGAACACATCTTTAATGTCAGAAAGAATGTTTAATTTGACTATCAATTTTTTTTTTAAATTTGCCTGATTTCTGGTGTAGAGCAATTCCATGTCAAATAGGGAATCGGTTGTACCCGACCCTCTCCGATTTCAATGAAACTTTATAGACACTATGCTTATATAAGTCATTTTTGTGTATATGGAGCCAGTTACACTCGAAAATGACATTTGAGAAGGGCGTAAGTGTTTTATATATTTTTTGTATTTCGTAATTTAAATATTGCTGTATCTCGAAGCCGTTGCATCGTATCAAAAAGTGATCAAAGACAAACTTGTAGGAAATTTGACGGGCTTTCCGAAAAAATACACTGAAAGAAAAAAAACACTCCACTTTTATGAGATTTTTTGATTTTTCAGTCTAAAAGTCAAATTTGAAGGTGAGCTCACGATTTTTTTTTCGTTCAATTTTTTTGTGAAAATAGCCTAAGATGTGGTCATAAACAAAATTTCTGCAAATTCAAGTATTGCTTAACTGTAAATGAATACAAATGAGCTGTGCTACCTACATTGTTTGACGAGTTTTGAGTTGAATAGTTTACGAGTTACATTTGACATTGTTTTGGATGTAGAATTGAATTTTGATTAAAGAAGAACATTTGTGTGTTTTGATAAAACGCATTATTTTAAAGTTAAATCCATTCTAAATTTATGATTTTTTTGAAAACATGTCCTCTTTTTAAAAAAAATCGCGTATATCATCGCCAATCTGTGAAAAAAATTAAAAAGCTGAAAAAATTCACTACAATTTTCTTTTGTTGACATAGTTTATCTGACTTTTTTATAAGTGTTACTCAATGGGCTCTTATTTTTCAATAGATGATATCTTGCAAAATATTGATCATATCACGAAATTTCAAAAGAGCTTAAATCTAATTACTATGCTCTTTTGAAATGTATGTCTTGATTTTATTTTTTTTAAGAGGTTTCACTGTTTAACATCAAGAATAGGATCATTATTTTCAATATATTTATCACTGTTTAACAATTGAGAGCCGATTGAGTAGTTTCACTTTTAACCTTCCTACGGTATTGGGGTCCTTTTCGGCCTTTTTGAAAATTAAATTTGCCATAACTTTTGCTATATACATGCTAGAGCCTTGAAATTTTCTGACATTAAATTTATAGTATAAATACACATTTCACAAAACAAATAAACCTTGGACGACCCCTAGGGGAGCGTCCATAACAAAAGTTACTTTAAAGGTATTGGGGTCCTTTTCGACCCCAAACTTTAAAAAATCGCCAAAAATCCAGTTTTTGACCGTTTCCGGTTCTTTTGGTCACAAATGAAAGCTAAGAACGTCTCCTTTCCGAAACCGACCTGGAAAACCAGATTTGGTCACTGTGGCCACCGGGAATCGACTACAACCGAAAAAAGGCCTTTTTGAGACCCCACTTTTGACGACCTGTATCTCCGGCAAATTTTAACCAATCAGGATGCTCCAGGTTGCATTCGACAGGTATTTACCTGTACTTTGACCACAAATATTAATATCAGAACCAGGTGACCTACCGGTTCCGGAAATCCGAAATATCCGAAAAGTTCATATTTTCCTGTTTTTCACGAGTCATCCTGACCAATCTGATACCAATATTGTCATGATAGTTGAAATTGATCCATAAAACTTACTAAAAACACAATACACGATTGCCAGAACCACTCTGGAGTGTTAGTGGCCACTTCCGGGTAACCTGGAACCGGTTCCCGGGTACCCGATGAACGGCCAATTTGAATTTTTTGTTGAAAACCCATCATGTTGCACATCAAACTCCATGAAATTGAAAGATATGTCCATCTTTGGTAATGCCGTTGTTCACTGAGCCATCCTGGCCAATCTGGAACCGGTTACCAGTGGAGCCTTGGGGACACTTCCGGAATATGAGATAAACCCTATCATCCGACATATCAAACTTCATGAAATTGAAAGATATGTCAATCTACGGTCATGCCGTTGTTCGTTGACCCATCCTGGCCAATTTGGAACCGGTTACCGGTGGCCCCTTGGGGACACTTCCGGAATATGAGATAAACCCTATCATCCGACGTATCAAACTTCATGAAATTGAAAGATATGTCTATTTACGGTCATGCCGTTGTTCGCTGACCCATTGTGGCCAATCTGGAACCGGTTACCGGTGGCCCTTTGGGGACACTCCCGGAATATGAGAGAAACCCTATCATCCGACATATCAAACTTCATGAAATTGAAAGATATGTCCATCTTTGATAATGCCGTTAATCTCTGAGTTATCCTGGCCAATCTGGAACCGGTTACCGGTGGAGCCTTGGGGACACTTCCGGAATATGAGATAAACCCTATCATCCGACATATCAAACTTCATGAAATTGAAAGATATGTCCATCTTTGATAATGCCGTTAATCTTTGAGTCATCCTGGCCAATCTGGAACCGGTTACCGGTGGAGCCTTGGGGACACTTCCGGAATATGAGATAAACCCTATCATCCGACATATCAAACTTCATGAAATTGAAAGATATGTCAATCTACGGTCATGCCGTTGTTCGTTGACCCATCCTGGCCAATTTGGAACCGGTTACCGGTGGCCTTGGGACACTTCCGGAATATGAGATAAACCCTATCATCCGACGTATCAAACTTCATGAAATTGAAAGATATGTCTATTTACGGTCATGCCGTTGTTCGCTGACCCATTGTGGCCAATCTGGAACCGGTTACCGGTGGCCTTGGGGACACTCCCGGAATATGAGAGAAACCTATCATCCGACATATCAAACTTCATGAAATTGAAAGATATGTCCATCTTTGATAATGCCGTTAATCTCTGAGTCATCCTGGCCAATCTGGAACCGGTTACCGGTGGAGCCTTGGGGACACTTCCGGAATATGAGATAAACCCTATCATCCGACATATCAAACTTTATGAAATTGAAAGATATGTCAATCTACGGTCATGCCGTTGTTCGTTGACCCATCCTGGTCAATCTGGAACCAGTTACCGATGGTCCCTTGGGGACACTTCCGGAATATGAGAGAAACCCTATCATCCGCCATATCAAACTTCATGAAATTGAAAGATATGTTTATTTACGGTCATGCCGTTGTTCGCTGAAACATTGTGGCCAATCTGAAACAGGTTACCGGTGGCCCTTTGGGGACACTCTTGGAATATGATAGAAACCCTATCATCTTACATATCAAACTTCATGAAATTGAAAGATATGTCAATCTACGGTCATGCCGTTGTTCGCTGATCCATTTTGGAACTGGTTCCCTGTGGCCCTTTGGGGACACTCCCGGAATATGAGAGAAACCCTATTATCCGACATATCAAACTTCATGAAATTGAAATATATTTCAATCTACGGTCATGCCGTTGTTCGCTGACCGTTGGTTGACATATCTATCAATTTTATGAAGTTTGATGCGTCGGATGATAAAGTTTCTCTCATATTCCTGGAATGTCCCCAAGGAGCCACCGGTAACCTGTTTCAGATTGGCCACAATGTTTCAGCGAACAACGGCATGACCGTAAATAAACATGTCTTTCAATTTCATGAAGTTTGATATGGCGGATGATAGGGGTTCTCTCATATTTCGGAAGTGTCCTCAAGGCGCCACCGGTAACCGGTTCCAGATTGGCCAGAAAGGGTCTGCGAACATTGGCATGACCGTAAATTGACATATCTTTCAATTTCATGAAGTTTGATATGTCGGGTGATAGGGTTTCTCTCATATTCCGGAAGTGTCCCCAAGGGGCCACCGGTAACCGGTTCCAAATTGGCCAGGATGGGTCAACGAACAACGGCATGACCGTAGATTGACATATCTTTCAATTTCATGAAGTTTGATATGCAAGATGATAGGGTTTCTATCATATTCCAGGAGTGTCCCCAAAGGGCCACCGGTAACCTGTTTCAGATTGGCCACAATGTTTCAGCGAACAACGGCATGACCGTAAATAAACATATCTTTCAATTTCATGAAGTTTGATATGGCGGATGATAGGGTTTCTCTCATATTCCGGAAGTGTCCCCAAGGGGCCACCGGTAACCGGTTCCAAATTGGCCAGGATGGGTCAACGAACAACGGCATGACCGTAGATTGACATATCTTTCAATTTCATGAAGTTTGATATGTCGGATGATAGGGTTTATCTCATATTCCGGAAGTGTCCCCAAGGCTCCACCGGTAACCGGTTCCAGTTTGGCCAGGATGACTCAGAGATTAACGGCATTATCAAAGATGGACATATCTTTCAATTTTATGAAGTTTGATGCGTCGGATGATAAAGTTTCTCTCATATTCCTGGAATGTCCCCAAGGGGCCACCGGTAACCTGTTTCAGATTGGCCACAATGTTTCAGCGAACAACGGCATGACCGTAAATAAACATATCTTTCAATTTCATGAAGTTTGATATGGCGGATGATAGGGTTTCTCTCATATTCCGGAAGTGTCCCCAAGGGACCATCCGTAACTGGTTCCAGATTGACCAGGATGGGTCAACGAACAACGGCATGACCGTAGATTGACATATCTTTCAATTTCATGAAGTTTGATATGTCGGATGATAGGGTTTATCTCATATTCCGGAAGTGTCCCCAAGGCTCCACCGGTAACTGGTTCCAGATTGGCCAGGATGACTCAGAGATTAACGGCATTATCAAAGATGAACATATCTTTCAATTTCATGAAGTTTGATATGTCGGATGATAGGGTTTCTCTCATATTCCGGGAGTGTCCCCAAAGGGCCACCGGTAACCGGTTCCAAATTGGCCAGGATGGGTCAACGAACAACGGCATGACCGTAGATTGACATATCTTTCAATTTCATGAAGTTTGATATGTCGGATGATAGGGTTTATCTCATATTCCGGAAGTGTCCCCAAGGCTCCACCGGTAACCGGTTCCAGATTGGCCAGGATGACTCAGAGATTAACGGCATTATCAAAGATGGACATATCTTTCAATTTCATGAAGTTTGATATGCAACATGATGGGTTTTCAACAAAAAATTCAAATTGGCCGTTCATCGGGTACCCGGGAACCGGTTCCAGGTTACCCGGAAGTGGCCACTAACACTCCAGAGTGGTTCTGGCAATCGTGTATTGTGTTTTTAGTAAGTTTTATGGATCAATTTCAACTATCATGACAGTATTGGTATCAGATTGGTCAGGATGACTCGTGAAAAACAGGAAAATATGAACTTTTCGGATATTCCGGATTTCGGGAACCGGTAGGTCACCTGGCTCTGATATTAATATTTGTGGTCAAAGTACAGGTAAATACCTGTCGAATGCAACCTGGAGCATCCTGATTGGTTAAAATTTGCCGGAGATACAGGTCGTCAAAGTTGGGGTCTCAAAAAGGCCTTTTTTCGGTTGTAGTCGATTCCCGGTGGCCACAGTGACCAAATCCGGTTTTCCAGGTCAGTTTCGGAAAGGGGATGTTCTAAGCTTTCATTTGTGACCAAAAGAACCGGAATCGGTCAAAAACTGGATTTTTGGCGATTTTTTAAAGTTTGGGGTCGAAAAGGACCCCAATACCTTATGTGTGATTTTTTTTTAATACCAAGGGAAGGTTAAACATCAAATATAGGATCAAACACTTCCATAATTTCAACCTACAAAATGGTTTTAACCCTCTACAGCCCAACCCCGTCTTTCGACGGGCTTCGATTAAAAAATCGCTAAAGATCAATTTTTCAACCAATTTTCGACCTTCAAAAAGCATTGGAAAGAATAACTCTTAAAATTTTATAAAATTTATAGATTGGAAGTTTTAATTGTTTTGTGTGACTTTGCCGAAAAAAAGTGTAACTTTGCCAATGTTTTTAAAAATGTCATTTTTTTAGGGGTCAAATTTGGCTGTGTTTTTTACTAACATTTCCTATATTTTAATTAAAAAGAAACATGCAGTAATTTTGTAATTTTTCTAGTATCCCAGACTATGCCTCTACGAGTTTTTAAACAATTTAAATGATGATGGTGCCGTTTTCTAGCAGAAAATGTGAAAAAACAAGCAAAACATTGAAAAAGTGACTGTAAAATCATTAAAAAATTAGATATGCAAAATGTAATGATAGGAGGTGGTAGAATACGCCAAATACTACCAAAAACAAACATAAACTAAACAAGATTAATGCAAATTAAATTACTAAAAATGAAACAAGAATAAATGATACAAGAGACGTAAAGTTATTCGTAGAACAAAAGTTGCTCAAAATCCTAAACACGAGAGAAATAAAACTCTTTGAAAAAAAATTTGGCAGTAGAGGGTTAACTCGAAAACGGGGCTTTTTATCAAAAAATCACAAAAGTACTTTATGATTCCAAGTTCAATTTTGCATCCAGAAATAACTTTTGGATTTTTATTGGTACATTTTCGATACTATCCAAAAATTATTATGTTAAAACTTTTTGTATACACAGTAAAAAAAAAACATTGTAATATTACATCTGGGAAAGGCTACATCTTTTATGCCAGAATAATGTGTAATTTTACCACTGCAAATGTGTAACCCGAGCAGACGGTTATAACAAAATTCATGCCAATTTCAATAACAAATATTGTTAAAATAACAGTTAGTGTTATGGAATTTTCTTCAAAAATACATTTTTACATTAGGATTTAATAACAGTTTATGCTATCACAACAAAGTTTGTTATTGGTTGAAAGCCAAAACAACTTTGAAAGATTTTTTTTTGTTATCTCCAACTGTTATTGGGATGATCGGATTAGTTGTTAAAATAACAAAAAATAATAACATAGATTTGTTCGAAGAATTATTAAAAATGTTATTAGTCTGTTATTACAATAACAATCCAATAACGCAAAATTCATAACGATGAATAACAAATCTTGTTATAAATAACTTAAAATGTTATTGGCCTAGTTTTCTCAAATATGAAAAAAATTATTCCCAAGTTATTTCTGTCTGCTCGGGAATTTTATCAATTTCCTGGTATAATGTCACTTTTTCAGTCTGGATTGAGTTAAAATTACATCATAAAAGAGGTAATATTCAACCTTCCTAAATTACAGTCATGCCTCGGTTTTGCTCGCCTCGGTTTTGCACTGCCCCGGTTTTGCACGGTTCAGCTGCCTCGGTTAAGCACGGCCCAGTGCTTAACTGAAGCACAGAGCCTATGGGTTTTTGGCTATATGGGAGACATTGGCTTTAATCGTACGAAAAATCATGCAAACATCTAAAAATTATAGTGTTTTGGAATCGGGATGATGTCAGTTATCCATTAAAATTATTATTTCATGAAAATTTTCACAAAATACGTATTTTTCCTGCATTTTGAAAATGCATTTTTTTTTTCTCTAAAGAATCCAAAAATATATTGTTATTGGAATATGGGTATCAGATGATCAGGTTTTTTCATACATTTTTTTTTAGAAAATACTCCAAATTTTCACAAAACTACGTTTTTTCGAAAAAAATACTCAAAATTTCAATTTTTACAATATGGGTATCAAATGATCGGGATTTTTTATACATTTCGAATGTAATAACAACATTTTTAGAAAATCCTCCAAATTTTCACAAAACTACGTATTTTCGAATAAAATACTCAAAATTTCAATTTTTACAAAATGGGTGTTAAACGATCGGGATTTTTTCATACATTTCGAATGTAATAACAATATTTTTTGGAAATACTAAAAAATTTCACAAAACTACGTATTTTTGTAAAACTTTTCACAATTTCAGTTTTTTTTTCAGTTATGGGTATCAAATAATCAAATCAATTTTTTTCAAATATACGTAGTTTTGTGAAAATTTTGAGTATTTTAATTTTTTTTAATAACTTTTGAAATGTATGAAAAAATCCCGATCGTTTGATACCCACATTGTGAAAACGGAAATTTTTAGTATTTTTTCGAAAATTCGTAGTTTTGTGAAAATTTTGAGTATTTTCAAAAAATATTGTTATTAAATTCGAAATATATGAAAAAATCCCGATCGTTCGACACCCACATCGTAATAACGGAAACCTTGAAATTTTTTTTAGGAAATACATAGTGTTGTGAAAATTTGGAGTATTTTCAAAAAAATTGTAAATACATTCGAAATGTATGAAAAATCCCGATCGTTTGATACCAAGATTGTAAAAACGGAAATTTTGAGTATTTTTTTTCGGAAATACGTAGTTTTGTAAAATTTGGAGTATTTTAAAAAATATTGTTATTACATTCGAAATGTATGAATTAATCCCGATCGTTCGAAACCCTTATTGTAAAAACTGAAATTTTGAGTATTTTTTTCGAAAATACGTAGTTTTGTGAAACTTTTGAGTATTTTCTAAAAATGTTGTTATTACATTCGAAATGTATGAAAAAATCCCGATCGTTTGATACCCATATTGTGAAAATTAAAATTTGGAGTTTTTTTTCAAAAAAACGTAGTTTTGTGAAAATTTTGAGTATTTTCTAAAAATGTTGTTATTACATCCAAAATGTTTGAAAAAAACCTGATCATTTGATACCCATATTGCAATAACAATATATTTTTGGTTTCTTTAGAGAAAAAAAAATGCATTTTAGAAATACAGGAAAAATACGTATTTTTGTAGAAAATTTTCATGAACTAATAATTTTGATGGATAGCTGACATCATCCCGATTTCAAAACACTATAATTTTTTGATATTTGCATGATTTTTCGTACGATTAAAGCCAATGTCTCCCATATAGCCAAAATCCCATCTGTGCCTCGGTTATGCACGCCTCGGTTTTGCATCCCCCATATGCGGTGCTAAACCGAGGCATGACTGTACACTTTACAAATTTACACAATTTTTTACTGCGACAAAAACAAATCAAACAATGAAAAAAAATACAAGGCTAAAAATCAAGATTTTTGAATATATTTTATATTGATAATAGAAATGTATTTTTTCCGTGTACCTTCCGAATAGTTCTAATCACAACCTGAAAATTTGCCCAAGACACCAAATCGATCAGAAAATCATTTATCCAGTTGCAATTTTTCGACTTAATGAATCTTCAGTGACATTTTCAAAAAAAAAAAAATATCTTGGTTAAGTTAACTTTAAATAAATTCAACTACCTTTTTTATTAAAGATATATAATCATTGAAAATATATAATTATTACACATAAAACTACTTCTTTCTTCCTCAATCTCTCGATCATTTTCGAATTCGTTGTGTTTTTGCCTCCGTCATCATCAGCTCAGCTTTGACGCCGTACTTCGTTTTGCTTTTTTCAATGGTTTCGTTTGAGGTTGTTTTCCTTTCTCATTGATGATTTTGTTGCTGTTGTTGCTGATATTGCTGAACGGAATAGAGTCGTCGTCGACGGTAACTCACGCTCACACTAGTAACTGAAATGAGTAGTGCCAAAGTATTGAAAAGAAAGAGAAATAGTAAGTTCGTTCAAAGTGTACACCACTAGTTATCTTGGCTTAGTGAACGTAACGAGTTGGTTAGTAATGAAACTGATTTTGATGTAAAATTGTTATACTGCACATGAATAGCTTTAAGAATTCAGTTTATGATGAAATAGAACGATAATCTAATGAAATCAAATTTCAAAATTTTCCTCCGGAATTTGATGTTAGTAATAACCATATTCAAAATATCAAAAAAAAACAAGAAATTTTATAATGATATTGTATTGATTAGAAGGAAAACGATCTGGAAACTTATCATGTAATTTTACATGATTCAAGATGTAATTTCTTCTTTTTCATTAGGATCTTAATTGAGCTTGTTTAACAAATTCAAATAAATCCTCAACCCTTATCATCGATATCATAGCTCAACCAACTCTCTCACTCCCATTAAGTGTATCACACTCTTCTGTCCATTGAACTTCAGCAGCGACGGCCCATTATCAGTGATTGCCTTAGCCTTGACTGACTCTCTGTACGGCGGCGCGTCCAACCCAGGCCGTGGTTTTCCGAATACGTGAGCAGCAACGTTTCGCTGATAACGCTTCTTCACCGCAGTTTCGCATTTGGCGAGGTGATAACGATTTCCAAGTAGAAGTAGCGACTCTGGGACTTTCTTTGCCCGCGGGCGGCGAAAAGTCGCGTGAATTCTATGGAATGGTTCGCCGCGCGCAGAACGTACAAAAAAGCAAGTGTGATATAGCGCTGTTACGTGCAGGTTTACTCCATGCACGCAGAAAAATAAGGCATATTTGAATCAACAAAACGTATTGTTGATTTGAAAATCATGATTTTTGTTGAATCAACGCTAAACGTCAAAGCAGCTTTTTCAAATCAACAAAAGACTTTTGTGGAATTGAGAAAATAAAGGTTTGTTTCAACGCAAAATCAGCGTTGATTATATTCAACAAAAAATTTGTTGATTCAAACCTCGTACAGGCTGATTCTACAAAACATTTTTCTGCGTGTGGAAGCACGGTGCTAGTTACAAATGTCGTGATAGCTGGAAACAACCATGGTGAGCGTAGAAACGTTTTTGGATAACTGGTTCAACTGGAGTACTGGAAAACATGTTTTACGTAGTAACTTTATTATACATTAAATTTTATAATTAATTAAAAACATAATTCTTTTGTGAATCAGGAGAGTTCTTTTTTGAAAATCTCAACAGTAAACTTACATCGCAGGTATTTTAGTTACGTTCCAGTAATCGTCCCTCATTTCGAGAAACAGAAAACAAATCGTCACCGGCGCGGCACCAGCACCATCTTCCGGGAACCATTTCTTCAAAACAATTTAGCTCGGAACGTGCTGCCCACGTTGACACCACTTGACCAGAGTCCGCACCACACGTTCTCGCCGATCAAATTGAGCCAGCTCGCGCCGCTCACACAAAACCGGTCAACAACCAAGCCGTATACCGTAGCCAAGCTGGCCATCTCACAGCAAATGCAACGTGATGCACCCATACAAAGCCGCAGCTGGCACCTGTTCAATGAGCTCGCACACGCGCTACCTGTTTGCAACGGAGCCAGGTGCGTTGTGTGCTACCAGGTTGCAAGTTGTTTTGTTAAACTGGGAACTTTAACGGATTCAAATTAATATTCAGTAAAAAATAAAAAATTACCTTTTGAATAGTCATTCAAAAAAGTAATAATTATTAATACACCTATTAATTGAGTACCCGAACAGACGATATTAATTTTATTCATGCCATTTCAATAATAAAAAAAACTGTTAAAATAACAAAAAGTGTTATGAATTCTTCTTGAAAAATCAATTTTTGCATAAGAGTTGAATAACAGTTTATGATCTCACAACACAATTTATTATTGGTCTGATAATGGTTGAAAGCCAAAACAACTTTGGAATAACATTTTTGTTATGGAATAATACCTCCAACTGTTATTGGAATGATCGGATTAGTTGTTAAAATTAAAAAAAATAAATACAAAGATTTATTCGAACAATCCAATAACAAAAAAAATCATAACGACGAATAACAAATCTTGTTACAAAAAACATAAAATGTTATTGGCCAAGTATTTTCAAACATCAAAAAATTTTATTCCCAAGTTATTTCCGTCTGCTCGGGCAGTGAATTCACTCAGCTGTGCAAATCAGCAACAAGGGTGCAAATGTGTTGATGATACCAGCAGTGCACTTGCAATGATACCAGAAGTGTGTGGGAGTCAAGGTTAGCACGGTGCAACGATACATGATTAGATAAGCTCCGACCCCTCCCATCGAGAGTGATAAGCAGACAGGCAAAAACAGCAACTGAAGCCTGAACACAGTTAATGAACGATGAGCAAGCACGTGCCCGTTTAAAAAAAGAGCTCCTGGAGATACCGGGGATCGAACCCGGGGCCTTTCACATGCAAAGCGAACGCTCTACCACTGAGCTATATCCCCTTGATGGAGAGGGGGAAGTGGGCTGGAAATTGGATTTTTAAATTTTTTATCATTTAATTGTTTTGAAAGTAAATTAATTTTTTTCAGTAAAATTTATGCAAACATTTAATTTTTCTTCAGTTTTTATAGTCTTTATCGGAGTAGTTTTTCAAGAATTTTTACTATAATTATTATTGAAAAAAATAAAAGTGAGTAAATTACAGTGTGTTTCGATAGATTTCTAGATTACAGCCTACAAGTAAAGTTTAGAAATTGGGAAAGTTTTGATTACTCGCCTTCGTAAACTTCTATCAAAATGCCCACTGCTTTAAAAATGCATTTTTAACTGTCCCAGTTAAAAAAAATCGTAAAAATGGTGTAAAAAACATTTTCAATAGGATTTTTCGTTTTGCAGCGAATATTAGTTTAAGTTTAAAACATAATTTATTAAATATTTCTATCAATAATATTAAAAGCTATTTTTAATGTTTCGTAACTTGTAAAAATCTTGAACTAAATTAGCTTTAAGCTCAAACATAACTTTTAAACAAAAGATATTTGAAAAAAAAAAAAAAATGCTTGGGGAATAACTCTACGGTAAAATGCCGCCATTTTTAATAATTGATTTTAATTTTCTAAGTCGTTTTCATGCTTGTCACCGATCTGTTATCAAAATTTTCATTTTTATAACTTTTTGAAGAAAATTGCCGATTCCATAAATTTTTTTTTTTGTTAATATTTAGTAAAAAAATAAAGTGAATTCATCCGCAATTTTAATGATAAAATAGACCGTCGATCTTTTTTGTTAATGAGAAATACTATTTATGGTTTGGACGGGTGGGTTGAATGCTTAATAAACAAAGTAAATGAAAATCAAGAGGAATTGATGTTTTTCATGACAAATAACTTTTGAAGAACAATACTTGATGGTTTCATCTTTTGAAAAAAAAACTAACTTAATCCACCTATGTGGTTGTTGCCTTCCTCACGTTTTACTAACATTTGGAGATATGATGGGTTTGGACACAAATTCTATCTACATATCTTCTATATATATATATATACAAAATTTCGACGGTTTTGTTGGAACGCGAATCAATTCAACACGGAACGTTCGATCGAGGTGCTCTTTGTTGCGTTGGGTTCGTATGGTAAGTTCGTGAGTCCAAGGAAGGTTCTTACGCCAAAAAGTTACAACTTTGGCCACTCTGGAACCGATTCCGGAAAATTTGCCGATTGTATGGGAAAGGTTAAAATCAAGTTTTGATCACAGGAGGCTGAATAAGCAAAAAAGTCAAAACGTCAACAAACGAATAAAGGCAGAACGAAGTTTGTCAGGTAAGGCTTGTTTCTCAATAAAGAAATACACAATTGTCACTTAAGCGGTCATAACTTGAGATTGAGCGTTGTCAGATCTTCAATGTTTTGGACTCATTAGAAAGGTCTTTTGAAAGGTCGGAAGAAGGATCCGGACATAGTTTACATACATTTAAGTGAGATCCGGCAACAAAAAAGTACACAAATATCACTTAAGTGCTCATAACTTGAGACAAGGATGCCAAATCTTCGTTGTATTGGACTAATTGGAAAGATCTTTCGATTACCTATCCAACGATGGGTTGGATGATGAATTCGGACATAGTTTACAAACATTTAAGTGAGATCCGGCTTCAAAAAAGTACATAAATATCACTTAAGTGGTCATAACTTGAGACAGGGTTGCCAGAACTTCAATATTTTGGACTCGTTGGAAAGGTCTTTTGATTACCTATCCAACGATGGGTTGGATGATGGATCCGGATATAGTTTACATACATTTAAGTGAGATTCGGCATCAAAAAAGTACATAAATATCACTTAAGTGGTCATAACTAGAGACAGGGTTGCCAGATCTTCAATATATTGGACTCATTAGAAAGGTCTTTTGATTACCTATGCAACGATGGGTTGAATGATGAATTCGGACATAGTTTACATACGTTTAAGTGAGATCCGGCATCAAAAACGTACATAAATATCACTTAAGTGGTCATAACTTGAGACAGGGTTGCCAGAACTTCAATATTTTGGATTCGTTGGAAAGGTCTTTTGATAACCTAACCAACGATGGGTCGGGTGATGGGTCTGGACATAGTTTACATGCATTTATGTGAGATCTGATTCGCAACTCTGACACTTTTTTATACGTAACTTTTGAACTACTTATCGGATCTTCAAACAATTCAATAGTGCAGTATGGGGCACCAAACCGGATCGAATGCAACTAATTTGACTCAAATCGGATCAGCCAGTGCCGAGAAAACATGGCAAGAATTTTGAGCATCAAGGAGAATACGCACACACATACACACACACACAGACATTTGTTCAGTTTTTGATTCTGAGTCGATAGGTATACATGAATATAGGTCTACGAGCTGTTTTTCAATAGTTCATTTTTCGAGCAGGATTATAGCCTTACCTCAGTGAGAAAGGCAAAACGTAGAAAGGTTTTTTTCTTCTTAGAAATCATACTTCTGGCTTAACTTTCGATGATGTTTACTTGAAACATTGGTTTATATTAAATTTGATTAAAAAATTTTAAATACTCGGACCGAGTTTTTGAATGAATTTCTTTCGGCAGCTTTTTTTGTTACAGAATAGTGTAAATTTTCATCCAAGTTGGTCAAGATAACCCTTAATAATACTTACTGATTAAATATAATTTTCCTGTTGATGAAAAAGGGTTTTTTCTTTTTTTGCGAATGATTTAACACCAATTAATTTTTGAAAGTCATACCAAAACGTAACAGTTAATTTTCATTCCATAAAATCGTTATTCCTGTTAACCAACAATGTTTCTTGTCAATACATTTTGCTAGCTATAGCTAGCTAGGGGAATTATACCCTTTCTAATCAAATACATATTTTTGTCATATGAAGAGTTTGATGCTCGATTAAAGCTCAAAAAATGCTATTTAGACTATAAACTTACCAGCAACAGCACCGCCTCAAGTAAGCACACAAATTTATGCCATTTACTGGTCAAATGATCAAATTTAATGCACTTTTGATCATAATTTTTAATGTGCAAGACCATTTCTTATCATTTAAATGGAACACACATCCACACGCAAGATCAGAGGTTAACTACTTAAAGAAAGACGCCATCACTTGCGCTAACGATTGCAAAGTGCTTAAGACATAAAATTGCTTTCAACTACCGGCAACATGTTCTTTTGAACATTAGTTAGTTACTCACTTGAAAAATAATCCCGAAACATGTAAATATTTAGCAAGTGCCATCAAAAAAACAATCGCGCCAAGTCTTTTGACGTTTGACTTTTGACGACCCATTCCAATCGAAGGCTGCAGAAAACCGAGCGAGAAGCGAAGGCAAATAAAGAACAAAGGGTGGCCACCAACACCACCAGCAGCGCCTGTTGGAGTGAGCCAGTGATGCCAGAAAACTTTCAATACAATCGCTACTTTTCGTGAGTGTTCGCTTAAAATTTCATCAATTTTGGCAGCACTAAGCAGACCCAAAAGAGCGCTGGAAGAAAAAAAGAACTAAGCTGAAAATAGGAAAATGGGCGTAGCCCAATGCATTGATATCTAATTAGAATGCATTTGGGATTTTTTTTTAAATGCTTGTAAAAAGAATGGCAAAATTTTTTAATAAAAGTGAAAATAAACAGAAATGTTCACAAAAAGTTGCTCTACTCGTTGGTGTACTTGGTTTTAGTAAATTTCAAGACATACTCCAGATTATCCTGCATCATTCAAACACGACCGCTTATTAGGCTTAGAATAGGTGTATTTTCCCTATTACCAGTTTTGAATGCCTCAGACATTGGAATATCTAAAATTAGTTTTGACAATAAATTTTCCGAAGAGAAACAGTTAATTAAATTAAATTAAATCAAATTCTGCTCTATCATTTTATATTTTTTTACAACTCGTTTTCATAACATTAAAAAACTTTGAAAAAAAAATGCTCGGAATGAAAATATTTTTTGAAGCCCTTGGTTGACCTTGAGATAGTGTATAAGATCTGTACTTTTACTAGATATTCTGTTGAAAATATCCTTCTTTCACTCATTCTTCCACTACGGATGTGTAAGATTCAACTACCACTTATTATGAAATGCACTGTTATGTACACCAAGTTCACAACAATAACACACACAAACACACTTCTCGTGGGGACCGGCCGTGACATTCGCGTGCTTTGGCCACCTTCATTCAGTGGCGGCCATGCCCGCATCAAACTTCTGCATGTGCCTTTCGATATGTTGTTTGAGGACGTTCATAAATTCCGCTCTAATGTTACTTATGGTTTTCGTCATGGTTTATTTCGTGAATTTTTTAAATTTAAGTTTTTTAAGCCTTCGACTGTTTAAATCTAGTATTTACTTCATGATTACGTTAACATTTTTTTTTATGTGTATCCCAGAAAAAAAATCACAAAAGTGTCGAATCCATACCGATGACTGTCATTACAAAGACAACGCAAAGGGTACATTTCTGGCCGGAAAGATGAGCTTCGGCTGCACGCTGGTGGCCTTAATCCGGAAGCTGCCTTGATAGCGGCCAATATCACCCACCGCCATCAGCATCAACATCGGCAACAACCCACTTATACAATCATGTCACACAAACACACATGCAAATGCGATTCTCGGAGGGTGGCGAACAAAACATCGAAAGGCAACGCAAAATTAAGGCGAAAAATAGGATTTGTATACTTTTGATTTTGTGTACCCTTTTCTGCAATAACTTGCATATTCCGAAAAAAAATGTGCGTATTCTCCAACACATTTACGTCTATGCCTTGTTTTGTTTGTTTTTGTTTCATTTTTGGTTTCGTTTACTACGTTCTTGCGCTCGATTTACTACCCATATTCTTCACCTCAAAACACTCGGTAAGTGTGTGTGTGGCGTGTTGTTTGTTTACCACTTACAGCTCGAGCGCGCGTCGTCTGACGTGATGCCGCTTGTTTACGTCAGGTTAGCAACGACTACTACGACGCCTGCCCATGATGATGGCGCAGGAATTACCTAATGACGCATCCATAGTTCTGTGTTGTGCCGCGTCGCCGTCGTAGGAGACTTTGGTCGTCGCTACAAGTCGGTGGTGGTGGTGTTGTTGTGGGCACCTTGAGAAACTGCGTTTTGCATGGTCTTGTTTTCGATTTGAATGGGGGATTTTCAATGGGACCAGATGAGAAGAGTGTAAACAACGAAATTGAAACTGTTTTCTATTCGCTTTTGCGATTTTTTTTTCTGAGTTTGTTAAAATGTTTGTTTGCATTATTAATTTCAATGTGTTTTTTTCTATGTTCTTTATTTTTTTGAAGTCTAGTTAACAAAAACATTTATTTTTTTTTATTCAAGCGACCCCATTTAGGTCAAATTCGAATAGTTGATTGACTATTCATTTACAAAATGCATTTTTTAAATATTTCATCACCTCCGTTTTGGCCATTATCTTAAATCTAAAAATTCTAAATCACTTTAGCATAGTTTGGGGATCACACTTAAGGCTTGACAATTAAAACATGATACAAGAAAAAACTTTTTTTTTGTGTGTGAATCGATTATCCGAAGTGAAATATTTCCCAAGTCCTTCGGATATTTGAGTCTGGACTGTATTTACATTGGAATTGGTTGTGATACGTTTTAGTGAAGTAATTTAATGTTTCATGTTCAGTTTGTTTCAATTTAAGATTTTAAGAAGAGATAACTAATTCAAAACAACCAATGCGCCTCGTAGATTGGTCCTTTTGAAAAAGTTAGCGAGAAGATTTCATTTGACTGTATAATATAAATCGCTTTAATTTTTAAAAGATGACATTTTTTTATATTTTCGGACACCTCTTAAAAAGTTATAGGAGTTTACAATTTTTTCAGGTTTTCAGGCTGTTTCCTAGAGGATTTCTTTCAAGATTTTTTTTTCCAAATTCAAAGAAGTCTTTTTTAAAGGACTTGAAGAAAAATGTTCATTTTGAATCCTTAGTGTGTAGTAGTTCATCCTTATTTTCTCTTTTGTTTGTTTTTTGTATAACCCTCAGAAGATAGAAAAATTTTCAAATAAATTAAAAGTTTTAAATGCAGATAACAGTGCTTAAATCCCGGGAATTCCCGGGACAAAAATACCGGGATTTTTCCAAAACCGGGAATTCCCGACTCCCTGGATTTTTTTTATATTTTGTCCCGGGAATTCCCGAAATTGAAAACAAATCAAAATTTGGTCTAGAAATTCAGATTTGGCTGTGGCAATAACAGTTAAAAACTTAGTAATCGTTAAGAATTTTAAAGCATTACAATTTGTTTTCGGCATATATCAGTATTCATTTGGCTTATAAGGGAAAATTGTTAAAGTTTAGTTTACAAATCCGTAAAATGCTTTGAGCCTAAAATATTTTCTTTGAAATTTTAATTTATTTAAAAAAGACTTTAACTTTAAGACTTTATGACTTTAAACTTAAGAGGCAGTATTTGTAGATTGTGCTCGGTTTGTTCTAGAGCAGCGATTCTCAAGCTTCTTCTAGGCTGGTACCCCTTGCCTTGTAAATCAAGTAGGCCCGGTACCCCCGTTGAGAATCGCTGTTCTAGAGGTCGTATCGAGGTGCTCCGATTTGTATGAAACTTTCAGGGTTTGTTTGTCTATACATGAGATGAACTCATGCCAAGTATGAGCCCTCTACGACAAAGGGAAGTGGGGTAAAACGGGCATTGAAGTTTGAGGTCCAAAACACATGAAAAATCTTAAAATTGCTCGCATTTCCGTAAAACTTCATCAATTCCAACTCTCTTAGATGCATTCGAAAGGTCTTTTGAAGCCCTTCAAAATGTGCTATAGACATCCAGAATTGGTTTGACATTTTTTCATAGCTTTTGCAAATTACTGTTAAAAATGGATTTTTTTAAAACCTTAATAACTTTTTGCAACAGCCTCCAACACCCATACTCCCATAGGTCAAATGATAGATAATTTCATGGACTATAAGCTTACGGTATTAACTTTTTGGCCAATCGCAGTTTTTCTCATAGTTTTACGATTTTTCTAGAACAAACATTTTACAACGTTAGTTTTTGCCCTGTAGGCCAAGAAGACGGCACTTTTTGGTCTCAATTTTGTCATATTCGGAATCCTCAGAAAATTTTACATTAGATTGAGGTGTTGGAATTTTGAATTTGATTGGAAAAAATGCCATTTAGAATTAATTAAAATATTATTTAGAATTTTGTCGGATTAGGGGTAAAACAAGTTTTCGCCTACTTGATACAGCATTTGACGTATTGATCATAGAGTAAATAATATCTATTTCTTTTTTCAAAAATGTTTTATTTAATTATTTTTTAAATCAAAATTACAACTCCAATACTTCTAACTTACGTGAAATTGACCGAGGATTCCGAATATGACAAAATTGAGACCAAAAAGTGCCGTCTTCTTGGCCTACAGGGCAAAAACTAACGTTGTAAAATGTTTGTTCTAGAAAAATCGTAAAACTATGAGAAAAACTGCGATTGGCCAAAAAGTTAATACCGTAAGCTTATAGTCCATGAAATTACCTATCATTTGACCTACGGGAGTATGGGTGTTGGAGGCTGTTGCAAAAAGTTATTAAGGTTTTAAAAAAATCCATTTTTAACAGTAATTTGCAAAAGCTATGAGAAAAAGTCAAACCAATTCTGGATGTCTATAGCACATTTTGAAGGGCTTCAAAAGACCTTTCGAATGCATCTAAGAGAGTTGGAATTGATGAAGTTTTACGGAAATGCGAGCAATTTTAAGATTTTTCATGTGTTTTGGACCTCAAACTTCAATGCCCGTTTTACCCCATTTCCCTTTGTCGTAGAGGGCTCATATTTGGCATGAGTTCATCTCATGTATAGACAAACAAACGCTGAAAGTGTCATCCAAATCGGAGCACCTCGATACGACCTGTTTCACATCGGTGAAAAACTCGCTCTTAAATATTACATTAAAAAAATAATTCATTTTTTCACAAAAAAACGGCATCTGGAGCAAATCACGACAAAAGTAACAAATTAAGCAGCTGTTCAAGCTATTTTTTTGCATAATGTTCTGATTGTTTTGCTTGATTTCGGTTACAACGGGAATAGAACAATGCAATTAGTACACCGATTTGAAACTTATTGCTCTAAAATCTCCTGTACCTATTCAGACTGCAGTCCCGTTTATCCCCAGTTGGCGGTAGTGATTTAAAGATATTTTTCAAAATATGTTTTTAATATAAAACATAAAATTCTAAACTTATCCAGAGTGTTACATTGTCTGGTATAATTTTATTTGTTTTCGTTTCTTGTTTTTTTAGAGAGTGGAATTGTTTAAGCACAACAAAGAACAAAAACTTTTTTTAATGTATTCTAAGCTATCTTAAGACTGGTGTCCTTGTTCAGATTGATGTGAAGCTTAACACCAATTAAGAGTTTTGAGCTAATTTTGAAAATCATAACAAATATAATGAAAACATAGATTTTTCGACCGTTTCCCGCGAAATTCAAAACCCGCGAAAATTGTACGTCCTAGTAGATAAAATAAAACTTTTACTCAATCTGAATTTGGATAAAAAAAATGGATTGACAAACGTCATACTCAATGTTTAAAAAAAAGAATGATTTCATGGAAAATAATAAGATGCCAGGTCTTTTGCAAATCTGCGCACCAAAGTTTCAATAGTCTGTGCACCAAAGTTTCAATAGTCTTTTGGAAGTTTAACCCTCGACAACCCAACCCCGCCTTTAGACGGGCTTCGATCTAAAAAAATCGCAAAAAATCAATTTTTCAACCATTTTTTGATCTTTAAACAGCATTGGAAAGAAGTAGGGGAAATCTACCCATTTTAATCCTAATAAGCGGTCGTGTTTGAATGATGCTGGATAATCTAGAGTCTCCCTTGAATTTTAATAAAACCAAGTACACCAACGAGTAGAGCAAGTTTTAGTGAACATTTCTGTTTATTTTCACTTTCACTAAAAGTTATTCTATTTCTTTACCAAGTATTTAACAAAAAAAAATTCCCAAGGGTATTCTAATCGAGGCGAATGCATTGGGCCACGCCCATTTTTCTAATATCGGCTTAGTTCTTTTTTCTTCCAACACTCTGTCGAGCTTTGCCATTTGCGCTGACAGTTCAAACGAACACTCACGAAAAGTGGCATTTATAGGGAAAGTTTCCTGGCATCGCTGGCTGTGCTGCTGGGGGTGTTGACGGCCAGCCTTTGTTCTTTTTTGCCTTCGTCTCTCGCTCGGTTTTCTTCAGCCTTCGATTGGAATGCAAAGTGAAAATTGAAACGTCAAACGACTTGGCGCGTTTGTTTTTTTGATGGCGCTTGCTAATTTATTACATTTTTTGGGATTATTCTTCAAGTGAGTGCCTTACTAATGATCAAAAGCACATGTTGCCGGTAGTTGGAAGCAATTTCATATCTTAAGCGCCGTGAAAAAGTAAGCGAAAGTGAAAAGTTAATTTTGGCGATATTCATTAAACGTTTGAGGGATTCTCGTGTGTGTCACTGTGTGTGCCAACAAAATGATGAGAAGTGGTCTCGCAAAATACAAATTATGATCAAAAGTGCATTAAATGTGATCTTTTTGACCAGTAAGTGGCATACATTTGAGTGCTTACTAGAGGCGGTGCTGTTGCTGGTAAGTTTATAGCCCAAATAGTATTTTTGGAGCTTTAATCGAGCATCAAACTCTCCATATGACGAAGATAGGTGTTTGATTGGAAAGGGTAGATTTCCCCTACTCTTAAAATTTTAATTATTTTTTTTTACTAACATTTCGTATATTTTTAGCAAAAAGAAGTATGCAATGATTTTTGTAGTGTCCCAGACTATGCCTGTACGCATTTTTTTACAATTTTAATGAAAATGCTTGAAAAACATGAAAAAAATAGATAGGCAGAATGTAATGATATGAGGTAGTAGAGTAGGTCAAATGCTACCAAAAACAAAGATAAACTTAACATGATAAATGCAAATTAAAATACTAAAATTAAAACAAGAAAAGCATGAAACAAGTAAATTAAAGATTTTCGTAATCGAAAAAAAATTGGGCAGTAGAGAGTGAATAATGATTTGTAATTATTATCTAAAATATTGTTTTGATTAGAGCGTCCGGGAAACGGGGAACATATTTCGTATTTTATAAACGGGATTTACTTGAAATAGTCATAAAAAATCATTTTTTCATTATATTTGTTATTTGTTAAGTTTTCCTACCTTAACTTCATAATGTAGTAATAGTAATTAGTCATTATTAGTGATAATCCAATTTCAATCTAAACAAGGACATCAGTTATCAGATAGCTTAAAAGAAATCAAAAATGGAATGTGGAAATGTAAAATCAGCAGTCAAGCTTTTCCATACTTTATGGATGACGCCATAGGTGTAAACAAAACTTCAAAGCTGTGCAACAAACGGAGTTGAACTGATTTGAATTAGATTACAATAATTTCAAGTATTTTTCAATTGAATTTCTTAATTTTCAAAACTTTTAACTTTTTCCTTATTAGTAGTAATTCCAGATTAAATTTGGGGAAAACAAGAACATCTTCAATGTGTTTATGATGTTAGTTCTGGGAATTGCCTTCTTCTCCCCATCAAACGGTATTCCTCCGAGAGGGGCGAACGTTTGCATTTTGGCTGACTCATGCAGGCTAGGGAAGAACATCGTGCCCGATCAAAGTCGCGATCGGCTCCACCACATCCGGAAATTTTAAACAGTTTTGATTAAAATGTACGGTGTTGGATTTTAGTCAAAGTGAATAATTAGTCATACTGTAAATGTATTCAGTTTGAGTGACTAAATTTAAGAAATAGAAACATTCATGAGTAATAACTTAATATTCCATTTCTTTAGGTTTTTTAAATGATTCTCATAAACATAACAAATTCATACATTTGCTTTTTGGGTAGAAATGATGAAATTTAGTATAATCTTCTGAATTCGAAACTTTACTGATTGATCAAATTTATTTTAAAATTTTGCGAGATAGATATTATAATCTCAATCCGTTGCATAAATTGCCGTTAAACGCGAGGAGAATCTCCCCGTTTCCCAGCCAAACATCTTCATTTCCCAACCCGTTACAAACTGCGGCGGCCTTCTTTCACTTTGCCGTGGTAGTGGTGTTTGTGGTTGCTTCCCAGCACCACTGCGCGCCTAACCTGTTCGTTCAACAATCCACCAGAGAGCTAAGCGTCGTCGTCGCGCTGCTGACCGTCACGGAGACTTTTCCTCCTCAACCCCGCTCTCTGTATGTGCTTTTACGTAATTACATGTTTCTGTCGAGCTCTCTTTCGCTCGCCTCTTTTTTTCTCCTCTCTTTGATATTTTTTGCTACCTTTTGTTTCTGCACCGACCAGGGAGCTCAGAAAAAAGGAAAGGAATTTAAATCCGGCTGATGTTGCTGCACTGCCTTGACCACCTCTCGCCCGTCGTCGTCGTCGTTCAATCCCAAAATGATGGTTCCTCCTTAACTTTGAAGTCGTCAGCCGAGCTGCTGCAAACAACAATGGAACCACCGACTCGTAATTCATCGACGTAGACGTTGTTACTTCTATGTGGTGACAACAAATCGACGACGTCATGCTGTGTTGTAAAAAAAACGCTAAACCTTGATTTTTCGTCAACAACTTTTAATCTTTTGATCACAATTAGGGGAACAGCACCTAATTCCAGCGTGCCTCTAATGTTGGCAGGTCAGAACTTTGACATTCAATTAGAGCTAGTTGTTCGGACTAGCAGTTCGGACAAACTGATTTTAAAAGCAGCTCTTTGTTTTTAGCGGCTTTAAACTAAAATTAAACCATTTTATTAATTGGGGAGTTCAAGTTGATTGATAAATTATGCTTACATGAACAGTTTCCCTAGTGTGCCCTTTTCTCACTTTGTGTGCTCGCTGGCGGGTTGTTCAGGCACTAGTAAAGTAAATACAATGTTCGAGTAAATTCCAATAGATATCAATTTAAGATAATCACTTACAAGCTACGATTCAAATAATTGTTGAACTGATGACCAACTTTTGCCCTCGTAGATCGCCCCACGCGGTGTGGAACAAATTGCTGATAAATAGCATAAATTCATTATTTGGCGACCCGCAAAGGGCGATAAACTGATCCTACTTACAAATGCAGTTAGATTATGTAGAAATATAAACAAACTTCCTCGGGTTCCACCAATAATTATCAAATTTTCTACAACTAAGCACAGATCACTGTGAACAATCAAAATGGTTTTCGCTTTATCCCAGATTCTCCGGCAATTCGTCGCGGGTCGGCTTTCCGGCCACCGAGTTCTAATCGTGCGTTCTCTTTTGCATGTCGTGTTTCACTTGCTGCAATTAGGCTGGTTCATCCCGGTGCCAACACTAGTTAAAAGTGTTTTCAACTGAAATCGTGTGATAAATAGCTCAATAAGAAGTGAGCAAGGAAGTTTCTATCAAAAGTTTTGCAAAATTAGTTGTTTAAATAGTGAATATCAGCAAATTGGATGGAGTTAGGAGCGAGTGCTTAACCTGCCAAACATACGAGAATTTCCCCTAGTTTCATTCCTGGATCACCTTCAAAGATTTGTTTTTTTTTAAGTTTCAAAAACAATTACAGTGGGAAGTTTTCCAACATTTTAAAATATATAAAAAAAAATATCAACAACATCTGACTCAAAAACAACTCAAAATTAAAAAAAAAAATAAAAAGAAATAGAGTTCTTTGAAGCTGTTTCACACATAACAAAAAACATTTTTGGTTCACTTCCGGTTTAAAAAAAATTTCAGGTACGTCATCAAGGGTGACATTGGGTCTGGGGGGTGAGATTGGGTCATACAAATTTCAGCATTTTTGTATGATCCGATCTCACCCCCTAGACCCAATGTCACCCCTGATGACGGTACCTTAAATTTGAGCTTCAATGTTTAAACCGGAAATTGACTTAAATTTGACATTCCTACTGTAACAGAACATGACAAATAATTATTAGTTATTGACAGTGACTCTTAAAATGCTGAGTTGCGTTAAAAAAAATATTTTTTTTTTAAAGGGCAACCAAGCAAGTTGTTGTGTTCTTATTCTAAAATTATTGAACTTACGGACCCAATCCTGGAATAATGTGATTTTAAAAATTGACAAATTTTGTTGTAAATCTTTATACAAATAGTTGCTTAACCCTTTCAGGCCTAATGGGTCATATATGACCCAAAAATGAAAATTTTCAAAAGTAGCCTATAATTTTCGTATGGTCATAAGAATCATTTTCCCATAATTAACTCAAAAAATATTTTTTTCAAAATTCAGGCCCTTTCAGGGTTAAAGGATGAATTAAAAAAATATCGATAGTTCCCGTGGTTTTGAAGATACTAAAATATTTGTAACAAAAATCTGGCTGCAAAAACATTGGTTGCTGTGTGCACCGTTAAAATTTAAAAATTATCATAAGAATTTTGTTATTTATGTATTTGCATTTCTTTCTCATTTGAATTGACTTTTTTAAACACATTTTTTACATTCAAATCACCCATTGTTTAATGTAGATCGAATTTACATTCAATCTTCAACTCACACCATTTATGGGCAGCTTTTGATCATGTCAATTAAAATGCTTTAGAAAAGCATAAAGCAAACAGACACTAAATTTCAAAAAATTATGGCAAACAAGCCATAATTTCTATATTTGCATGGAAAATGTGTTTAAAAAAAGCATTTTACACTAGTTCAGTTGTTTTGCAATCATTAGTTTTCTAAAAATGTAAGATTTAACGAAAACTTTAAATATAATTTGTACCCGTCTTAACGCAGTTAAAAAAAATGGTTTTATTACAGCCCAAAAATTGGTACAAATTTTGATTTAAAAAAAAGTGCTGGATTGCCTCTCTGAGCAATTTCATTTTGTATAGCTAAATTCCACGTTTTCATCAGAAATAAAGATGGCATTGCAATAATCAGGAAATTTATAACTTAATATATTGAACCATTCAGATATTAACTTTTTCTAATTAATTCAAAAGTTCTTATAAAAAACGCAATTAGCTAAATCATAACTACTACACGTAACTATCTACTATACGCAATTATCTCAAATCGTCGCTGACTTGCTACCTTGTCGTACGTGTATTTTGGGCCAAATTAAGAACGTTAAGAACGTTTGGGCCAAATTAACGAGTTAAGAACGCCGTTTTGTGCAGCTCATAATGTCTCAACTTTTGACCTTCACAGACCGTAAAATCGACTTCAATCCTGAGATATTCAATATAAAAAAAATAAACGAAAATACTCCGTGCATTGTTGTCATTTTTCATATGAAAGAACTTCCAAACTTGTTGTGCTATCTTGACTTGACACAGCCTGAAAATTGATGTAGGGTATTTTAACCATTAGTGGACCCCCTAGTAGAGCCGAAGCACATTTCTTACAAATTTTCAATATTTTAAGCACTTTTTCATAACCCTTTGTACAAAACAATGAAATCTGAAGTCTTTTGATCAATTTTGACTATTTGTTTCATCAGTTATTTGTTTTTGAGCAGAAAAATAGCCATTTGAAAAAAAGTTTTTTTGCCTTGTTATGGACCCCCTTTTCCTATAGTGGACCCGGGTCCACTATAGGCAAATTGTTATTTTTATACCAAATTTAACATTCCAACGCCCAAGGCTCCAAAAAAGTTGGAACGGTAACTTCAACTCGCTGGCTCTCAGGCCTTACTCAACCAATCAAGATGATTCTTTTTTCCAGTGATTTGTTAGGATGTCTGGATTATTCTAGAACTTTGCAGAACTTAATTTGATCAAATCTGTAATTTTTGCGATCGAAAACATCGTTCCAACTTTTTTTTTCGAGTGTAAAAAAAATCGCCGAAAATTCCGCGGAGGTGGAACGATGTTTTCGGTCGCAGAAATTACAGATTTGTTCAAATTAAGTTCTGCAAAGTTCTAGAAAGATCTAGACATCCTAACAAATCACTGGAAAGAAGAATCATCTTGATTGGTTGAGTTAGGCCCGAGAACCAGCGAGTTGAAGTTACCGTTCCACCTTTTTTGAGAGGCTTGGGCGTCCGTGTAAGTTGGACATGCGTTGGGCGTTCCAGTGTTAACCGATATTTGATGTTTTGATGCATTGTGTAGGTCTAATGATAGATATAATGAATAAAAGATGGATTTTTCTCACTTTTCATTATAAACAAATATGTTTTGTTAACAAATTTGGCTTTAAACAATAAAAAACCTAACAGACATTTAAACACATTTATTTACGAAAAAGATCAGAGAAAACGTCTCAAAAACCACTATAAACATAAAAATAAAAAAAGTAATCTTGATGCAAATTTTTCCATATTAATAACATAAATGGTTGACCGAAACTAAATAATAGATTTGTTTACAGTTGCTGATAAAACCGCGCATGTTTATTTAAAAAAATGTTTTGTTATTGATTTGTTATTATAAAATATCATTTCAAACTGCAATTATGATGCTTCAGTTAAGTACAATGAACTATAGTTTTGATCAATTATAAATTCTTACGGCTTCAGCATTTTTGGTACTTTTAACATGAAAACAGCTACATATATGTATACTCACACGCAGAAAAAGGCATATTTGAATCAACAAAACATTTTGTTGATTTGAAAATCTAGATTTTTGTTGAATCAACGCTAAACGTCAAAGCAACTTTTTCAAAACAACAAATGATTTTTGTGGAATTGAGAAAATCAAGGTTTGTTTCAACGCAAAATCGGCGTTGATTATATTCAACAAAATTTTTGTTGAAACAAACCTCGTACAGGCTGATTCAACAAAACATTTTTCTGCGTGCATAATTGAAAAAAAAATGCGTTTAGGTTGATAACAACATGCATTTATTGTATGTTTAAGAGAAACTTTTGCTTGAATACACAGTTTTCTTCATTTTTGAAGGTTAAATTAACAGGGGCCCACTTTTGAAAAAGTTTGGATTTCGTTGTCCTGTATTGGACCCCCCCTGATTTTTGCTCGAAAATGACAGCTCTTCGCTTTATTTTAGTAAAGATCCTTAAACTTACATTATTTCGACTTGCTGAAGTTAAATAATCAGTCAAAAAATGATTGGATGGTTAATTCAATCATAAAATATAAATGCAGTTTTGTTGTGAAAATTCTAGTGGCCATGGCTGATTTCAGATATCGAACTCAAAACACTTATTTTGGTGAAAAGGACAATTCAATTTCAGTCAACATTGTTTTAAATGATGCTGAACATACCAAACAAAAGATTTGTAGACAACAACACGCTTGAAATTGTGATTTTATTGAATTTTTCTTCAAAAACCCTTCACGTGAAGACTTCCATCATTGTCATGATTTTTCGTTCAAAGATATAAATTTTGCGTCGCTTTCAATATTTTGACAAAATTCCTTCAACAAGTTGTTTAGAATAGTACCCTACACATGCTGATTTCTTTTGGTAACGATTATCCCATTCCTTGTAAAGTTATGGAAATCGTCATTAATCAATGATTGCCAACTAGGACGTCAATGACTGTGCCACAAAATTATATAAATTTTGAAGCACAATTGATTTAGATCAAAAATTCCTTCAGTGGCTTCAAGATGGCAACAACCGGCACATGCTGATTCCTTTTGGTGCTGAAATTCGTTAAATTGAATTTAATACAGAATATTTTATAGTGATGATCAAATTTCTTCCAAAATGATCAACGGCTTCACCTTCAGAGGGTCCTCTATAGGAAAGGGGTCCACTAATGGATAACATACCCTAAGTGCGACAACTGGTCAAAGGGATTTCAGGCCAGAACGCTTCGGACAGAAAGTCCGACCAACTTCGGAAGGTCAGCCAAACAAAACATTATAAAGAATACATATTTTATAACAATACTATGAAGTCATAGTAAGTTTTAATCCAAATGGTTTTTGTGACGAGAAACAGCATTGACATACTCAAAAGAAATCACCTACACTGCCGAACAATAAAAGACCACACCAACTAACGCGCAAAGAGACGCCGTCGTGGTGAAATTAGGACAACGAACGACCTTTTCTCGGTCACCACTTTGGCTTTGCCAGGCAGCAGTGCTCCCAGCAAGCAAACAATGAGCATGGTGAACCGTGGTGTGCCGTCAGGTGGCCGTACGTACATTACCACGATGTCGACGGCGTCAGTCAGCAGCGACCGACGACCGACCGGGCCCCATAAAGTACTGCCGGGGAAGCAGCAGCCTTGAACTGGATCGTTGACAATGTCATCAGCCAACCCAAAGAGCTCGCGCGGCGGTGGTGTGTGTTTGTGGACGGGAATACAACGAATTTGACTTCCTCGCAAGTGATTCATGGGGTTTGTTGGGGGGAAATTGAAGTAATACTTGGATGGGCTAGTATTTTCCGTTAATTAAATTTTTTGCTTGGTCAACAAACCTCCGAATTTCATATTTTGCCGAATATTTTAAACTGTGAAGAATTATTTATGAAAAAATAAAGGCATTCGTAAATTATTAAAATTAATCAGTCTATCCCTCTCTTACTTGACGTGAACTGTCACTTGAGTGAAAGGGATAGACTGCTTGTTCACAAACGCAGATTCGCCCTATTGAAAAGTTACTACGGCATTGTTATTGAGCTTATTTGTGACAGTAGCATAACCGTATACTTAATTTTGTACCGTATAGTTCAATTTGTTCTTTTCATAATTCACAACTATTTTGTTTATCATTATTTTGAAGGTTATTTTGATGATGAATAGGTTTCATTTTTTAACTCAAACAAAAAGAAATATCAGTAGTTTGATAATTCATTGTCGATCAGAACCAGGAACAAAGTTTTCAAATTGCGTCGCAAGTGTAGATCATATTTAGCAACACTTCTTGAAACAATAAAAGTGGGTTAACAGATATTTGAAATTATATTATTATTTTTAACTTTCTGCATCCCAAATCATTAAATTGATTCGTTAACGAATCAATTAAACTTGCCGTTTGCATTCCAACCCTCATTCACAATTCCAAATCCTATTACACAAATCGGTGCAATTCAGGCAACACAGGCAACTCATTTCAAGCCGATTACATCAATCCAACCCCATTCTCCGCTCCGCGGCCATCACACCAGGTCAATCCAGGTACGAAAGTATGGCCTACATCCCACACTTTTCCCCTTCCCCGTCAGCCCAAAGTTCCCGTAGCTCTCGAGGGATGGTCAATCCGCGTATGCTCCAATTTTGCCTCTCCCCCATTTTCTCCGCCAACGGTCCACCAACCTGAGTGCGGCGACGTTGACCTCAATTCCGAGTACGCGGCGCGGCCAATTTGTACGACCTTCACCCTGAGCAGTAGCCCGTCGTCAGCAGAGAGCGGTTGAGTGCACCCCCCCAACTCGCACACACATGGGCTGACCACCGCGATCTCTCGCTGTTTTGAGCGCGTGTGAGTGTGCGGGAACTCCGGCTAGAGGTGAGTGTTTGCGCGTTTTTCGCTTGTTTCGCGGCGTCGTCGTCGTCATCGTTTCTTTCTTCCTTCCTTCCTTCTTGGCCGGTCAGCGAACCCTCGCGAGCGCGCGCGGTCTTGGCCGACTGCAGACAGCAAAGCAAGCCTTTGACGCCGGACTTTTAAATCGCCATACTCAACAAACAAACAAACAAAACAAATTGAGCCACACGAATATGCCTTATCTGTGCGATGACGGTGTGGGTCTCACCTGGAACCTATGCGGGTAATTCTCCGTCAACTCACACAGCAGTTTCCCCGACCCCTCTTAGATTTGCGTGAAACTTTGTCCTAAGGGGTAATTTTTGTGTACGAATCCGAGGTCCGTTTTTTGATATCTCGTGACGGAGGGACGGTACGACCCCTTTAATCAGAATAATATTTTTTCAGTACTCAGATTTCGTGAAATTCGAACCTTCTAAGATGTGAGTATATGGGGCATCTGTCAGATTTGAGTAAATTTTACTCAGAATTAATCGAAAATTGAATGAAATTCACCAAGATAAAATAGATAAAATTTAGTGAAATCTGACAGATGCCCCATTTATTCATTTCTAAGTAGGTTCGGTTTTGACGAAAACTAAGAGATTTAAAATAAGGAGGAAGTTTCGTTTATAAGGTCTCAAAATGCTTTGTGAAATGGAAAAGCATGTTTTTTTTTTATTTTTGCAATGCTTAACTAACACAGTGTACGGGAAATTCTCGTATGTTTGGCAGGTTAAGCACTCGCTCCTAGCTCCATCCAATTTGCTGATTTTAACTATTGAGCAATTCTCTATGAAATCGGTCTTTTTTCTTCAATTTTAATTTTTGCAATTTTTAATCCGACTGAACCTTTTTTGGTACCTTTGGAATGCCTAAAGAAGCCTTTTTGCATTATTAGTTTGTCCAAATAATTTTCCAAACAAATTTGGCAGCTGGCCATACAAAAATGATGTATGAAAATTCAAAAATCTGTATCTTTTGGAGGAATTTTTTGATCGATTTGGTGTCTTCGGAAAAGTTGTAAGTATGGATATGGACTACACTGAAAAAAATGATACACGGTAAAAAAAATTTTGGTGATTTTTTTTAACTTTTTGTCACTAAAACTTGATTTGCAAAAAAAACAATATTTTTAATTTTTTTTTATTTTTTGATATGTTTTAGAGGACATCAAATGCCAACTTTTCAGAAATTTCCAGGTTGTGCAAAAAATCTTTGAGCGAGTTATGAATTTTTTAATCAATACTGATTTTCTCAAAAAATCGAAAAATTGGTCGTAAAAATTTTTCAACTTCATTTTTCGATTTAAAATCAAATTTGCAATCAAAAAGTACTTCAGTGAAATTTTGATAAAGTGCACCGTTTTCAAGTTAAATCCATTTTTAGGTGACTTTTTTGAAAATAGTCGAAGTTTTTATTTTTTTAATTAGTGCACATGTTTGCCCACCTTTGAAAAAATATTTTTGAAAAACTGAGAAAATTCTCTATATTTTGCATTTTTGAGCTTTGTTGATACGACCCTTAGTTGCTGAACCATTGCCATGCAAAGGTTTAGAAACAGGAAAATTGATGTTTTCTAAGTCCCACCCAAACAACACACCATTTTCTAATGTCGATATCTCAGCAAATAATGGTCCGATTTTCAATGTTAAAACATGAAACATTCGTGAAATCTTCCGATCTTTTCGAAAAAAATATTTTCAAAATTATTAAACCAAGACTAACATTTTAAAAGGGCGTAATATTCAATGTTTGGCCCTTTTGAAATGTTAGTCTTGGTTTAAAAAAAATTAAAATATTTTTTTTCGAAAAGATCTGAAAGTTTCACGAATGTTTCATGTTTTGACATTGAAAATCGGACCATTATTTGCTGAGATATCGACATTAGAATATGGTGTGTTGTTTGGGTGGGACTTAGAAAACATCAATTTTCCTGTTTCTAAACCTTTGCATGGCAATATCTCAGCAACTAAGGGTCGTATCAACAAAGCTCTAAAATGCAAAATATAGAGAATTTTCTCAGTTTTTCAAAAATATGTTTTCAAAGGTGGGCAAACATGTGCACTAATTTTAAAAAATTAAACACTTCGACTATTTTCAAAAAAGTTACATAAAAATGGATTTAACTTGAAAACGGTGCACTTTATCAAAATTTCACTGAAGTACTTTTTGATTGCAAATTAGATTTTACATCGAAAAATGAAGTTGAAAAATTTTTGTGACCAATATATTTCGATTTTTTGAAAAAAATAGTATTGATTAAAACATTCATAACTCGCTCAAAGATTTTTTGCACAACCTGGAAATTTCTGAAAAGTTGGCAATTGATGTCTTCTAAAACATATCAAAAAAAAAAATAGTGTTTTTTGCAAATCAAGTTTTAGTGACAAAAAGTAAAATAAAAAATCACCGAAATTTTTTTTACCGTGTATCATTTTTTTTCACTGTAGTCCATATCCATACCTACAACTTTGCCGAAGACTTCAAATCGATCAAAAAAATCCTTCAAAAGATACAGATTTTTGAATCTTCATACATCATTTTTGTATGGGCAGCTGCCAAATTTGTATGGAAAATTATATGGACAAACTAATGATACAAAATGGCTTATTTGGGCATACCGAAGGCACCAAAAAAGTTTCAGTCGTATTAAAAAATACAAAAAATAAATCGAATGACCGAAATCTGAGAGAACTGCTCTTTTTAAACAACTAATTTAGCAAAACTTTTGATAGAAATTTGCTAGCTCATTTCTTATTGAGCTATTTATCACTCGAATTTAATTAAAAACGTTTTAATTGAATGTCAAAGTTCTGACCTGCCAACATAAGAGGCACGCTGGAAATAGATGCTGTTCCCCTAAATGGTTATTTGGACAAATCTAGCTGACATAAATTGTATACTTTTTATGTAATTGCGTTTTGTTGCGTATTATTATGCCATCAGTTTATTTCGATTGAAGTGATCATTATAAAGTCCTGATCTCGCTCTACTTTCCCCAAATGATCTCACTAACTTTGACACCATTTTCGCTCCGTAAGTTTACAGTAAATACACACTCGTGAAACTTTATCAAATGACAGTCCCCTTTTCCCAAACGGCAAGTGTGACATTAGCATAAAAGGGGTCCGATAAACAGCGATTACAGGCTTGCACACCGCCAATAATGCAACCAACAATAACAGGGCAAAAAACAAGAGTGTTTATTCCGTTGAATAATGATTTTTCGCAAGCACACACACATACTCAGCTGCTACTGGCTGGATGGCTCGTATTATGCACCTCTACATGATATGATTGGCAGGTACAAGACCCAGGGAATGCACCACCGCGGTTTGGCTGCTGTTTTAACGGTGTGTGTCAGCGACGGCTGGGCTTTTGGTCGGTGTGTTTGTGTCGGTCTATCAGTTTGTCTGTCTGTCCGTAGAGCACGAGCAGCTTGGCTTTGAAACTGCAACGAGTTGCAATAGTTGAGCGGAGGATACAAATCAGGATTTTAATTTGTCAAAAACCAAAATTTTGTAACATTCGATGAAATTGAGTTAAATCACATCAAAACCGAACTAGGACAGCAAAATTGAAAAAAAAATCCGATGGTTTTTATTTTTTAGAAGAAAATCCCAATTTTATCCCCCGTGTCTAACGCTTTGTCTCTGATTATGAGCTGAAACAAAAGCGTGGCGGTCGCTATCCACGCGGGTGCACACAACTAAATATAATACGATGGTAGTTATTGTTCGTACTTATTGTTGCTATTTTGATGTGCCGGCCGAACTGGAGAGTCCGGAAGGCAGGCATTTGCGGCAGTTGTTTTCGTACATCAACTACTCGGGATTGTAATGAATTAATGTAGAATGCTTATCCATTACTTCCAATTACGGTTCTATTCCATTTCCACAATTATATGTGACTTAAAAATTTCAATTGAGTTACGAAAAAAGTAACAATTTTTTTATCATTTTTTTTTTATTTTACATCGATAACTTTTAAGTACGCCATACATTTGGCCGTCCAATTTTACATAAAAGTTCTTTTGACACCAAATTTCCAAATCATCACCATTTCAGGCTACAAATTACTGTAAAACGATTGATAAAAATTGGAAGAGGTCGGTTCACGCAAATCGAAGAGGAGTCGGGCCAACTGCTGTGTGAGTTCGTTGAGAACTATTCCATATATTTTTATATTTTTTATTTTGCTTTGATTAAGTTGACAAAGAACTTCCAACCCTTGACCTTTTTTTTATTCTGTCATATTTTTTAAAAATTTGGTCTATGAGCGTTGGTTTGATTCAATCGAATGTTCCTAACAATTTTATGGTTATTGATTCTTAAAAAGCACATATACGAAATCTCCTTTCCAATTTTATTCTTACGTTTATTTCCGTAATCGATAAAAAACAAATTGTACAGGTTCATAACACATAAAAAATATGAAAGGAACAGAACAGTTTGAGCTGATATGGTTATGGACACTTTTTTCGAATCTCCCCCCCCCCTACCCTTCGTGGACAATTGCACATACAAAAAAAATCAGTTTTGTATGGAGCGTGGTCAAAGATAAAAGATTACATTAAAGATTAAAAATAAATGTTGAATCTATCGTAAATCGTAAAAGGCGTTACATTTTTTATATTTTGCCTAATTGTTTTTCATTTTCATTTGCCGATTTTTTTTAATAACTCTTTAAACTTGTATTTTAGTTTTTTTGGTCTTCGCGTGGACGTTTGGACCGAGGAATTAAACAAATGGACTAAATTTGCATCAGCCTGCAATTATGCAGAATAATTTCAGTTGAGCTTTTGCTTAAAAAATCACAAAATATCAGTCTATTTTTTTTATCTGTGGACCAAAATTCTTAATTGGATAATGGTTGAAAGCCCTTGTTGGAGTACAATTTTTTTCCATAATAATTTGAATTTGTATCATGAATTATTTTTGTATACCTCACATAATTTAAATGTGAAAAAGCACATTTTTTCTGTCAGAAACAATTGTGTGATATTTCCAACTGTGTCTTTAAATCATAAAAAAGCATTCAATTAATAGTAAAAATCTCCAATATTCAAATTTCTTTTATCTCAAATGCTTATTAAAAAAGATAAAAGAATTGAGCAAAGTCAATGCTATCATTTTTCTGGTCAATCTGACAGGAAAATCCACCCAAACAAAATTAATGTAGTTATACTGAATAATTTTAAAAACTTCGTTAAAGAAAAAAGAGTGAAACAAAACTTGTGTTCATTTCTCTCCTACAATGTGGGCAAAGTACACCGGCAAATAAAAATCTCATTACCGGCGGCACCCGTTTATGGGCTCACGTTCTAAGCTTTTTTTGCTGTTGTTGCAACAAACAGTTACCTATCGATGCAGTTTGCTGCTTAAGGTTCCTGAAACAGATCCGCGTGCTCGTAAATAAAAAGTGATACAGCGGCGGCGGCAACAGCACAATAATAATAAATCGCCATAATGCTTGATCTTGAAAATCAACAGAGAAAAAAAACCCACCTCACACACACACAGACCACGCGGTGTGCGCTCGGCATTTGACCCTGGAGCAGCCGACGACGGTGTGCACTGCGCTTCGTCTCAGTCTCGTGCACTGACCGTTTTGATGGCGACGACGACGGCTTAGCACTCCGTGTTCTAAGCTGAACAATACACAAAGCGTGCTGCCCGGCCCGGACTTTGTGGTCAGCGGCTTCCGGATGTGTGTGCGATGTTGCTGCTGCACGAATCCGGATATTGTAGAGATGCTTGTTAGGGCGTTTTTTTTGTTGGAGCAAATCTGGAGTTTTTTTTTTTAAATGGTTCAATAAACCAAATTTTCAGTTTTGCTTTTTGGGTGTTTTTTTAATACCCCTGACTCAAGGCGGTTTCAAAAACACCCAAAAAGCAAAAACCGGAAATATGGTTTAATGGACCTTTAAAAAAAAAAGAAATTAGTTTGGATTTTATAAAATGTATTTAATTTTCTTCCCGATCAGACGGAAATAACTTGGGAATAACATTTTTGATATTTGAAAATACTAGGCCAATAACATTTTATGTTATTTAAAACAAGATTTGTTATTCGTCGTTATGATTTTTTTGTTATTGGATTGTCATTGCAATAACAGACTTATAACATTTTTAGTTATTCTTCAAACAAATCTTTGTTATTATTTTTGTGCTAAAACTAAACAACTAATCCGATTATCCCAATAACAGTTGAACGTATTCTTTCATAACAAAAAAAATTATTCCAAAGTTGTTTTGACTTTTAATCAATATCAGACCAATAACAAATATTGTTATGATATCATAAATTGTTATTCATCTCTTATACAAAAAATGATTTTTCAAAAATTATTTCTAAACACTTTTTGTTATTTTATCAGTATTTGTTATTGAAATGGTATGAATTTATTTATTACTGTCTGTTCGGGATACTTCAAATAACATTTGATGTCTTTGAATAACAACAATTGAACATCTTATATGAGCCAAACATCATGTTCAATGCATGTTATGGATGATTTTTTATCTTTTGTATCGTTTAATGAACAAAAATCAAAGTATCTCTAGGATTTTTTCTCAAAAATTATTTTCCCTTAAAGAACACTTAGCTAGCCAAATCTAAACGTAAAAAGATATGAACCCTCCCTGCAAAGGATTATGAATTGATCTCAGTTGAAAGGTTCTCCAAACTATTTAATTTACTCTGCCCTTAAAATTTTTAAATTTTGAATCAATTAGAGTACTTTTAGGCTTTTTTCAAATATCGAGTTTGAGACCATTATTTTTTAAAATTAAATCGAAATTTCGTTAACGCCACCCTTGTTTACGGTAACATAAATATATGTTTCAATTAGGTTAGATTTAATTTAATGTTTCAAAAGTTTATTCTCAAACATTTTAAGGGGACCAGGGCATCAAATGATTACTTGAAATGTTTTTTCTGGGGAATAATAGTTTTAGTTTATTTCATGTGTTAAAAATTACGTGAAAATTTAGTTAACGAAAACGTTTATGCTTTTATTGAAAATTTATCAAATTTTTAAGAGAAACATAAAAGAAACAGAAACAGCCAGAGGGTATCTGATGTCGATTTTTTATTGTCACCTAAGCGCGTATTTTTTTTTTATTTCAAGGACAACACATTACATACAATTTTTAATGCTTGTTTATTTGAATGATACATTCTGAATACATTTTTCTGCTTTAATGAAAATAAAAACAATTCAAAGTAAAATGCCCACAAAAAATATTATTGAAATTCAAAACAAAGTTTGCATTATTGTGAATTATTCATCAGTCCAGTTGTTTTGTAATCATTAGTTTTCGAAAATTCTGAGTATTGACAAAAACATTTTTTTTTCGATCATCAGAATTTCATAATTAAACTTCTATTTAGTTCAATTTTTGAAGCTATCGTAAAAAAAATGTTTGCCTCTGATTTTTTCGGGCCGATTTTAAAAAGGGGGTTGCAGAGAGGCGTGACTTTAACCCTCTCCCGCCCATGGTTACTCCAGAGCACCAAAACTTTGAACTCAAATATCTCGGAACTGACACAACTTTTCATGTTGCTTTAAGTTGCAGGTGTTCATGTAGAATGTATACTAACATCTCCCCAAATTTCATCAAATTTGGTTAAGCACAAGCAAAGTTACAGTGTGAAATGTAAACAAAAATGGGCCAATTTTAGGGAAATAAATAAGACCTGTTTTCGAAAGCCCGTAAAAATTACCAAACACAAAATTTTATGAAATAAAAAATGTTTTGCTATCATTTGAACCTTGGACAAGAACCCCTGTGAATAACATTGTGAGTTTGGACCGGTTTTAAATGTTTTTCAACCTTTTTCATTTGGTGCACCAGAGCACCACCTAGGCATATGAGCAACTAAAATATTCAGGAGCACTTTTTTCTAAATTACAGAAAAAGCTTATTTTTATCAAAACAAAAGTTTATAAACGTTTTGACTATTCATTAACAAAACAATACATTATTATTAGACCGATAGTCTTATTATTTTCCACAGTTTTCATGAAAATGGTTGTTTGTGGTTTTTGAATGAGCCAATCAAAGAAACCTGAAAATGCAGAGATTTAAGAATTTGTAGTTAATACTTCAGAAATATGGTCTTACAGCAAAGAATAAGTAGTTTTTAACACATTTCGAAGCGTTTACAAACAAATGAACCAATAGATTTGAAGAAAACGAGATTTTGTGGTTTAAAAAAAAGTTGCTCATCTTCCTGATGGTGCTCTGGTGCACCACTTCAAATTCTACTTTTTTGCCCCAATTCTATGTTTGTGTGTCAAAGTAAAGTATTTCCTGCATTATTGTACCAAAATTAAGCCATTTACTATTTTTACGATAAGCAAACAGCTCTGGGCGTTAGAGGGTTAACTTTGGCATTATAGAGTTTTGAAAATTGTAAACATTTTTCATTGATTTATATCCATTCCGGAACATTTGACTACATATTGTTTCAATGAAGGGCACTGAAACTATGGCCAACCTTTACCACGTTATGATTGCGATGACGTCAACAGGACTTAATTTCTTGTTAAAAGAAAAAAAAAACAAGAGACTTCTCAAAAGGAAGCCGAAGCCGGTTGGTTCTGCAAACAGGTGACCCGGAAAGCTGTTGTCGTCGCGCGACTAGCTTTTGTAACTGAGAGTGGTGGTGCTGATGGTTACCAATTTGTCACGTGCTACGGTGCACGTTTTAGCAACCCGGCCAACCTGGCAGGCGGAGGTTTGCACACGTGCCGAGTTTGAACATTAGTATTCACACCCCCGTCAACCGCGGCAGCTTATATACACTGATACAAAGTGGCCACTAGCCTAACTAGTACTTTGTGTGTGAATGTGTGTGTGTGTGAGTGGCCGTAGGCGCGATGTGCACGTTTGTTGGGATGGGGATTTCTAGCGAAGTCAAAGCAGGGAATAAAAAAGTATTCATTTGTTTGCAACCTGTTCGACACCGCTTAAGCACATAAGCACCAGCTAAATCGATTGACCGTGCAGCGAGTGGCAAGTTCACGGTGTGACGATTGATTTCTAAGGGGATTACTGCGAATCGTTGGCGTTTCCAGTCGTACTGAGGGTTACAACGAATTTCAAATGATGACAATTGGATGAAAAACCACTTTATGCTCGATTTTGAGAATAAATCATTAATTTTCGATTTAAAAATTAGTTTTTATTAAAAAGCTTGGAGAAATTACTGTAACATCGTCTGAAAAACATGGATGATTGGCCAAAAACTTAAAATAAAATGTTTACCAGCCTTATCAGAAATTTGACCATCATTTTCTGACAGTTTCAGAATTTGAAAATTGAAATAATTTTTTTGTCACATAATCGAACTTAAAGTAAAACTTGAAAAGAGCGCTATTAAAAACATCAAAGTATTTTCCGATTGCAAATTCAATTTTACAACAAAAAGCAATTCCAAAAAATGTGTGCTTTAAATTATTTTTCTTTCAAAAATCCATATTTTTTCATAAATTAATTACTTAGCTGCAATTGTATTTCAATACTTCTTAGTGGCTCAAAAGATGCTTTTTTCTGGTCCCTGATGGGAATATGAACCAAAAATCAATAATTTTAGAAGTAGCTATTATTTTCGTTTGAGCCCTAAATCATTTTTCCATCACCAATTTTAAATTCTGGCTGAAAGGGTAAAAATATTTTAAAAATATTTTTGAAAATTTAAAAGAACTGATTTAAGGAATGAAGAGTGTAGAGTTTAACTATTTCCTCTTGATGGCCCAGCAATAACAATAACTTCCCGAGTTATAGAATTCCGAATATTTACACTCCATTTTTTGTATAGATAGCTGCCAAAATTTCAGAGTCCAAGGTCAGAGGTCAGAGGTGAGTGGAAAGTCCATGGGAATTCTTCGTCAAAGAAAGATACAAATGAAATCCATTTCCGATTTTCGTGCAGAATTGCTCAATTGACTTTCAAAAGAAAATGCAGAATTGCCAAAAACAAATCAACATTCCATATTTTGTTTCGATTAAAATAAAATATTTCTTAACCTAGACTTCCTAGGTATCTGAAAATAGTTAATTCCAACGAAAGTTTATAAATACTTACTTTAGGTCGTTGTTAATATTATTCAAAGTTTAATCCCTCGGCTCTGGCGCAGGTCAAGGGGGGAGGTCATAAAAATAAATAAATGAATGAAAATTGAAATAACAAGCGAAAATTTCATCATTTCAATTAAAAAATTGTAAAATTTTATTGAAGTACTTTGAAAAAATATCTGATTGCTCCTGATTCTTCGAACCGATTTTTAAAAGGTTGTGAGGGGAATCGGAAAATGCAATGCATTATCGGATTCTTTGGACGATTTTCTACTAGGAGAAGGTTAAAATAAGTTTGTAAATAATTGATATTATGTGTTTTGAAATTGTCATATAAAATGTGAAAACATTTGATTCTTGCTTCGATTTTAGTTCAGAGTGTAATGTGATTCGATAATTTTTTAAACAAGACTAATTTTAACGAATTTTAGGCAAATTTTTTACTATTTAACCATTTATATTAAATATTTTATGTTTTTTGTTAAAAAGCTTATAAACTTAGTTAAATATTCATACACATTGATTTTTTTCTTAAAAGCTGTATCAGACATCTTAGTTATGGTACATTTGACGTAAACATATAATTTGAACTCATTTAATCTGATTTTTACAAGAATAACTATGACTATCAAAATAAGCATATTCAATGCAATTATGTTTTTAAACACAATTGAAAAAACTTTTTATCAAAAATAGTGCATGCACCTTGTGTGGCCTACCCTAGTACATGTTTTAAAAATAGAAATCTTAAGATTAACCTTACCAGTTGGAAAATATTCAAAAAACAAATGGAAATTCTTTCAATGTAACCCCGGTTTACGGTACCTTAGAAAATATTCTTATTCCGTCTTTTGATTGAAATGATTTTAAATAAATAAGTGTAAATTTTGTAAACTTCGACAAATTTGCTTTGTCGTAATGTTTAAGAACAACGGTTTTTCTTTAAATGTATTGTCCAAGTGGACAAATCCTTATCCCATCTAAAGTGTTCACGTGGTTTATGAACAGCCCCCAATGCCTGTTCTGCAAGTTATAGTCGTTATAGTGAATCAAATCCTTATAAAACGATATTAAAAAGGCAAACAATCATAAACTGCCTCTTCGAATCCTCCTCTTAGTCATCATCAAACTTCCAAATCCCATTACGCCACGTTCAATATCCTCCTCAAAGTCCCTGTCAGACTGGCTGCTGAATCCTGCAAAACCGCCCACGTAAACTTTCCGCATCCGGTGATGAAATTCTAACCCCCAAAGCGTATGCGGGGAGGATCAAGACCAAGTATCTCCCACCTCCAACCAATGGGCACACATACACCTTCACATGTATATCGATTTGTTCGCACACACACACACACACACACACACAGCAAACGTGTGCTCACGTTTGGCTCGGTTGCAGCGGCAGTCGACTTGTCGCGTGACATTCTCCTTGAACAATCATTTTCAGATTTCCTCTTGGCATGGTACGAGCACATACACACACACGTGCAAACTCAAAGTCTGTGCAGCAGCATTCGCATTCGAAGCGGGTTCTTCATGGGAAGGCGCGCGCAATGAATTGAGCATCGAGACCTGGAGAGGAGTTGTGGAAGTCTCTCGCTAAAGTTTCGCGTGCCAACGGCCACGTACACACACAGTTAGTTGGTGAAAATGGGGGGAGAAGGGGAAAGGGTGGTTTGTAGAACGTAGTGGGTGCACAACAACACGGTCCCCTTAACAGAGTTTTGCAACTGCCGGGCAGCAATGTTCTGGTTTTGGCATAATATTGGTGAAAATTAACAAAAATTTGCAATTATTAAAAAGTGAACAATTGACACCATAGACTTAATTTATGTTTTTAGAGCTTAAATCGTATAATTTATTTATATTTTTTGTTTCTTTAGAAACGTAAGCAGATATTATAAAATAAGCAAAACAAAATAATTTTTGAAAAAACAAGGTTCAAAATTCAGCAGAGATGCATTGTTTAACTTTTAGGACCTTCCCTAGAAATCGTTGATTCAAAAATGAGTGGTAAAACTTATTTCAATTATGGGGCCATCCAGAAACCACGAGAACACTTTTTGAGGTAATGTCCAAAAAAGGAAAAACCTTCATAATTTTCTTAACTATTTGATAAGCAATATTTTCAAAGAAGATGTCTCTTAGTCAATAAAAGTTTCTAACACTCACGCAGTAAAAAATAATTGCCGCGATCCTGCCAGGAGTCGAACCTGGAATCTTCTGATCCGTAGTCAGACGCGTTATCCATTGCGCCACAGGACCCTTCGATGTCTCGGAGCCGCTCGGTTGCTCTCAGATGGAGCGCCACGTGACTTGTTTATAAAACGTTTCAATTTCGCCTGCCTATATGGAACGCTCATATACAAGGCAGGCTACATGCTAGGGGAAATGTTCCGCTTTTCATCCTTATTAAAAATCAAATAATCTTATGAGATTAAATAGGCTTCCATAAAAAGAATGCAATCCCTATATTAAACTTTGTTGACATGCGTAAATATGAAAAGTAGGACGAAAATAGACGCAACCCTCCTAACGAACGAACAAAGTGCGTTTTCGGCCTATGAAATGATGAACTTGCGACGCACGAAACCGTATCGGGAGAGCTAAACATTGTGTCGGTATTTGAACGTACATTGCTGTATCGATCTGAGCGTTTAGTTCGTCATCCATATTTTTGTTCTTTTTGGGTTGAATAAAAATTGTTGTAGTCATTCACAAATAAAATTATGTTTTTCGACAATGTTCAATTATTTTTGATTACCATTTTGCTGATTTTTTAACAAAATTCAACCATTATAATAAAATAATTAAACGTTCTCCATGAACGTTTCCTCTCAACATCTCACTCTCATTCTCTTGTGCTCTGCCCCTGGTTCAAGGCAGAAAACATGCCGCTAGATGATGCTTTTCTAATCGTGCTCTGTGTGTGAGGGCGCTCGGCTGGTCGCTGGTCTTGTCAGTGTGTGAAATTACTTTTGAAATGTTGCTAAACACATTTCTTCGCTTTATGGTCGGGTTTAGCGTTTTTCGCTCTTCATGAGGAACAAGCGCGCTCACTTTGGACGGGGTGAGCAAGCAAGAGTTGGTTTGATGATTTTGTTCATTCATTTTCTTCTTTGTGTGGAACGTATTGGTTAGAATGTCAGCAGGAATTATCGAATGTATGAATGTTCAAAAATGGTTAAATTTTACATTTTGCAACATAATAGTTTGGTAATTTTGTTTGCCTTTGCAGAAGGAATTTTTTGTTTTGATTCGATTATCCGAAATTGTGATTATCTGAAGTGATTTTTTCCAAGGTGTTCGGATAATCGAGTCTGAACTGTATTACCAAAAATTCTGAAGGCATAAACATAAATTACAACAAGATAATAATTTTTATTGAAAAAAGTTGTACAATTGATTGTACACTGTTCAACATTTTTTGTATAGAGCAATTCCATGTCAAATAGGGAATCGGTTGTATTCGACCCTCTTCGATTTCAATGAAACTTTGTAGACATTTTTGTGTATATGGAGCCAGTTTCACTCGATAAGAAGGGCGTAAGTGCTTTAAATATTTTTGTATTTCGTAATTTAAATATTGCAGTATCTCGAAGCCGTTGCATCGTATCAAAAAGTGAGCAAAGACAAACTTGTAGGAAATTTGACGGGCTTTCCGAAAAAAATACAATGAAAGAAAAAAAACTCCACTTTTATGAGATTTTTTTTATGTTAAGTTTAAAAGTCAAATTTGAAGGTGAGCCCAAGAATTTTTTTCGTTCAAAATTTTTGTGAAAAGAGCCAAAGATGTTACAAAAAGACTCACGAAAAATGCAGGATGGAAGAACTCACCTAAAAAAAATACTAAAATCATTTACTGCGACTTTTTTTTTCAAAAGTGCTCTAAACATCAAAATTTTCAAAAACCGAACACGAGAGTCGATTCTTCAGACAATTTTACAAAAATGTCTCGATATTGACCATTGTCCTAAGTCTAATCCTTGTGAAGTTACAACGATTTTAAAAATAACAATGTTGAAAAAATAGGTTTTTTGATGGTTTTTGACAAATTCTATATGACTGACTTGATTTTTCAGTCTCGAAAATATTTTTACTGGAAAGCTCGTCCAATTATAGAGCAGTAGGGGGAGACAACCCGAGCAGGGGTAAATAACACGGGAATACCAAATTTTGGTATTACTTGGGCAAATAACAGGGACCAAAATGTGCCCTTGGTTGCCCAGTAATAGATGGTAAAATAACATGGAATCATACCAAAGTCTAATATGTGGAAGGGCACAACAATACCAAACCATGTTATTCCAAGGTAAAATAATACCTCAAAATAAAAACATTTCAATACCAAGTTGAGGTCTTCTGGATTTTTGAACATTGCTTGAATACCAAAACTTGGTATTGCCATGGTATAATTTTTAGGTATTCCCGCGCCCTTGGAAAATCAGATTTTGGCATTCCTGTGGTCTTTCAAATACATGATTTTGGTATGATTTCATGGTATTTTACCATCTATTACTGGGCAACCAAGAGCACATTTTGGTCGCTGTTATTTGCACAAGAAATACCTAAATTTGGTATTTTCATACCATTTTTAGTGCAACAGCTGCAGTTAGTGAAAAACGGAAATGATCCATATGCAACAGCCAAATCTACTCACCTGATGATTTCATGTTGTTCTTAGTGATATTCTTCACCACATCGAATGCATTTGTCGTTGATGAACGGCCTGTGCTTGAAGTTCTTGAAGATTCTAAAAAATAACAAGATTGGAAAATAAGTGTTATTAAAATGAAACTGGATTGAAATTTACCAAAATTCTATGATCTGTCGATTTACTCGTTTTTCAAAGTATTTGGTTATCCCAACTTAGAGAAATTTCAACGTTTTGAAAAAAATCTTAGCGGGTATATAAAAAAAATGAAAATCAGCTTTAACATTTTTGGGTTTCAAGTAATTTTAGCGCAAAATTAATTATCTCATCAAAATTTATAAAAAAAATCCCATAGCTTCAGAGGAATTTGATGAATTTTTCAATACCAAAATAATACCAAAATGTGGCATCCTGACTTAGAAATTTTTCCACAATGTCAAGTCATTTCTTTAGGGGGTATATCAAAAATGTTTGAAATCAAGTTTGAAATTTCCAGTTTTCAATGAAAGCATTCGCTTTGTGACATCATTTAAGCGCAAAATTAATTATTTTGTCAAAATTGGTCAAAATTTTCCCATAGTTTCAGATGAATTTGATAAAACACTTTAATACCAAAATGTGCCATCCTGACTTAGAAAATTTTCCACAATTTCAAGTCATTTCTTTAGGGGGTATATCAAAAATGTTTAAAATCAAGTTTGAAATTTCCGGTTTTCAATGAAAGCATTCGCTTTGAGACATCATTTTAGCGTAAAATTAATTATATTGTCAAAATTGGTCAAAATTTTCCCATAGTTTCAGAAGAATTTGATAAAACACCGTAATACCAAAAGAATACCAATATGTGGTGTTCGACCATTGACAAAGTCTGCAATTTTACAATATCAAAACGATATCTTTAATTGGTATGATAGCACATTTTGCTTTTGCATAATCCTTAAGACAAATTTTAAAGGGTCCAGGAATACCAAAATTTAGTATTGAAACCAGAGAAAGGTATTATTACGCATTTCCCTTTTTATTTACCCATGCTCGGGAAAGGTTATTAAAATTTTTTTTAATAAATAAAATAAAAAATATAAACTCTAAGTTTATTTAATATTTCTTGTTCAACGTTTAAATTAAATGATTTTTTTTGTTGAAGATCAAAATTAAAAAAGAAAGTTAATTTTGTATCACTGTTAAATTTTATTTGTTATTGTAGTTGTATTGGTAACTTTATAGAAACGAGTTAGTTTTCACAGTATATAATTTAATATTTTATATAACTGCTCATGTATAAAACCGTAATAAAACAAACAAAAATAATAATGTTCTCTTGAGAAATGCTCGTTTATGGAAAAAAAGAAAATACTCAACAAAAAACATATTTAAGATTCATAAAACTCAAATAATTAAACTAAATTATTTTCCAATGAATTGCTCATGTTCGAAATAATAGAAGATTTAAGACATTTAATTTGTTTGAATACTGCCAACAAAACAGAATGCTTGAAAAAAAAAAATACAGAAATTCAAATTTCATTTCATTCAATTTATTTGGAAACTTAAACAATTATATTGGTGCATTTGCTATCCTGAGTTGAGATATGGATAATTTACCAAATTTCCATTAATTTTAACTGATAATGTGTCATTCCTACATTTTTAACTGTTAATGAGTCTTTCTTTATTAATTATTACTGGATTTTTTTAAATGGTCTAATAAGCAAAAACCATTTTTTTATTGCTTTTAAAGGGTTTTGACTCAAGGCGGTTTCACACTCTTAAAAGGTAAAAAAATAAAATTAAATTTTGTACATTGAACCGTTTAACCATTGAACCTGTTTTTCGCTGTCTAATTTTTGATTGTCGAGCTAAAGTATGACCCCCAAACTACGCATAAGGGATTTAAAAATAAGACGGCGGCAAACAATGCGGTGACAAAATATTGAAAAATGCATTTGAATATTTTCAAACAAGACAAGTTTCAAACAAGAAAAAGAAAAAAAAGTGTTCAGCACGAGTCGTACATTTATCCAACGAGGTTTACCGAGTTGGATAAATACGACGAGTGCTGAAAAAATCAAGTTTTGCAACGAGTTGCTTACAACATTTTTTGCAATTCCGAAAAACGCTTCTTGAATGGAATTTTATGTCAAACATTCATGCGTTCAGTAAATTCACCGTTCAAAACAAAAAAATATTTAAAAATGTTACTTTTCGTTAATAGTGTTGAAAAGTTCAACTTTTCAGCACCCATTTCAGTGCGAGTCTAGACTGTACACTTTTTCTCTCACCCATTCTATGGAAAATTACTGCTTCACCATACCTTCATAAAACATCGGGCTTGCACTTTTGCTGGTCTTTTGCTAGAGTCCACTCCACATCAGACAATACATAAACAAACGCGTTGTTGTTGTTGCCCACACTATGCACTGCTACTTGGAGTGAGTCAATTTCTTCCTCATGTGAACCGTTCGTTCGTTCGTTCTCAAAATGTCCAAGCCACACACATCTACATCTACCAGCTGCTGCATTAGACAGATATGACTAATCTTTGTTATTGTTGGATCGCCGGGATAGGCTCTTTTCGAGCAGCATATCGTTTCCGGTGCGGATATCTCCAAGTTGGTTAGAAGTAGGGACAGGACTGGAAAGTTTTCCCCAATAAAAGGTTCAAAAGTACAGGCAAATTGCATGCGTTGATCGTTCGCATGTGAGTCACTCCCAGGCTCGACTTTGTGTGCATCGTTATGCTAATTGAATGATTCACAGATTTGCGCCTTTCGAAGGTAATATGGTCCTATTTGTGGTACAAATTGACTGTTGTTGGGATAATTCTATGAGTGCATGTTACATGTCACATGTCGAATCTGGCCCTGCAAATGCTGCTCATCCATTATGCATGAGCATGAGGGTGTTGTTTTAGTTGGATGAGTAAATAGATGCATTTATTCACAAAGGAATGTCTATCAATATTTTTGATAGGCACATACAAAGAGTTTTGCTTTCGAATATTTCCAACTTTGGATGAAATTGATGCAGTTTCCAGTTGTAGCATCAAATACTGAAACATAACACATTTATGGTAACATTTCAAACGTGCGTAACTTTGGATGTAAACAAACGCACAACTTTGTTGCAAATTTCGCACTCGACACCCTAAAGCCCCAGCATCCCCCAACAAACCAAAACGCAGAAACAAAACCCCCACCAGAGAGAGTGCTGGCTGTCACAAAATTTGTCTAAAATCGACAGCAAATTACCGCGCACACACACCATATTGGCATCATGCTGCTGCTCCCCCGTCACTTCTGCTGAGCCAGATAAGCTTATCGCCGTTAAACATCACCCAGACGACGACACCCAGGCTTGGAAGCTCAGCCATGCCAGTCGTCGTCGTCGAGCTGATAATCGGACTCTGTTTTAGTGGCGCTGTGGTGGTTTTGCTCCCGACTCCCGACGACGACGATGATGATGGTGCTGAAAATGTCTCAATCTGGGATGCTGAGGCCCGGGGGGCTGGACTTTTGTTTTTAAAAGGGGTTTACCGATTTGCTTTGATTTGTTAAATTGTTTGGTTTGTGTTGTTTTTTAATAGATTGTACTGTATGAAAAATCTGATATTTGTTATCTATTATTTCAAAAATATAAAAAAATCAAAATATAATTCTACCATAATTTTAAATCTAAAATAAAAAAAAAACAAGAATAAATTGGTATGAACAAAAACATGAATACTATCATCAACTAAAATGATCATGATAGACATTGAATCCATTGCAATGTCAACTCATTTATGAAATGCATGACAAAATTAATATTAATACTATTTAGTTAATCTCTTTTCATGAATTATAGAAGTAAACAAACTTGAACATTTAAGTTATGATGAGAATAATATTATTGATTGAAGTATACAAATTCATGTGATTATTTCTCAGCCAAATCCGGAAATACAATTTATTTGTATTTTTTATATTTTTATATTTGGCTCAAACTCCCCTATGCCCAAAGAAGCCAATTTGTGTCATCGCCCATACAAACTACAAGCTACATGCAATTTTGGCAGCTATCGACAAAAAATGTTACGTATATTTTTGAAAATCGAATTGGAATCTGTGACAGAGATGCAGAAATTCATTTGAAAAAAGGTAAACGGAAAACATTTTTTTACAAAAAAAGATGGATTTCCCAATTTTGTTATGTTTTTAGGTGACGTTATCTTGCAACTGAGCCATATTCTGCTACCAGGTTGTTTTTTTTTTTTCAGAGAGATCACATAACTTCACAATTTTTTTCAAACATCTAGGGGCTGAGATATTGTACTAGAAAATGGGAGACTGTTTGGGTGAGACTTAGAAATTTACAATTTTCCTGTTTCAGGTGCAATCTTTAAAGTTTCTTGGAAAAATTAAAAAGGGAATTTTTTTAACTTTTCGAGAAAATATTTTTTAGAAAAGGACACTTATGAGAACTCTAACTAAAATTAAAATAAAACTTTGAGTGGTTTAATCTCGAAAACGGCGCACTCTATGAAAATTTATGATCTGTACTTTTCGATTGAAAATTTGTTCAAACAATAAAAACTGATGTAAAAAAAATAACTTAAAATTAATATATTTTTTCAAATAAAAAAACATTTTTTGTTTTATTAAAAATTCGTAATTCGGTGGCAAGATTGAAAAACAAATAACGGTAAATTGGGATTTTTCCGTGTAATATTTATTTTTAGTTACAACTACAATTACAGCTTCGCCGGAGACATCATCGAACAGAAAAATTCTCAACAAAATCCATTACATACCATTTTTGTCTGAATAGCTGCCCAACCCATATTGTACAGAGGCTTGCATGGGTAAATCAATTTAGCAAAATGGCAAAAGATAACTCAAAAAATACAAAACATACCGATTTGGTTTGGAAATTAAAAATACACAACTAATGATTTTTATCTTTGCTTATTTTTTTCAAAAATTATTTTTTTAATTTTGATTATTTTCAGATTTCAAGCCTGGTTTTCAAAATTCCGAAACAAAAAGTTTCGCAAACTGCATTTCAATTATGCTTCTATCAAAAGGTTGCAAAATATCAATGACATATGAAACAAAATTCTTAACGTTAATTGAACTTTGCTGAAGAAGCCAACATACACCGAAATAATTTTCTGAAGAATGTTTTATTGCATGAAAACTTTCATTTGTCTTATTTAGATTCGAAAAGTACATTAAATTTCCCTTAAAATTACATGTTCCAAAAAAATTTACAAACGAGTAACGGAAAATGGCAGAGATTAAATTTCAAAAAAGTTGTGGAATGAATTGTAAACTATAAAACTTTTAAGCTTTTTTTGTATAATTTTTTTCTATGTGTCGTTATCCTTATTTTTGTAATAGTGTTTTTAATATTTAAGGAACTTTGTTATAAAATAAAAATATCAATTTTGATCGATACATAACTGGTGTAAAAATAGTAAACTTTATCTTTTGCGCAAATCAAGGGACCTGATTGCTCCAAAATAAGCTCAGTCACTCGCGAGCACAAATCGAGCGCGACGAAAACCTGCTCGGATGTATTCCTACCATTTGTCACTTTCACACCAATCGTTACTAAACACTCTCTCTTTTCTCTCGCTCTCACTCCAATCGGATTGTACAGCAAATGGTTCAGAGAGACCGATTGCGTTACGTCGCTCAAAGCTGAGTCAAAATAGTTTGCGATTGGCTTTGTTTGGATCATTCATTAAACTGCTTAAAACTAATGTTTTCATAAATATTTGGCAATTTTGTTGTTTACACAATATCAAAGACACATTTGCCTAAAATTTCCACCTTTTTGAATTCAAATTTACGGAAAACTGTGGTAGTGTAGGCCAAATGAGCACACCGATATCCTAGTATTCTATGATCGATTGGATATTTAAAATTAAAATACTGAAGTAATCTAACTGAATGAAAAAGTGCTTTCGATAGTAGTTTACCAGCACCAATTGTAATTCAAACGAATCGCTAGTGCAGGCATGATGTCTGCACAGTGATCTACAAACAACCATAAAACGAAAAAAAGTCATTATTACGCTCTGTACTTAAAATCCCACACAGTTCCCATACCACTGTTGTTGTTGTTGTTGTTGTTGTCAATGATGAGATGTTGATGTTGTTGTTGCTGATGATGATGATGCTGGTGCTACTACCGTGGCGGTAGGGGGAAGACCCAACGACGAGTTTTTCCTCCCATTCAATTACTTCTTGTTGCATGAAGCCCGCGACCCGTTCGCTGGTCGAAAGTTAGTTGGTGAGGGAGCTGACGGAGGCAGGAAGGTTGCCAGCTGGGTTGTAGAAGATGTTATGACGTACGAACCTTCCCGTTGTTCGCCGATTGTAGAAAGCTTGGCCAGGCCGGGCCATGAAGAAGTCACTGAAGCGATAGGTGGTGGTGCAAAAAAACGAAGAAAAAAACGGCGAATCGCAGAGGAGAGGGAGATTCCGAGGCATAAACTTTAATAGAAACACAGGAGGAGGGAGGAAATAGACGGCGTTCAACGGTCGGTTGCCTGTTTTTAAATGGATATTTAGCATAGTTGTGCTGCGAACAGCTGGATTTACACAGCGCGGGAAGGCAAGAAAAAGTGACACTGTTTTTCCTTTGCCGTCAGGAGGCATATTTCTTCTTTGCGCAAACATTTAATCGAAACCAATCCGACAATCTGTCGAATCGTCAAACAGAAGCAAAACATGCAAATCAACGCAAGACGTCAAAGAGAGACAAGTGCCACTTGCGTCACTCTTGTTTACCTCTCTGCCTTCTTCTTCAAACTTCTTCGAGGCAAATTAGAATCCCCAACGTGGCAAATTGATATGTAAAGGGAGTGAAAAATACATATATTCCGAATAAAAGACTGCCCAGCTTCAAATCAAATCATTGCTATTCATCTAAAGAAAAAGGAGATCCTGGTACGAACCGAAATCTCGTTTTGAGCTAAGAACATGCTAATTCCTGGTCGGGGCAGCCCCCGTGCTGTGTGCGGTGAATCACAACAAACAACAACCACTTCGACTGATTCATCTATGTGGTCGGGGGCAACTGGCAAGAACTCGTTACGTCACGAATGGTTTGGAACTCGAACGGACGAGAGCGATGAGTGATCGTTCCTTGTTATCGTCTTTTTTCCAGAAGTTTGTGATTTTGCATAATTCAAAGTATTACACAATTTACCGAATAAAACTTTGACTTGTTAAGTATGGGGACTATTTGGATGACGATCAAATATGATTTTAAACTATTTAAAAAAATGATAACATTCTAAGGAATATTACCTATTATAGAACTTATGAACATTATTCTCTACCATTACCTCTACCAACTTTGGGTGATTTCAGCGTGACGTCCTTTATGGACACTGAAAAAAATTAAAGTACTAAATTCCTAAATTCTAGGAATGTTGGCTCCTTTCCTTATTAAGTAATCCAAAAAAACCCGATTACCAAATAAGGTAAAGAGGAAAAATTCCTAGAATAAAGGAATTCGGTACTATTTTTTTTATTTCAGTGGAGGCTTTTTTAGAGGAGTGAAGAAGGCACCAACCATATCAAGATTGATCATTCTTCTTCTCCTTACAATATTTGCTTTTATTTAAATGAATTTTGATACAAACCTATTCAGATTATATTTTTAATAATCAGAGGCAATAAAGAGCAAAACATAAAAAATATAACTCATGGAAATTTGATTTGAGCTTTACTTATGCCAAATAGGGAATCGATTGTACCCGACCCACTCCAATATCAATTAAAATTTGTAGACATATTAGTTCCAGGTTTTATATATGCAATTTGTGTGTATATGGAGTCAATAGCACTCGAGAATGACATTTGAGAAGGGCGTAAACAATTTAAATATTTTTTTGTAAATCAAAATTTAAATATTGTTGTACTCCGACGCCGTTACATCGTACCAAAAAACAATCAAAGGGCTTTCTGAAAAAATACACTGAAAAAAAACACGCTACTTTATAATTTGTTTTAAATAAAAAAGTTTAAAGTTTTTTTTTATTCAAGCACTTAAACTTAAATTGCAAAGAACACTATTTTTACTTTCTTAATTTTTTTATATATTTTAGAGGACATTAAATGCCAACTTTTCAGAAATTTCCAAGTTGTGCAAAAAATCTTTGACCGAGTTATGAATTTTTGAATTAATACTGATTTTTTTTCAAAAAATCAAAATAATGGTCGCAACAAATTTTCAACTTTATTTTTCGATGTAAAATCAAATTTGCAATCAAAAAGTACTTTAGTGAAATTTTGATAAAGTGCATCGTTTTCAAGTTAAATACATTTTTAGGTGACTTTTTTGAAAATAGTCACAGTTTTTCATTTTTTTTAAATTAGTGCACATGTTTGCCCACTTTTGAGAATTTTTTTTTGAAAAGCTGAGCAAATTATCTATATTTAGCTTTTTAAAACTTTGTTGGTACGACCCTTAGTTGCTAAGATATTCCCATGCAAAGGCTTAAAAATCAGGAAAATTGATGTTTTGTAAGTCTCACCTAAACAACCCATTTTTTTGTAATGTCGATATCTCAGCAACTGATATCAGTCAAATCCTTGTAAAGATTAAGGTTGTAAAGGGAAACGTTTAAAAAATAAAAATGTTGAAAAACAGAGTTTTTCACCATTTTTTTGCCATTTATATATGGGAGACTTGATTTTAACATCGAAAATAATTTTACCGGAAAGCTCGTCCGATTTCCAATAAGTTTTTCTTTGACCTTATATTGTACTTTTTTCAAAACTTTTTTTTTTGTGAAATCGCGATTACTCGGGATGGTTTCAAGCAAATACCTTCTGTTACAACTTTGTAAAACATTGTTACACTCTAAAAAAATATCCTCTAAAATGTTTTTGTATTTTTTTCGATGAAAAATACGTTTTATCGGAATTCTGAGTACGCCATCAAATCTGGCTGAAAATTATTGATAACACGTATTTTTTCGCATATTCAAAAATGAAAGGGGTCGTACCGCCCCTCCGTCACGAGATATAAAAAAATGGACCTAGGATTTGAGATCAGCGATTAAAATAACCCTTCAGTCAAAGTTTCACGCAAGTCGAAAAGTTTCACAAAATCTTCAAAAGTAATCCTCAAATCAAATTAGGACTTGATCCCGTCTTGTTGTTTCCCGCATTGTTCTCTCAATTTATCACAAAACTATAAACTTATTGCAGATAAAAGTGCAGTAACATTTTTTTTAAATTTTCAAAACTCTACCTGCTTTTTAAGAGAATATTATTGAATAGCTGGGAATTTTTGAGAAATAGTGTTTATGAAGGAAAATATTTATATAAAATACATTTAAAAAATGATTTTATATTTCCCCATGCTTTAACATCTGAAATATGTGTGTACCTTTGAATAATTTAATTTAAATGGGTTTCTAATTAGGCAATTTTGAAATAGAAAAGGGTATTTTGAGCATAACACCATAACAATTCCCTGCTCATGAAACAAAACCCTATAATAGGGTGTGCCATTACACCAGGCTTACACACCGTGAACAAATTGACCGTTCCGGAGAGTGCCAAACGCTACCGGCAGCAAACATTTCCACCCAATTAAGCGACCGGCCGATGAGGGCGATCGTATCAATCCAATCGAAACCAACACCATTTTAATGCTTTGCGCTTATTGCCAAAGCGGAATCTCAAAATTGATTAATTAAATCAATACAAACACACTCGCACACACACTCGTACACGCGGAGGCGATAAATATTCCAACGAACTGCACCCTCTCTTCTTCTTTTCACGACCCTTTCTTCCTCTCTCTCTCGCACACCACCCGATCGACCTCACCGTCCCCCCTCAAGTGAGTTTGACGATGGTGTGTCGAGTGCGCGATACTCTTTTTTTGTCGGCTTTGTTGTGTGGCGAAGAAGTGGATTCAAGCCCCGGTTTCGATGAAAAATAACTTGTCGGAGAAAAAATCTTGATTTCTTTTCTTGTTTTAGTTATTCATTCCTAAGCTACTGCTTAGTCAGTCCTGCAAATTGATATGAATTTGGAACATAAAAAGATTCTTGCTAATTTACTAAACTCTGATTTAATCGTACCCATATTATTGCTTAAAATTTAAACTACAACAAAATCTCCAAAATTTATAGAAATTTTTGTCTGAACCTTTAATAACAGCTTATTTTTAAAGTTGGGAAACCATGGGCACTTATAAAAAAAAAACAAAAGATTGCAAATGTTCACTAAAATCAAATTATAAGTGGATTTACCTCGAAAACCGTGCATTTAATCAAAACTTCTTTATAGTACGTTTTGATTTCATATTCGATTTTGCAGTTAAAACTGAAATGAATTTTCTGTAGACCTTTTTTTGTTATTTTTCCATGATTTTTTTAATTAACACGCCCAATATTTTATGCCCTTTCAAATTGGTCTTTTGAAACATAATGTTTTTACGCCAATCAATATTTTGCGTTCAAATGTGAATTATAAAAAAGAGGAAAATCTATTTTATTTTTTTTTTCATTCCTATACCTACAACTGTGCCGAAGACACCATCATCTGAAATTCCGTTCTTTAGATACAGATTCTAGAATATCTTGATACCATTTTTGTATGAAAACTTGCATAGACGAACAAATGCATTGGTAACTATTTTTTTTACTATTTGGCAGTATTGAAATGTAAGTCTTGATTAAAAAAATCGGTAAAATAATTTTTTTTACCAACATTGTATGATTTTAATTAAATTTAAAAACCATAAAAAACTGTTTTTTGATTTTTTTTTATTTCAAAACTTTCCTAAAAACATTTTTTTTGAAAAAAAATCGACTTGGCCAAAATTAAAAAATTCAGAAAATTTTTGTTTTATGTGACTTTGTCAATGTTTTAAAAACTGTAATTTTTTATGGGGTCAACTTTGGCTTTGTTTTTTATTCATATTTTCTTTATTAGGCTGGTAAAAATTTAATTTAAAGTTTTTGTCCACCCACCCTTCAAAAAATATTTTTTACAAACTTCCAAATTTCGATGAAAATTTAAGTATAATCAGCTGAAATCAATTTAAAATGCGTTTCCCTGCGTTTAGAACCACTTTTAGTATGTTTGAGTTGATTTATGAATCTTTTAAATTTTTGAAAATTTTCGATGTTCAAGTATTTTTTTCGCTAAAATTTTAGTTTTCCTCAAATTTTTCATTTTTTTTTTAAATGATGTTGGCATAACTACTGAATTAGTGTAAAATGCATTTTAAAACACTTTTTCCATGTAAATGCTGAAACTATGGCTATGCTTATATTTTTTCATTTTTTTTTTTTTGAAAATTTGGGTTGTACAGGGTCAAGTGTGTAACAATTTTTCATGTACATTTATAATCTCACAACCTACAACTTTGCCCAAGGCACCATTTGAATTTTGCAATTGACAAGCAGTTTTTTGAAATTTTGATCGTGTTTTTCAAGTTTTTTAATGTCAAAAAGGTGAAACCTTCAGAAATTTCTCATCCCTTGAAAAAAACGTTCAGAATACAGTCTAGCCTCGATTACTGCCCATAATTGAAAATTCGGCTATTATGCCAAATCAAGTATTCCGAGAAAAACGCGTTTTAGTATTTGACACAAAATCTCCGTCAAGGTAATTTCCCATAAGAGTGGCATATTAGCCGTTTGGTTTTTCGCATCGGCAGCCAAGTCTAGACAACCTTGCTCATAACCTACAACTTTGCCCAAGGCACCATTTGAATTTTGCAACTGACAAGCATTTTTTTTTTGAAATTTTGATCGTGTTTTTAAAGTTTTTTAATGTCAAACCTTCAGAAATTCCGTAGTAACAGTTCAATAGGGCGAATCTGCGTTTGTAAACAAGCAGTCTATCCCCCTCTTACTTTACGTGAACTGTGACTTGAGCAAAAGTGATAGACTGCTTGTTTACAAACGCAGATTCGCCCTATTGAACTGTTGCTACGGAATTTCTCATCCCTTGAAAAAAACGTTCAGAATACAGTCCAACCTCGATTATCCTAGGTTCGATTATCCGAAGGTTTGTATGGGACTTCGGATAATGGAATCACGAACAAAACAAAATTTTGTTTTTTTCTTTTTCTTGTTTTAAACATCAAATTCGAGTTCTGCGACCCCATTTTAATCAAATTTTGCTTATTAAATATTAAAATGCATTTTTTTTTTCAATATTTCGTCACCGCTATCTTGGATTATAAATTTCCAAATCACATTTGCGTAGTTTAGGGGTCATACTAATGCTCGACAATAAAAAATTAGACAACGAAAAAAAAGTTTTTTTCATTATTCGATTATCCGAAGTTTCGATTATTCAAAGTGAAATTTTTCAGAGGCCTTCGGATAATCGAGTCTGGACTGCATTTAAAAATAATGACATTTTCAATGGTCGAAATACAACGTTTTGAAAATATTGCAAAAAATAAGTATAAAATCAATCAAAACATGAATACAAGATAAACTGTAGAAAGCCCTCCGTCATTCGGACCCATTACCGAATCATCATTAACCAAAGACAGCTCTTTCTTGCATATCATCTGATCACAGCGAATCACTTACCAACCAGTCACTTCACCAACATCAACAACAACAACAACGCCAGCACAAATCCCGACCGGTAATTTTCCAGCTGCTTGCTTGTGGAACAAGTTGTACCTGAGGATGGCACTGCTGCTGAGTTTCCCCCTTTCCTCCCCTCTCTTACTCACCCCTCTTGGAAACCCCACCATTCACCACAAACGAAGCATAATAAAGCATAATTCCACACAACATGAACCTGTGTGTTTTGTAACATGTGTCGCTCTTTTTCTCCCATTTTTTCTTCCAACGTTACTGAGAGGGATTAAACTCGATACGTGCGCTCTCGACTCCTCACTTTGGGTGAGGGATGAGAGTGAGTGACCGATGAGTGACAACAACAATGCCACTGTCGCGCTCCGCGCCGCTGTCCTCGATAAATAGTTTTTTGCTTGTTTTTGTTTTGTTGATGTGCGGTTTAATTTTTATTTGTGGTTTTAAAACTCTCAGCGATGGTCAAATGTTTCTAGGTTAAACACCGTTTAGATTCTTAGTATTCTTTTTTGAGAGTTGAAAAACTAAACTTTCTATATTCAATTTGAAATAATCTAAAACATAAAAAATATTCTAGGTAAAATAACATAAATAATTGAATGATCATGTAATTGTACGGTTCAATTTTCAGACTAAGCAAATTCAAGTTAACCCAACGCAAGGGAAACTTTCAACATGCAGTGAGAGTGAGTGCCCGAGATCACAAACGAGCGAACGCGAGAGGTGAAAAGAAGGAACGAGTGAAACAGCCAAGCGAGGAAGGGTGATAAAGTGATTGCGATTTATTTTACGATTTTAATAAACTTTAGATTTATCGCCTTATTTTCGGGGGGAGCACTCTGGGTCGGGTCTGGCCGGGATGGCGTGTGGACACAAAGGAAGCTCAAAGAGAAAACCAGTTCACCAGTGATGATGAGTGAACGACTCTTCGGTGGACTGTCGTGAAGTTGGCAGGAAAAGTCAGTAGCGATGGCGAACATTATGATAGTTGTGGAATAATCAACGTTTTTTTTTCACACAATGTTGTTGAGAATTGCGTCAGCAAGCAGGTCGATTTATCGACAGCCAGCCTCCAAAGAACCACGGAAGAACTGTCAGCGATTGCTTGGTTGACGCGCGATGCATCGTCGCTTTTGGTTCCGCTAGAATCTTGTACCTTGCCCACGCGCCAATACGTGAACACACGGTTGTTCACCGAGTGTTGGCCACCTCTCTGCACCTCTTCCGCAAACTCCGCCAGGCGTCCATCACATTCTGAATCGCACTCGCGAGGAGAGGAGTTCAACGATTTCGCGATGGCCAACAACAAAAACAACGCCGTGCCGCGCCGCCACTGCGGTTTGTGGAAGGGCACCACACGAGGAAGGCCAACTCCCCTCGGACTCCTCCCCCCCCCCCACTCTGGTTCCACCTAAACCCGTAAAATCAGCTGAAGAAATCGCGCAAAACAATCATTATTCGCGCTGCTGCTACTACACGCCACACGACCGACTTGCTTTGATAGTTGTTTTTTTCGGGGGAGCGCGAGCGCGCGCTGCTTCTCGCTCATTCGCGTGGTTGGCTCTCTGAGATTTTTTAAAATTTTTGCGTTTTGCATTTGGAAGAGAGGCCTGCTTGGATATGATCCCCTTTTTTGAAGGAGTTTTGTGGGTGGAAGCATTAATGCGACCCAATGGGGAAGATTCGCGTGTGGAAATTACATGCGAAACTGCGTAATCGAGATTGGTTTTTAGAGGATTTCTAATGGTTTCCTGATGATTTTTACTCAAGTTTTCGATAACAAAAAAAAAAGATTCATAACAATTTATGTGCAATCATAAGCTATAGCATCTTCTGCAAACTCAATTATTTATTTGAAAAAGAGCAAAGCTGCGTAGGGTACGTTATCCATTAGTGAACCCCTTTCCCATAGTTGACCCTCTGAAGGGTTTTTGATGAAAAATTCAAAAAAATCACAATTTCAAGCGTGTTGTTGTCTACAAATCTTTTATTTGGCATGTTCAGCATCATTTAAAACAATTTTGACTGACATTGAATCGGCCTTTTCACCAAAATAAGTGTTTTGAGTTCGACATCTGAAATCAGCCATGGCCACTAGCATTTTCACAACAAAACAGCATTTATATTTTATGATTAAATTAACTATATCCAATCATTTTTTGACTGATTAATTAACTTCAGCAAGTCGAAATAATGTAAGTTTATGGAACTTTTCTAAAATAAAGCGAAGAACTGCTCATTTTCGAGCAAAAATTAGGGGGTCCAATATAGGACAACGAAAATCCAAACTTTTCCAAAAGTGGACCCCTGTTAATTTAACCTTCAAAAATGAAGAAAACTGTGTATTCAAGCAAAAGTTTCTCTTAAACATACAATAAATGCTTGTTGTTATCAACCTTAACGCATATTTTTTTCAATTATGAGCATAAATGTAGCTGTTTTCATGTTAAAAGTACCAAAAATGCTGAAGCCGTAAGAATTTAAAATTAATCAAAACTATAGTTGATTTTACTTAACTGAAGTATCATAATTTCAGTTTAAAATGATATTTTATAATAATAAATCAATAACAAGACATTTTTTTAATAAACGTGCGTGGTTTTATCAGCAACTGTAAACAAATCTATTGTTTAGTTTCGGTCAACCATTTATGTAATTAATATGGAAGAAAATGCATCAAAATTACTTTTTTTTAATCATTTTTATTTTTACAGTAGTTTTTGAAAAGTTTTCTCTGATCTTTTTCGGAAATAAATGTGTTTAAATGTCTGTTAGGTGTTTTCGTTGTTTAACGTGAAGACTCCCATCATTGTCATGATTTATCGTTCAAAGATATAAATTTAGCGTCGCTTTCAATATTTTCACAAAATTCCTTCAACAAGTTGTTTAGAATAGTGTCCTATATATGCTGATTCCTTTTGGTAACGACTATCCCATTCCTTGTGAAGTTATGGAAATCGTCATTAATTAATGATTGCCAAGTAGGACGTCAATGACTGTGCCACAAAATTATATAAATTTTGAAGCACAATTGATTTAGATCAAAAATTCTTTTAGTGGCTTCAAGAAGGCAACAACCGGCACATGCTGATTCCTTTTGGTGCTGAAATTCGTTTAATTGAATTTAATACAGAATATTTTATAGTGATGATCAACGGCTTCCCCTTAAAGCCAAATTTGTTAACAAAACATGTTTGCATATGATGAAAAGTGAGCAAAATCCATCTTTTATTCATTATATCTAACATTAGACTTAGAAATTTGGTACAAAAATAACAGTTTGCCTATAGTGGACCCGGGTCCACAATCGGATTATGAACCCGGGTCCACTATAGGAAAAGGGGGTCCATAACAGACAAAAAAAACTTTTTTTCAAATGGCTATTTTTCTGCTCAAAAACAAATAACTGATGAAACAAATAGTCAAAATTGTTCAAAAGACTTCAATTTTCATTGTTTCGTACAAAATGTTATAAAAAAGTGCTTAAAATATTGAAAACTTGAGAAAAATGTTCTTCGGCTCTACTACACGGAGAAAAAAGAGTTCCCAAAATCATGAACAAGCGTTCATGAAAATGGGAACCTCGAACAAAATGTTCAAATCCCATGGTAAGATTTGAAAAACGTACCATGAAATTTGAACACTTTGTTCGAGGTTCCCATTTTCATGAACGCTTGTTCACGATTTTGGGAACTCTTTTTTCTCCGTGTAGGGGGTCCACTAATGGTTAAAATACCCTAGTGTTCTTCAGTCCAAACTCGATTATCCGAAGCCTTAATTACATAAACTTTGAAAATATTTGCAACGGCCTTAAATCAGGTTTGAATACAGTCCAGACTCAATTATCCCAAGGCCTTGGACTAATTTCACTCCAGATGATCGAAACCAGTGTTCCCACGAGCCTAAGCCATCGGCTAGGCTAGGTTCATTTTTTTGGTTCAGGTTCACACCACACGTCGGCAAGCACCGTCGGCTCAGGCTCACTGAGTGCCGTGAGCCATGGTTCATTTGGTTCAAACCAGGCGAGGCTAGCCAAAATGAACCATTGGCTTGAACCTGGCTTGAACCTGATCAAAGAATGTTAGGCTAAACGGCAATCTTTGTTACACCGTAGTATGCTCAAACCGTAACATTCGCTACACCGTAGTATGATTACACCGTAACATTGTTACACCGTAACATTGTTACACCGTAACATTGTTACACCGTAACATTGTTACACCGTAACATTGTTACACCGTTAAATTGTTACACCGTAACATTGTTACACCGTAACATTGTTACACCGTTAAATTGTTACACCGTTAAATTGTTACACCGTTAAATTGTTACACCTTTAAATTGTTACACCGTAACATTGTTACACCGTAACATTGTTACACCGTAACATTGTTACACCGTAACATTGTTACACCGTAACATTGTTACACCGTAACATTGTTACACCGTAACATTGTTACACCGTAACATTGTTACACCGTAACATTGTTACACCGTAACATTGTTTCACTGTAACATTGTTACACCGTAACATTGTTACACCGTTAAATTGTTACACCGTAACATTGTTACACCGTAACATTGTTACACCGTAACATCATTACACCGTAACATTATTACACCGTAACATTGTTATACCGTAACTACGATGCAACGAATGTTGCGGTGTAACCATGTTGCGGTGTAACCAAACTACGGTGTAACGAATGGTACGGTGTAACGAATGGTGCGGTGTAACAATGTTACGTAGTAACACTGCTACGGTATAACAATGTTACGGTGTAACCAAACTACGGTGTAACGAATGTTACGGTGTAACAACGTTACGGTGTAACAATGTTACGGTGTAACAATGTTAGGTTATAAAAATGTTACGGTGTAACAATGTTACGGTGTAGCAATGTTACGGTGTAACAATGTTACGGTGTAACAATGTTACAGTGTTACAGTGTAACAATGTTATGGTGTAACAATGTTACGGTGTAATAATGTTACTGTGTAAAAATGTTACGGTGTAACAATGTTACAGTGTAACGAATGTTGTGGTGTAACAATGTTACGGTGTAATCATATTACGGTGTAACGGATGTTCGGTATAATGAATGTTACATTGTAACATTGCTACACTCTAATATTTGTTACACAGTGCATTATTCCTATGGTTCTCATTAGCCTGGTTAGCCTGGCTTAAGCCATGGTTCATGGTTCACTGAACCAGGATTGAACCACAAATTGAGGCTTAAGCCGAACCAAGTTTATAGGTGAACCTAGCCTAACCGGTTCATTTGGGAACTCTCAAGTCTAAACATTTGAATTGAAAAAGTGTTTAAACATGCATTATACACTAGTTCAGTTATAAAAAAACAATCGAACAATGTTTCCATAAAAATCGATTAATTTACCTTTCAATTTACCGATTTTCACCTCGTTTTCAATATGATTTTATAAAACATTTATAAATAAATTGATTAAAAATCATCAAATTCAAATTGAGATATCTAAAAAAAGACACCGATAAACATGGAGATATTTACGGGAAATGTAGTTAAAAGTGTGTACTTTTAAATGCTTTGTTCAGTTTTGCGCCAAAATGCGCCATTTTGAAAACAAAGCAGCTTGAAATTATATAAAAATGATTATAACTCCTCAATAAAGGCTCAAAACATTTTGCTGTCTTGAGAAAAGATGTGTAACTTTATGTCATAAACGACTCTTAAGAACATAGTAGGCCGCTAAAATGCTAACATTTTGAGTTTACACCAAAAAAAGTGCTTTTTTGGACCATTTTTGCAAAAATGGCGTATATCTCGAGTAGATTGAGAGCTACAAATTTGGCGCCTTGGACATTTTTTTTTTGAAATCTTCTCCCCTACAACTTTGCCGAAGACACCAAAGCCCTACAACGTCATTCAACAAAGTTAGTTTTTGGTTGACTCCCTGGAAGGTCGTCACCCTGTATGTCAATAATTTCAAAAGATAGCCTTTATCAAGAATCAGCCCGCGTTGAATGATGAATGAATAAAAACTTGAGAAAGATTTTAGGTGCTTTTACATAACATGAAGATTTTTTCTCAGCATTTGTCGTACATTTAACAAGTTGTGCAACGAGTGCTGAAAAAAAATACAGTTTGCAACGAGTGTAATACAATATATTTTACAACATTTTTTAAGGGAAACGTTTGTTTCCCGTTTGAATGATTTCTGCAGTCATGTTAATCTTGTTTAACTCGAAATCAGTATCGAAAATATCATTCTTGAACGACGAAATAGCCTTCTTTTCTGTACCAAAAATAACAGAATCGAATAGCAACACTTTTCAAAATAAATGCTGAAAAGTTCTACTTTTCAGCACTGAAATGGGTGCTGAAAAGTTGAACTTTTCAGCACTTGTTTCGAAAAGTAGCACTTTTCAACATTTTTTTGATTTAAACGATTTATTGAAAAAATACATGAAAATTTGACATAAAATTTCACTCAGTGTGTGTTTTTTTGGAATTGCAAAAAATGTTGTATGGAACTCGTTGCAAAACTCGGTGAACCTCGTTGGATAAATGTACGACTCGTGCTGAAAAAATCCTCTTTTTGCAACTTGTTGCATAAACTACTATTTTAAATACATACTCAAAAGAATTTTCAGCACTAATATTTTTGACAACGAAAAGTAAGCCGTTTCATCATCCGAAAATGGTATACCCAAAACTGGGCAGTGCTTGTCCGAGAGAATAATGGCCTCGAGTCGAGAGAATAGTGGCACCATTCACGGACGCAGAGAACACAGCTCGAGATTGGCGAGAGAATTATTCTATCGTGGTTCATTTGCAAAAAAAGTTCATCCTTCAAAACAAAAAACCAAAAGTGTCGACTACGGGAATCGAACCACAGACCTTTGACATACTAACTCAATGACTTAACTGCCTAGGCCACCACAGCTTGGTGAACAAGGAGTGGTCAGATGTCAATGTATGACACTTGTTGGAAAATTATTGTTTCAATTAACAAATGAACTCTTTTGTTATGGTGGTGTGAGTTGGTAGCATTTTTCTCTCGATTTTGGCGCTTAGCCCTCAATAAATTTTGAGGGAACGATTCTCTCGACTCGGAATTTTGGGTGTAAGAATAGTTAGTAATCTTCAAAGGAATTGAAAAAAAGTGCTGTATAAATCATTCAATAGTACTAAATGCGTTTTTTCTTCATTCCATGCACACATCACCTTTTATAACCGCCGATCTTTGTCTGGCCTGGGCCGTCTGCCTGCAGGGCACACACGCCGAGTTCTCTGCACGGTCAAAAAGATGCATGCCGCGGACTTGACTTTGTGTGCAAATCATCAAACAACCACCACCACCACCGTCATCACCATCCCAGCACCGAAAGGTTGTTCTCGGAAGGAAGTCTCTCGAGAGGCGCGCGCGCGCGCCAAACTGCACGCCTCAAGGTCTCAGCTCAGCAAAGTCAGAGCACAGCAGAGCCTGAGGTGTTCTGCCTCAACGCTTTGCGCGGGTCTCAACCACAAACAGCAGCAGCAGGTCTCGGCGGTGACTCTGCGAGAGTTTCACTGCGAGCGCACAGTGGGTTTCTTTGAATTGTCTAAAGATTTTTAATGATTACATTTTTGAATCATTCATTTTTAATTGCAAGAAATTTGCATCTGAAATGTACATAAAATATTCACAGTTTTTCTAAATAATTTTAAGGCAGATCTCTCCAGCCCACTGTGCTAGTGGCGGTGGCACCGGCAAAGCAAAATGCGCAGTGAAACGAACGTTACGAAATCCTCAACTGCAGCAGCAGCAGCAGCTCCGTTTTATGTAGGTCAATACTCTTTCAACCGTGAGCGAGCTCGCGACTCAAGTCAGCCAGCAGCGGCGAAGCTCCAAAAGAGTGGCGTTCAAGCGTTTGGACCTGCAGTGTCAGTGTGAAACGGGCTGGCTTTGACGGGTGGGGTGCGAGAGAGGAGAGATATCGCGGAAACTTGAAGCATCGCGCGCAGCTCAGCGAATTTGTTCCGATTGGGGTACTGAGCCCAGATCCCAAATAATGAGCTTGATTGGACGTAACAGGAGCTGGCGCTTTGCAAAAATCACAATTTTCAATCTTATGGGTTATTTTTTCACTATATTATATTGACTAGAGGTTGACGAGAGAGAATTTCCAGGAAAAAAATCGGTTGAGACTCCCGGGAATTTTTTGACTTATAAATACTGGAGCATAATTATATAAAGTAATCCAAACATTATTTGAAAAAATCAAAATTGTTTGGAACATTGGATGTACAATGTTTAAGTTTAAATAACCAATGCTTCTCTAATCTTCCTATTCAGAAACTGTAAATTTAACTTTTTCAAAATTCCAATAACTATAATTGAGAGAAGCCAAAAACAATGCGGACCTCACAATTTACCTTAAAGCATACTTAGCAGTTGAATCCAGAAATCCACCTAAAAAGTTTGTTGTTATTACAGTCCAGACTTGGTCCGAAGGTCGTGGAAAAATTTCATTTCAGATAATCGAATCACAAAAAAATAGTTTCATTTTCATGAAATGACTTTAATGATTTTTGACTCTATCATTTCCAAACGTTATACAAGTATGTTAAAAAGTTGTCAAAGCTGCGTAAACTTTTAAGACTTTTTAACACAGGACCTGAAAGCATTTTTTTGCCCAATCCCCCGTCCTCAAGTCTAACCTCCCGTTCTTTACTTCAGCCTGCCTTATTGGTGGTGCCAGCTGGCTACACGAACCTCTTCGACGTTGCTCGGCGGCACACACCACACACAGCCAGCCCGTCGTCGCGTTGTCGTGAGTCTCTCCTCGTTCATTTTCTTGCTCGGTTCTGCGACGACCGACCGCCAGCAACGTGTATTTGTACCAATACTTGTTATACTCTCCAAGGCATAATATTTATCACGTCTATTTATTTATTTATTCCGATGAGCTGAGGCATGAGTTCGCTTTTGCTTCTTCTTCTTTTTCGTTGTGCTCACACTGTATAATATGGCTGTTTTAGAGTGGATTTGTAGCACTTGACGGGCAAAGGGATGAGGTTTAGGAAATCGGGTGGCGTTTTATGCTTGGTGCTAGATTTTGCCAAATTTGATAATGGGATATTGAACGCAACGCGTTAGAACAAAGTTCTGAGACATAACAATAATACTCTGCTGCTTTTTTACCATCAACATCAAGCCTTTTGCCTTCCTCACTGAGATAAGGCTATAATCCTGCTCTAAAAATGAACTTTCCACATAAAACTCGTAGACCCGCCTTCATGAATACCTATCGACTCAGAATTGAAAACTGAACAAATGTCTGCCTGTCTGTGTGTGTGTTATTTTCGATAAGTAGTTCAAAAGTATACGGATGTTGAACTTGAAACCGTACCACATATCACCATATCCAAAACAATAAAGATCTGGCAACCCTGTCTCAGGTTATGACCACTATAGTGATATTTATGTACTTTTTTGAAGTCGGATCTCACTTACAGTATGTATAAAAAGTATTTACACCCCTTGGGCACTATGCACATTTTGTAAGGAAACATGTAAACCAGGGCCCCGGCGATGGCCTGATATAAGCTACCGAACAACATTGGCAATATGGCGTCGTTTGTTTACCAACATGAGATTGTTTGTGGACGAACCAAAAAATATCATTATTTGTAAAATTTTCTATAACCGTTCTGTACTAATTTTGAAGTCATACATAATGAATAAAATTTCGTTAAATTTCTGGAACAGAAAAAAATATATGATTTTTTTGGATTTAAACCGCTTTCATCGTGATTCTAAGCAAGATTACGAAACAAATCATTGTGCCTTTAGTTTATCTTTAGTTTCCAACGCGGTTTGCTGTTTAAATTTTGAAATTTAGCATAAATTAAAATAAGTTGCAAAATTTCCAACTTCAGCCTTGTGCAACAATTTCCATATCACCCGTGCGGGAAACCGATAATGGGGTAATTCATGCGTTCCAAACTGTCAAAATTCCAAAACGTCACGCGAATCTTCGGTTCGCCGCTTTTGTTCCTGTATGACGTTTCGAGGCGAGGCCCTGATGTAAACAATTTAAAGTTTGACAGAAACCTAGTACTACGTTTTGTTCAGAAACTCATGCCGAACATTTTGCTATAAAAAGCTCATGAAAAGAGGATTTCTATATAAAATTATATAACATATACTATTACAGAAATCAAAAAAGGTGCAAAAAAAGTTTGTACACCTTTCGAAAAATTTATATAAATAATGTTATTTGTTGACAAATCACCATAAATCTAGTCTCCCAACTTCAAATAGGTATCCTTGACTGATTAAAAAATAATTTGGATTGAATATAAAGTTTACTAAATACTTAGTTTGAAAGCTTATACAACTCTGGAAATTTTATATAAAACTGATCTTAACTTAATTTTGCAAACTTTCAATTTATCTAAATATACAGCAATTCCTCACGAAAACAGCATGATTCGAAAAAAATGTTCTCCGATCGGGCTCAATTTTTTTCCGGGGGTTCCTTGGTCAAAATAATTAGACCCATATTTTTTTGTTTGGCCATTGGGGTGACCTACGCCGTGTTAGGGTGGTCCGAAAAATGGCAATTTTCGTAATTTTTCGCAAAAACCACTTTTTTCAAAAAATCATATCTCCGCGCCATTTCATCCGATTTTAGCTGTCTTAGACGCAAAAGAAAGGTAATTAGCTGGGTGTTGAATAGAGAAAATGTGTAACGTGATTTTCGAATGATCCCACTTTGTTTACATCTACAAAGCAGGAGGCTGTTCAAGCATAAGCATGACTTTTTTCTTATTGGTAATTGAGCTGTTTTATAATCAGTGGTATGTGTTTTATTTTGTCTAGTTTTTGACATTTTTGCTAGAAAATTGTCGCGTTTCGATCAGTTAGAAGAGATTTTTTACGGGTGACGAAGAACTGCGGCCAGAGTGTCATTTTGCGATGTTGCAGATAAACTCCTTGGCTGATTTTGGCTGATCATGCAGCTCTTCCTGGTCCAGTGAAAAAACACCGCTAAAGTTTATCCAACAAACAGAGAAGCTTTTCACTAAACCAGGTTCCACTTTGACAGTTCAAAATTGAGGCCGTTTTGCGAACCACTATTCAGCAGGTAATTAGTTTGGCTATTTGGGAAAATAGCAAGAAGTCTTAAAAATATAGCTTAACATTTGAAAAGGCCGTATGAAAACATAACATGCTGTTTTGACCAAAGGGCCTATGTCTGAAAATATTTTTATCGGATTCCTCGGAAAATTTCACATAACATATCAAAAAATGGTGAAGTTATGTTTGCGATACTCTGAGATACGATGTTTTGAAAATAAAAACTGGGTTTTTCGACGCGCCACGCGCAAAAATGGGAAAATTACGAAAACGGGAAAAATCGATTTTTTTCACTAAAACTGCGATAACTTCAAAATTTCAGCGATGACCTATACATGTTAGGGTACCAAAAGTGGCGTATTTCAATTACAAAAATTTTAAAGTTTTATAGAAAATCTACATGTATGGGTATCAAAAGATCGGAAATTTTATGCCCTTTCCGATGCCACAAAGATTGACTTGTGGGGGAATGGAATTCTGGAGAATGGGATTCTGGGGAATGAGTTTCTGAGGAATGGACCATTCTGGGGAATGGGATTCTGGGGAATGAACCATTCTGGAGAATGGCATTCTGGGGAATGGCATTCTGGGGAATGGAATTCTGGGGAATGGATTTCTGGGGAATGGGACGCGTGTAAATGCTTGACCTTGAATAAATAAAAAGGAGATCACGCAATGTAAACAATAGCAAACACGTTTTGTTTGGTTGAATTTAGTTGCTTATTTTAAGTTTACAGTAGCTGGGAAGGTACGTGTGTCAAACGCGTTCTGACCTGAAATTTCTTTGGCCAGTTGTCGCACTTACAGCAATTTTCAGGGTGTGTCAAGATAGCACGATCAGATCGAGCCTTCGTTTATATGAAGAGTGACAACAATGCACGGAGTTTTTCCGGTATTTGTTGAATATCTCTGGATTGAAATTGAATTTTGGGGAGCTGTTAAGGTCAAAAGGAGTTCCACAAAATTGCGTTCTTGACTCAATCTGGCACAAAATGCAAGTGCGACACAACAACGTTTTCACAGAAATCAAGCAATTTAGGCCGTTTAACATATTTTTCAAAGTTTGAATGATTTAAAATGATAGCAACATCAAAAACAATCTCAAAAGTAGAATGTAGAAAAAAGTAAGCCTACAATTTCGTGAAAATATATCAATTAAAACCTATACACTTCTAAAAAAGCATACGTTTCAATTCAATGCTACAATGTTTTCACCTTCCAAAACCACGTTCCTCACCCCCCCTTCCGCAAACTTTTGCTACTGCCTGTCCTGATATTAGAAGCTCGACAATTCACATCATCAGCCAGTAGTGCCTTGGCTGACTGAACACAGGCTTGGGCCCCCTCGTCGCGCAAATCGACCAAAAAGAAACAGAGAGAGCAGCACCATGAGCAAAAATGAAAATTATTTTATCATCGCCGCCGCCACCAGTCTCAAAAATCGAATCCCCTGTTTTTCGCTCGCTTTGTTCTTCGATTTCGGGCGTTTTCTGCCCTTGTCTGCTCGAAATAAGCCCATTCCAAACTCGGTTCGTCGTCGTCTTTGCTTTGCTTTACTTCCTTTCCGATCCTATTCCCATAAACCTGACCCCGCGAACTTCCTTTTCCGATCCTCGCTCTCTCCGTCCCGCTCTCACCCTCTTTCTCTTCTGCTAGCCAGGGCTGTGCGCGTCGCTTTTATGCTGGCGAATGCTTCCGCTGTGAGAGAGTGTGTGAGGGGTGACGAGGTGAGTGAGTTTTCAACAGTTAGGTCCTCTTCGCTTTGGCTTTGGCCTGCGGGGCGGCGCACCTTTCCACACCTCCCCCCTCTTTCACCCGTTTTCGGTACTTCGTTCCGACCGTGGTCGTCGGTCGTCGGTACAACACAGCCAGCACAACACATTCCGTTGCGTTTTATTCGGTTCGTACACACTCTGGCTTGATAGCTATGGCGAGTAAAGTGGACTGGAGGGAGGAAGGAATCTGGCGAATAAGTAATTTGTGTAGCTTTTAGTCTTTTTAATCAGTTTTGAAATCTGTTTGATTTCTGTAAAGAGATTATAATACATTTTGCATTATAAGAATGGTTGGAACAATAGTTAAACATATTGGTAACCAGGGCTGTGGAGTCGGAGTCGGAGTCGGAGCCGGAGTCGGTGGAGTCGGGTCTTTTTGGGAAGCCTGGAGTCGGAGTCGGAGTCGTCAAAACTCGAACAGCTGGAGTCGGAGTCGGAGCCGGAGTCAGCTAAATTTTATGAGCTGGAGTCAGAGTCGGAGTCGGAGCCGAAGATTTCTGATAACCCGGAGTCGGAGTCGGAGCCGGAGTTATCTTTAATTCAAGAAAAAATATGTTTTTTTTTATTGTTCAGTATTTCCTACATAACAGCTTAATTTACAAAACAACTTATATTTTTAATTGATTTATCAGATGCCATTATGTATTTGAAGCTTTTTATTGTGATTGAATAGCTCTAATTGGGTTAATACACTATAATCACTAAATGATAACCTCTTATCCAAGTATGTAGTATCATAATTCAAAAAAAAATTTAAAAAAAATTATTGTTTATGTAGTCAGACTACATTTATGTGCCCTTTCAACTCAAATTTGACCAAATTTCATCCAGTTATTTCTGAAAAAAGTACACACAAAGTCATCTTTTACCCCGATAGCGAATGTCTTAGAGGTTTTAAGTTAAATCATTTTTTAGGAAAAAATTACAAGATTATAAATAGTAATCACTGTTTTTGCAGATCGAAAAAGAGTCACTGACAGTTTAACTTTTGTAACAAATAATCAACGATAATAACAATCTCTTACTTGAAACTCAACATGCGCATTTTGTTTATAACTGAGTACAAGAAATCAAAGTGTTGCATTTAAAATAATTGAAACTAACAAAAAATGTCAAAAGAAGTTGCAACAAATTTGAAATAATCATTGATTGTTGATGTTGATGTTTGTTGTTGATTTTAGGTAAACTATTTTGATATCGTTACAAATTATCGTTGAACAAATCTCAAGAATTCATAACAAAAATGAACTAGTGAAAAAATGTATAGAACAAAATATAGGAATTAAATTTATTTTTCAAATATTATAAATAAAAAAACAGAATTAAAATATTATCAACTGGTACGAATTTTCTTAAACTGTATGTCTCACGCCAATATGACGGAAAGTGATAATCATTGCAAATCAATAAACATTGAAAAAATGAAAAATTTGTGACCTAGAAAATATTTTACTTGTGGATATTTGTTTTTATTATATTTTAAGTTTTTTTTCATATATTTTGATGGAGGCGAAAGATCATCCATAAAGCTTCGTTTTAGGTTAAGATTCACGAAGTATCGTGCACCTCCTTTTTAAAGTATATAAAATTTAAAATTAAAGTAAATTAAAAATTTCCAGGTTAAAATATTTTCCATGTCACAGATATTTGAAAAGGACATCTAAAGTGTCCTTTCCACGAAGAAATTGTTTAGATACATTGATTTGCAATAATAATCTCCTTCAGCCATGGCGTGATGTCTATGTACGTCTTAAAAAAAACAAAAAAAAAGTTTCGTTTAAAATTGTCATTTAAAAACAAGGTGCCTGTCACTGTGCATCTTACAAATGTCAGCCTGAAAGTGAGCAAATTGAATTTTAATGTTCAATAGATCATTAAGGCCAGGTTTTTTTTAGTTATTCATTCAAAAATAACAATTTAATATTTAAATTTATTAACTTTGAAAAAAATATTTTCAAATTTGAGGTTAAGCAAATAAATCCAAATTTTCTTACAAAACTGTTCTTCTCAAAATGCCTCTAAAACTGAAGATATTTTTTGATGTCTGTTTACATAACGTATAGAACTTGTAACCTAGAAACTTTTTTTCCGTTTATTTGTTTTACTTTACTTTTACTTATCTTATTTTTCTTGAGAAAAACATGACGCTTAGAGAGTATTTAAATAATCCTATTTATCAATGTTTTAAAAATAATTAACCAATAATAGTTAACTAACTTTTGAAACATTTAAGATATGTGGAGCCGGAGTCGGAGTCGGAGCCAACCATTTCTTGAAAGCTGGAGTCGGAGTCAGAGTCGGAGTTGGAGCCAACAATTTGTTCAAAGCTGGAGCCGGAGTCAGAGTCGGAGTCAGCTAATCTGAGAAAGCCGAAGTCGGAGTCGGAGTCGAAGTCGTTTGAAATATGACCCGACTCCGCAGCCCTGTTGGTAACATTACATTTTTCATCGGATTGAAAACAATCAAAGAACGTCATAAAGGGTGATCGGAAGACATACTTTTTGAAGACACAGTTTTTGTCTCTTTGCTTTCAATATTTAACCAAAAAATTAAAGCAGCAAAAAACAATATCATAAAATTTAAATATCGGAAAATTACAGAGTTTTTAACTTTTTTATGTTTTTTTTTCGATGGAAAATATTTTTTTTCGGAATTCTGAGTACGTCATCAAATCGGGCGTACAACTTTACAAAAAAATCTCTTTGACCCCAAATTGCTATCTCATCACTGTTTCAGGCTGCAAATTATTGAAAAACACCTCTTTATTCGCATGCTCAAAAATGGAAGGGGTCGTATCGTCCCTCCGTCACGAGATATCAAAAAACGGACCTCGGATTCGTGATTTCGCGGAAGCCGCGTAATGCGTGAAATTTGCCCCTGGTCGTGAAATTTTGTTAATACCGTGAAATGCCGTGAAATTTAAGTAATTAATAGAAAAAATAATTTTCAGAGCAATAAAGCATTGATTTTTTTTATTCGTACACTTAACAAGTTTCCAAATAATAATAAAAATGCAAGGCAAATTACGAACAGATTTTTTTTTTGTCGATTTACATGTTTGTAACCCGTTAAACAAAACATGTTTATGTTGCAGATTTTAGAGTGCCGTGAAATCCATCGTTCCAAAAACAAACATGCCGCATAATTTCGATCAGGGACAAAAGTTACCCTTTAGGACAAATTTTTACGCAAAAACGAAGAGGAGTCGGGTTAACTTTTCCCGATTTCGTGTGAGTTGGTAGAGAATTACCCATACACAATTCTACGATCAATAGGACCCTTAAACTCTTATCGATTTGGCTCAAAATTTGCACAGTTTCTTATTTTTTCCTAAAGAATCAAGCCAGGGGGTATCTCTAAAGATTTTACAAAATTTACCATTTTTCCTCATTTATCTGAATTATCTACACAAATTTCAATATTTCTAGTGTCCGTTTTTTAACTTACAAAGAATATTCTAAATTATCAACATGAGAAAAAAAAAATCAATCAGGAGAGCGAAAAAAAGCTTCTTACTGCACAAGCGAAACCTTCATCAACCGAATAACCTTTCATGAACCCTGCCGTTTTTTCGCACCCCCTTTCTACCCCTTTGCACCTTTTGGAATAACCAACCCGTACCCTGTAAGAGGGAGTTTGTCGTACAATTCGCTAAATATTATCCATTACGCTTATTACGGTAGACTTCCCTATTTTTGTACACTGCCCGTAAGCTACCTCTAACAAACAAAGCGATGAGTTGCCAGTTTTTTTGTCTGTTTTCTCTCTGGTACGACTGTTTCTTGATTGTTGACAGAATTCTGTTGTGGCGAATTATGCTTGATTTTAATCATTTTAATACTTAAAAAAAGGTTTTTTACAAAATCTAAAGGCAAAAATCATTTTAAAACATTTTACTTATTTTTAACACTATCAAACAAAACTAAACAAATTGAATGTTTTTGCACACTTTTGACAGATAACGATCGACTCAACCGAAACATTCCCACACATGCAAGTATTTCGCTTCACCACAACCACAAGAGATCTTGCTTGGGTGGACGGACCGGCAACATGTGAAGTGAATGGTGCCGTTCTAGCTGGGTGCGCGCTCAAGCCCTGCTTCGACCCTCCGGGGGGTTGCGCGATAACGAAGTCAACATCTGTTGACTGCTTGTAAATGGGTTTGTTTTCAGCCCTTTTTCAACCTCCAACCTTGCGTTTGTTTGAGAGTGTCACTCTTTGAGAAGAGTTTTCCACTCTTCATGTGTGATCACGAAGCGTCCAAGCGTCGATCGTTCTGTGGAATCTTAACACGTGGCAGGTCCTGTGGCGCAATGGATAACGCGTCTGACTACGGATCAGAAGATTCCAGGTTCGACTCCTGGCAGGATCGCGCGAAATTCCTTTTTTGATCAAGTTTATGTTAGGACTTTTGGGTTATGTCATATCATCAAACATATATTTACTATTTTTTGACAATTAAAAACACTCATGTAGTAATAAACTTTTTAATTTCATTTTTATGAAAAATAATATATTTAAATAATAAAAAAAAAACTTTAAAAAGCAAGAGATAAAACGCAAAGCAACATTACTCACACAAATAAAGCGAATCACTCGAAGTCGAATAACAGAAGCCGCTTTTTTTCTACTGGTGCAGGGAAAAAAAAGCGCGAACTTGAGCGGAATAATGAAGCGGTGAAGAAGCCGATTCGCGCTCGTGCGCGCCGATTCAGATCTCGCGTCTGCAACCACCATAGCTGTCAAAAAGATTCGCGCGGAAGGTCTCGCGGGATTGCATCATTTTCATATCGAATTTAAGCGATCGAAATTGCTTCGTTATGGTCAAGAATAATTATGATTTTTCATAAATTCATAAAAAAACAAACACATTTTATGCATTTTTGTTAAATTTAAATACCAACGTAACGCCTCAGACAATGAATCAAAATTCATGACAGTTTGAATCAATTTTTCACATTGTAGAACGAGCTCCTACTTATCTCTGAACAACCTTTAATGCCTCGTGTCGCTACACCAACTTTATCGTGCCAAGTCATAAAATGACCGCTTGAGAGTTTTTCATCCTCTCTCGGCTCCCATTAGCATTCTGTTTTCGATCGTCGAGTGGCGTGTGTCTATCGTGAACCACGCCGAATCAGAATCATCGCTCATAAAACTCTGAACTGAGATGATGCCGCACCCGACAGAGAGGCGGAAGTTTTCCAGAGTTCAGCACGATTCAGAGGCGCTCGATGAGCGTCTCAAATGCATGTTTTGCCAATTGCTGAATGAAATGTATCGAGCTGTTTTAACAGAAATCCACTTAAAATATGATTTACATTCACATTTTATGATTAGAGTGAGTAACAGACGATTTAAGCTTGAAACTTTGCCATGCACAAAGCGAGCTTTCTCAGAACAACGGGTGCATTTACGGGTGCCACGATATCCCGAGATTGGATGGACCAAATTGGCTGAAATTTGAGAAGAAGAATCTCTAGATATATCCCGTGTGCATGACGAAGCCCGATTTTGAATTTTGCTGTTTAATCAAAAAAAAAATAATATTTTAATATTGTAATGCCCTGATAACAGATTGAAAAAAATTCGAGCGTGTGCTCATACCAACCCTTGACATTTTTGCCGATACCCCTTAACGTAAATTTATTGAAGCTCTATCGAACTTTTATTTTAATTTTGCGATGTTTGGGAGCTCACTTTTTCAAACTAATGTTCATCATAAAACTTAAATTTTCTTATTTTTTTCGCAAAAATATAAAAATTAAACTATACAGCAATTCCCCACGAAAACAGCATGATTCTCCGATCGAGCTCAATTTTTTTCTGGAGGATCCTTGGCCGAAATAATTAGACCCGTATTTTTTTGTTTGGCCATTAGGGTGACCTGCGCCGTGTTAGGGTGGTTTAAAAAATGGCAATTTTCGTCGATTTACGCAAAAACCACTTTTTTCAAAAAAACATATCTCCGCGTCATTTCATCCGATTTTAGCTGTTCTAGACGTAAAAGAAAGGTAATTAGTTTGGCTATTTGAGAAAAATAGTAAGAAGTTTCAAAAATATAGCTTAACATTTGAAAAGGTCGTATGACAATTTAAAATGCTGTTTTGAAGGTCTCGGAAACAAAAAGCCTATGTCTGAAAATATTTTTATCGGATTCCTCGGAAAATTTTACATAACAGTTCAAAAAATGGTGAAGTTATGTTTTCGCCACTCTGAGATACGATTTTTTGAAAATAAAAACTGGGGTTTTCGACGCGCCACGCGCAAAAATGGGAAAATAACGAAAACGGGAAAAAATCGACTTTTGTCACTAAAATTGCGATAACTTTAAAATTTCAGCGATGACCTATAGATGTTATGGTACCAAAAGTTGCGTCTTTTAATTAAGAAAAGGGGAGGGTATTAAAAAATATAAAAAAACAAATTTCAGGCCATGGCATAAACATTTGAATAAACAAAGTGTTTTAAAATGCATTTTAAACTTGCCCAGTTGTTTTGCAATCATTGGCTTTCAAAATATCCGAGTACAGTCCAGTCTCGATTATCCGATGGCCTCTTGGCAAAATTTCACTTCGGATAATCGAACCACGAATACAACATTTTTTTTTCGTTGCCTTATTTTGATTGTTGAACTTAAGTATGACCCCTAAACTACTCTTAAGTAATTTAGAATTTTTAAATCCAAAATGGTGGTCATGAAATGTTTAAAAATGCATTTTTTGATTTTATACACAACTAACAACTCAAATTTGGCGAATTTGATGTTAAATGTAAAAAAATACAAATAATACGAAAAAAAATTGTTTGTGATTCGATTATCCGAGGTCCCATACAAACCATCGTAAAATCGAACTTCGGATAATCGAAAATTCGGATAATCGAGGCTTCGGCAATTCCACAAAAATTTAAAATATTTCTGATCGATCCCAGACAAGCTTAATATGATTTTAAACGCAGGAAAATGCATTTCAAATTGTTTTCAGTTGATTAAAAATTAATTTCCTTTAAACATTTGAAGTGTTTTGATTTTTTTTTGCTCACTGATTTTTCGTTCGAATTTTTTAGGGGGGGGGGGGGCTTTAACTTTAAAAAATATTTGCAAAATACAAAAACAATGTTTTGTGGATATAACCCAAAAACGGTGCACGATATCTAAATTTTTGATTAGTTTTTTTTTATTAAAAATTTAATTCAACATGTAAAAATAAAGCAAAAATAGTTTTTTCGACTAAAAAATGTCTATCATCAAAATAAAAAAAAATATCGTTGTCCGATGCCTTGGTAATTGCTCAATTGGCCAATGCAAGTTTTATTTCAAGATGCAAATTTGGATTTTTTTTTCAAAGTGAGTATGTAAACATTGCACAGTGGATTCAAATAACAACTGCGCTTTACGTGGTTATTTCTACATGATGCTATAAACAATTTCTCATAATATAAATGCATTTTTGATGGCCGCATCAAGCCTCCTTTCATTTTACAGCAAGATTTTGGCAAAATTAGTTTTTCAATGTTTTACGCAGAATGTCTTACCATGCGCAAACGATTTCTGTGGAATCTTATAATAATAATAATAATTATAATTATAAAAATAATTATATTATTATTGTTTTCTTTATTTGTAGAATATTTGTCCAGATTTCTTTTGCGAGACATTTGGATATTTTTGCACATTGTGGATTTACTCTATAGTAAAAAAATAATCGATTTATAGAATGCTTTGACTTTCATACCCTATAATTGTGCTTCAGCTGCAAATAGTTGCCTCTGTGCTCTCTTGTAATAAGCTTGCTGGTTTTCCTATCTAGTTATCATAAGAGAGATGACGCCGTCATGCTAACTGTCGTACCTCGCTTTTTGACGTTACGAGAAAAACGCATTTCAATGTTTGACAATGTAAACAATAACTAACACGTTTTGTTTGGTTGACCATTCTGTTCATTGTCCCGAGTTTGATTGAATTTGTTTGCCAGAGTCCCGAGTTAAAATTAAAAATGTGCACTGTTTTCGGCATGTACGTGTGCCAAACGCGTTCTGACCTGAAATCCCTTTCCCATTTGTCGCTCAACATTGAACTTATTTCATATGCATGTGACAAAAATACATGGATTTTTGTTCGGTTTTAATTGAATGTCTCAGGATTGAAATCGATTTTTGTGAATCTCTGAGGGTCAAAAGGTGAGGCATTGTGAGCTGCACAAAATGACGTTATTAACTCAATTTGGCCCAAAATGCACATGCGACAAGTAAGCGCGACAGCGATGTAATCAACTAATGAGTTACATCTTTTAATTAATGGCTAAACCGTCCTGCAGTTCTAAAGGGAAGCTAAATGTTTTAATGTCACGCGCTGATTGCTAAACAAACAGTTGAGTAGACTTCGTGATATGCAAGCTGAAGCATACTAATTGCAACAATCAGCAAACAATTAAAATGTCATATCGCATGTGATCCATCAAAATCAAGCCAGACAAATCCGGTTGAACGAATAAACGTCCTTCGTTTCTTTTTCCCAACAGCAGGAAAAAAATCCTTGCTCTGCCGGCCGGACGAAACCCCTCAATTTCTCAGAATTTTCAACGTTCTTTTCCATCCAGTTGAGTTCCCTTATTTTCGAGGTGAAATGTGGATGCAGCAAATGACCAAATGCAAGAAAACAACGAAAAAAGTTTTCCTTTTTTTTTTTTTTGCCAAAGACTACAACACCCCAGTCTAACGCACGTCGACCCCGATGCCGGTGTTCCGGTTGTGTCGTGTACGAGACACCGGGAAGAGGATTGAACTCTTCAAGGCTGGGTCTTTCTGGAACCGTGTTTTTTTTTCTTTTTGCGGACCCACCTTGTGCATCTTTGGCGCACATACCTTCGGGTATCAATCTCCGATTAGGGTCGGTGGAGCGTTGTTCTTGAAATTAAATTTAAGGCTTCGGTACTCTCGATCTGCAATTGATTAGAACCTCTTGGGTGGGCTTGTATGTTTATAGATGAAAAAGTTTAGCTGCAAGATACTCACGTATCATGTTTTTGCAAAATGTGAAGTTTGACAATTTGGAAAAATCTTAAGGTTGTTCCACGTACAATTTTGTGTGAAATCAAAATTAGCTTTGACTTTCCAAAAATAACTATACTTTTTTGTTTAAAAAAAAGCAAGGGATTCCGAATATGCATTGCCTAGTATTTTTCAACTCAGAAATCATAGAAAACATCAATTTTCCTGTTTTTAAGTCTTTGCATAGCAAAATCTCAGCAACTAAGGGTCGCATCAACAAAGTTCAATTTTTTTTCAAAGGTGGGCAAACATGGGCACTTATTTGAAAAAAATGAATAATTGCGACTATTCAAAAAATTCTAAAAATGGCTATAAGTTGAAAACGGTGCATTTATCAAAATTTCACTAAAATACTTTTTGATTGCATCGAAAAACGAAGTTGAAAAAATGTTGTAACTAAAATTTGATTTCTTTAAAAATCAGAATTATTTCAGAAAATCATAACACGGTCAAAGATTTTTGCACATTCTGAAAATTTCTGAAAAGTTGCCATTTGTTGTCCCGTAAAACATAGAAAAAATTAAAATAGAAAAACAAATTAAAAGTCACCTGAGCAATTCCATGTCAAATAGGGAATCGGTTGTACCCGACCCTCTCCAATTTCAATGAAACTTTGTAGACATGTTATCCTAGGCATATATAAGCCATTTTTGTGTATATGGAGCCAGTTACACTCGATAATGACATTTGAGAAGGGCATAAGTGTTTTAAATATTTTAGTATTTCGTAATTTAAATATTGCTATATCTCTAAGCCGTTGCATCGTATCAAAAAGTGGTCAAAGACAAACTTATAAGAAATTTGACGGAATTTCAAAAAAAAATACATTGAAAGAAAAAAACACTCCACTTTTATGAGATTTTTTGATTTTTAAGTTTAAAAGTCAAATTTGAAGGTGAGCCCACGATTTTTTTTTCGTTCAAAATTTTTATGAAAATAGCCTAAGATGTAACAAAAAGACTCACGAAAAATGCAGGATAGAGCAACTCACCTAAAAAAATACAAAAATCATTTACTGTAAGCCCATAAATCCAATTGAAATGTGGTCAAAGACAAACTTATGGGAAATTGGACAAGCTTTCCGGTAAAAATATTTACGAAACTGAAAAATCAAGTCTGTCATATAGAAATTGCCAAAAACCATCAAAAAACCTATTTTTTCAACATTTTTATTTTTAAAACCGCTGTAACTTCACAAGGATTGGACATACGACAATGGTCAATATGGAGACTTTTATGTAAAATTGTCTGGAGAATCGATTCCCGTACTCGAATTTTAAAAATTTTGACGTTTAGAGCACTTTTCAAAAAAACAGTTTCAGTAAATGATTTTTGTATTTTTTTAGGTGAGTTGCTCCATCCTGCATTTTTCGTGAGACTTTTTGTAACATCTTAGCCTTAGATCACAAAAAAATTGAACGGAAAAAATCGTGGGCTCACCCTCAAATTTGACTTTTAAGCTTAAAAATCAAAAAATCTCATAAAAGTGGAGTGTTTTTTCTTTCAGTGTATTTTTTTCGTAAAGCCCGTCAAATTTCCTATAAGTTTGTCTTTGACCACTTTTTGATACGATGCAAAGGCTTCGAGATATAGCAATATTTAAATTACGAAATACAAAAATATTTAAAACACTTATGCCCTTCTCAAATGTCATTATCGAGTGTAACTGGCTCCATATACACAAAAATGGCTTATATATGCCTAGGATAACATGTCTACAAAGTTTCATTAAAATCGGAGTGGGTCGAGAAAAATGTACCTAAAAAATTACTGTTTTGGGCTGGAATTGCTCACCTACATTTTTTTACTGAGTATAATTTTTTTTCAGTGTAGTCCTGATCCATACCTACAACTATGCCCAAGACACCGAAACGATCAAAATATTCCTTCAAAAGATACAGATTTTTGAATTTTCATTTATGAGCAATTCTCTGAGATTTCGGTCATTCGATTTATTTTTGTATTTTTTAATCCGGCTGAAACTTTTTTGGTGCCTTCGGTATGCCCAAAGAAGCCATTTTGCATCATTAGTTTGTCCATATAATTTTCCATGCAAATTTGGCAGCTGTCCATACAAAAATGATATCTGGAGTGTTTTTGAAAAGGTCTAATAAACCAAATTTTCAGTTTTTGCTTTTTGGGTGTTTTTTAATACCCTTGACTCAAGGCGGTTACTAAACACCCAAAAAGCAAAAATGGAAATTTGGTTTATTGAACCTTTTTTGAAAAAAAAAAAACTTCAGATATGAAAATTCAAAAATCTGTATCTTTTGAAGGAATTTTTTGATCGATTTGGTGTCTTCGGCAAAGCTGTAGGTGAAAAAAATTAAACAAGGTTAAAAAATTGCGATTTTTAATTTCACTTTTTGTCACTAAAACTTGATTTGCAAAAAACGATTTTTTCCATTTTTTGGTATGTTTTAGGAGACATAAAATGCCAACTTTTCAGAAATTTCCAGAATGGGCAAAAAATCTTCGACCGATTTATGAATTTTTGAATCAATAGGGGAGAGTGGGGAGACTTGATCTCCTTTTTTGTATCGCACATAACTCTGTCAATTTCTCACAAAACTATGATCTTTTTGCATGAATTGAAAGCTTAAACATTCAACTATGTTTGGCTGATAAGGGTATTTCATCAGATAAACTCTTCGAATAATGCCAAGCTTTTTTAAAAAAATAATTAAACCGGCATTTTCAAAATGTTGGGGGTTATTTGATCCCCCTTTCAACATTTTGAAGAAATCTTAAGCAAAATGTTTCTTATTCATCCAAACTTTTAATTTTCTATAAAATACAGCAATTTCACATTAAACCTGTACGTTTGTGTTCAAAATATAACAAGTTTAGCATGTAAAATATTTAAAAACTTAAAATTTTCTTTTTTTAGACCAAAATTGAGCATGTTTACAAAAGCTGGTAATTTTTGTTTACAAAACTTTTGAAAAATGGTTCAAACTGCAGTTAGTTACGTACAACTATACTAAAGGAAACTATGTACGAAAACCCAGCCAAATTATTTAATCTTGAGGCTGATTCCAGTGACTGTAAAAATGCAGGGATCAAGTCTCCTTTAATGCACTTTTTTAAACAATCGATTGTAAAAATAGTATGACGATAAATTTAACGTCAAATGCGTAAGGGTTTTGGAGTTGATATGTTTATCAAACAATTCATGTATTAAAAATATTTTTTTTAATAATTTTTGAGTGTTTTCTATACTTATCAAAACAAAGAAAAAAGATCTCTTGGAAGTTTTTTGCAGCACTTCTTAGAAAATTGTGTGTAACTCAATCCAAACATTTTTTAATTTTTTTCTTTGTTTTCTACAATGAGTTTTAGTCAATTTCGCACAACTTTCTAGAACAAAGCTAATTGTTTTACCCACATGCTGACGAGATACAAGCTTGGGATCAAGTCTCCCCGGGGATCAAGTCTCCCCACTCTCCCCTACTGATTTTTTGAAAAAATCGACATGCTGGCCGCAAACATTTTTCAACTTCATTTTTCGATGTTAAATCAAATTTGCACTCCAAAGGACTTCAGTGTAATTTTGATAAAGTGCACCGTTTTCAAGTTATAGCCATTTTTCCTTATCCATACCTATAACTTTACCGAAAACACCAAATCGCTCAAAAAATTCATTCAAAAGATACAGATTGTTTAATTTTCATACATCATTTTTGTGTGGACAGCTGCCAGTATGGAAAATTAGAATTGCTCAATTGTTTTAAGTTTTCTAAATTATTTTAATATTTCTAAGCAATTGAGAATCACAGTTTTTAATGATATTTCACCGATGCCAGTGACTCCTTAAATGTTTAAAAAGCTTGTAAAAATCTTTGAAATTTGTCATCTTGTAATGGGTTTCCAGTGGCTCTTTCCAGCAAACAGTAAACTAAAGATGATGAGGCAACAACGCGTTGTTTTTTGCTCCAACCACACGCCAATGCACTGCTTTGCACAATCTCTAAAGTGTCTGTTGCTGCTGCTGCCTTCCGTTCAGTTCGAAGAAGGGCCCGTCTCGTTTGCAAGCTGTAACGCGGCGAACGGCCAACACACACAGGAAGATCGACACTCTGCCATACTTCTCGATGTTCTGTTTCAAGTCTGTGCTCCCTTTTGCCTCGTGCACTGCTGCAACGACTCTGCAAAAAAGCAGAGTGACTAAAGTTTTATGCAGGCTGCTTTGATGGACACAGACAAGCAGATTTGAACCTCAGTTTTTTACTGATAAGGATGATTTTCACATTTTGTTCTATGAATTCAAACTGACAGTTGTTTTGCAATATTATTAAACCGAGTTGCACGTCTACTGGTCTTTAAAACTAAGTTTTATTCAAGTCTTGCGTTCACGCCTCATGGAAGAGTGCGTTCAGAGCGGGTCTAGCTGCGCTAGGGCAAGTGACTTTTAATTACGGTTAATTATTGCCTGCATCTCGGATGGAAATCCATTAATGGGTGGCAAGCGCGGACGGACCGGAGGTCGGTGGCCACTGTACGAGGCGTCCCAGAATGGCCCCAACGCCAGCAAACGCCTTTGTGTTTATCTGTGTTTATACATCTTTGTTCGCGGGGCGTTTGGTCTGCCACCCCACACCATGCCAGGTTGCCAGCGGAGGAGGAGAATGACACCACCCCCCTTTAAACGGGGGAACGGCTCGTAGCGGTTCCCGGGGCGATGGAGATCTCCACTCAGGTTCTAAACCTAGCGGATTCACCTAGTTCTAACAGTGATGAAACTATGGCGTGGGGAAGGTCTCAATTAGGAACGGCAGCGGCAGTCAGCGGGCAGACTAGTAATTTCCAAAACTACCTCACGGTTTTGTTTGCTACTGATGACGCTAAATGAGACCTAATTTGAGACTTAATTTTTCGAAATGGGTTCGCAGCTTCAACGGAGAAGGTGTAACATTGTGTTGATTAGCATTTAATCATACACTTGCTGTAGATTTTGGTTAAATTAGGTTCGTTGATGACTGCTGAGTATGCCATTTGTGAAAAATCTACAGAAAATCTAATCAAATAGAATATGCTGAAAAAATATTAATGCAAACACTGAACTCCGGCATCAAGTAAAAATGAGGTTCCACCGAGATTTGAACTCGGATCGCAGGATTCAAAGTCCTGAGTGCTAACCGTTACACCATGGAACCGTTGATGATTAAACCTCTAGTGTACACTTCTGGAAAACAATCGAACTGTTTGCAAGTTAACCGACGATCATTTCATTCCATTTGAACAAGTGTGATCAGCTTGTGTTTGTCTAAGCTTAGATCGTTACTACAGTCCAGACTCGATTATCCGAAGGCCTCGGAAAAAAATAATTTTGGAAAATCAAAACTTCGGATTACCGAATCACGAATAGAAAATGTGTTTCGTTGTCTTATTTTTAATTGCTGAGCTTAAGTATGACACCTCAACTACGATAAAGTGATTTATAATTTTTTTTCCAAGATGGCGGCCAATATTTTATTATTTATTAGTCAACTTATTAATAAACTATTCAAATTTGGCTAAATTGGGTTGAATAACACGAATTTGATGTTAAAAACAAGAAAAAGAAAAAAAAACGACAAAAAATATGTTTTTGTTCGTGATTCGATTATTCGTCACACCTTCGAATAATCGAACTTCGGATAATCGAAAGTTCGGATAATTGAGGCGTCGGATAATCGAGTCTGGACTGAACTTACTTTACTTTATCAGCAACATGTCTATCGATCCAACGCACTGAAAAAAATGATACAAATTTTTAATTACACTTTTTGTCTCTGAAACTTGATTTTCAAAAATAAACTTTTTTTTAAATGACATCAAATGCAAACTTTCCAGAAATTTCCAGAGCGTGAAAAAAAAATCTTTGATCGAGTTATAAATTTTTGAATCAATACTGATTTTAAAAATATCGAAATATTAGACGCATTTTTTTCATTTTAATTTATCGATGTAAAATCGAATTTGCATTCAAAAAGTAGTTTGGTGAAATTTTGATAAAGTGCACCGTTTTCAAGCTATAGTAATTTTAAGGTAATTTTTTTAAAAATAGTCACAGTTATTCATTTTTTCTCTATATTTTGCTTTTTTGATCTTTGTTGATACGACCCTTAGTTGCTGAGATATTGCCATGCAAAGGTTTAAAAACAGGAAATTTAATGTTTTCAAAGTCTCACCTAAACAACCCACCTTTTTCTAATGTCGATATATCAGCAACTAACGGTCCGATTTTCAATGTTAAAATATGAAACATTCGTAGAATTTTCCGATCTTTTCTAAAACAATATTTTTATTTTCTATACTAACATTTCTAAAAGGTCAAACATTCAATATTACGCCTTTTTTAAATGTTAGTCTTGATTTAAAAAAATGAAAATAATGTTGTAGAAAAGATCAATAAATTTGACAATTAAAAAAATACAAAAAAAAACGAATAACCGAAATCTCAGAAAGTTTCTCACATACAAACTTAAAAAATGCCCATTAAAAAGTGTTATGGATACAATAGACAGTCGCTAACTGGAAAAGAAATTTCCAGATTGTTTTGGTATGTTCGGGCAAGATTAAGCCAAAAAACAAAAACAATCCTTATTTTTCTCTTCTTATCCAAAAACTTGATTTTGACAAACTTTATCCCCTTCAGTTTTGTACATTTTTTATTTGCTTTGAAAAATCACCTAAAATAATCAAAACATTTTCAAGGGTGCTTTAATTTTAAAACTATCATGAATCTCATTCGTATTTATTTAGCAAAGAAAAAAAAGGTTTTTTTTTAATTCACAGATTAAATCAATTTTTACCATTCTTGTGCAGTCTAAATGTACACAGCTGGAATTTTCTTCGGCACTTTTACAAAATGACGAAACCCAAACGAATGCTTTTAGGTTGACTCTGAAATGTGTTTAGCAGTGTCAATTTTCTTTTATGTTAAATTTGTTAGTAGGCCCATAAAAAATATAATATAATATAATATTATCGTCTAACGATAACGATAATGGTTATCGTTATCGATCATTTTATCGGCGTTAATGCTATCGCTGAAAATGGAAGATGACTTATTTTTAAATGCTGATTTTCTTAAAACAAAAAGTCATCACATTATAAAGATGAATGAGGTGAATTTAAAGTGGGAGGATCAAGTGAAATATCTTGGACTTGCTTTTGACAAAAACCTTACTTACAAGGATCACATTGAAAGTATCCAGGTTAAATGTAACAAATATATTAAATGTTTCTAGACTTTGTCTCAAGTATAAACTGTTAATTTATATACAAATTTTCAGACCTGCCATGCTTTATGCTGTGCCGATCTGGACAAGCTGTTGCTTAACCGGGAAGAAAAAACTTCAGAGGATTCAGAACAAAATTCTGAAAATGATTCTGAAATTTCCTCCCTGGTTCAGCACCAGTGAACTTCATCAATTAGCCGAAGTTGACACTTTGGATGTTATGTCCAATAAGATAATTGATGCATTTCGACAAAAATCATTGCAGTCTTCAGCTGCATTGATCCGCTCTTTATATAGTTTATAAGTTAGTTTTAAGGTATCCCTTTTCCCTTTTGTACATGTAGGACCTCCTACATTTGAAATCATTGAATAGCGAAAGCTACAATATTTCATGAATAAATGAAAGTTGCTAGTATTTAAAATTGAGGTGAAAAGTCATCGTTTGTGATCTTAAATGCCTTTTTCTGCACTGTTAATCATATTTGACATGTTTGGACTCGTTTTGAACTATTTTGAACTTTTAAGAAATTACAATGTACGGCATCGCAAATTTTTTTTTTTTTCTGCAAAAATAATTTTTTTGTCAGTTTTTAGAAATTTTGGAAATCAATGATTGCAAAACAACTGGACAGGTGTATAATGCATTTTAAAACACTGTTTTCATTCAAATGTTGACACCGTGGCCTGTAATTTCAATTTTCAGCTTTTTTTTATTTTTTGCCCCCCTCCCCCCTCGACTTTGATCAGAGTCAAGAGACATAAACTTCAAAAAATATTTGCAACGGCCGAACTAAAATTTTCACAAAATATCGTATTTTTTCTAAAACACCCTAATTTTCAAAAATTGCAATATTGGTATCACAAGAAGCGAATTTTGTTTCACTTTCTTAGAGTTTTTTGGAAAATACTAAAATTTGCTTTAAATACCGTATTATTTTCTAAAGTACTCAACATTTTAAAGGTTGCAATATGTTGATACCAATTTCGAAAATTTGAGTATTTTCTAAAAATGCTATATTTTATGAAAAAAATCAGTATTTCAACAAAAAAACTCAATCTAATTCAATAGTTAAGTGCAAAATGTTAACCAAAATTCGATTCATCTAATTAAATTAAACCAAAACCACCATTGCAAATTTTGAAAGTTTGAGTATTTTCAGAAAAATACGGTATTTTGTAAAAAAAATAGTATTGTTCAAAAAACTCTAACAAGGTGATACATATAGCATACAAAAATTCTCTTCGTTTGATACCCATATTGCAAATTTTCAAAATTTGAGTATTTTCGAAAAAATACTCTAATAATACGAAAAACTCTAATAATACGAAAGTGCATACAAAATCTCGCTTCGTTTGATATCAACATTGGAAATTTTGAAAAAATGAGTATTTTCGAAAACTACGGCAGTGTTCTTCATTAAAAAAAACTATAAAAAAGTGAAGAAGTATGCAAAAATTTGCTTCGTTTGATATCCATATTGCTCATTTCGAAGATTTGAGTACTTTCGGAAAATACGGTATTTGTGAACAATTTTGAGTATATATACTTTGAAACTTACTACATTTTCAAGAAACATATTCTTGATTTAAGTGCTGAAATTTTTAATTAAGGTTAATTAAGGTTTAATTAGTTTAAGTTTAAAAATAAGTTATCGTTCATTATCGACGATAAAGTTATCGCCGATAGAATTATCGAAATAACGATAACTATAACCATAAATTATCGTATTCGAGCCTCGATAATTTTATCGTTAACAATCTTGGTTAATACACAGATAAAATTTGATAAAAACATATCAGTAATGATATTTTAAGCATCATTTGATACTCGATCTTTTGATATTAAAAAATGGCAAATTTGTTTTATTCAATCTATTTTTCAGATGGACTAGATATTTAAAAAATGTGGATCGGATACAGGAAAAATATAATATTTCACGGGGTTTCACGGAAAGGATTTTTTTTTACGAATTTACGAAATTTACAAAATTTTACGAATTAGTAGAAATTTTTTTTTGGTTCATTTGTGTTTTCCATGTTTTTGATGTTCTTTTTTTTTAATTATCTGATTGATCTGAGCAAACGTTATCATTTAGTTTTCAGGGAACGTTTTTTTTTTGACTTGGCTTGGCTCAGGTAGCATAGCATCAATAAAAAAAATAGGTGATGGTTACGCATAAACATGTTTTTTTTTTTGAAATTTCACATAAAAAACAATTATCAACATATTAAACCAAAACTCTCGAACATAACCTTTTAGATAAACTTTGGTAACGTTATCGCATGCTATCAGTTTTTATTAAAAAGTAATGTTCTGATCTCGGATATGTCAAAACTTAGGATTGAAAACAATAACTATTTTTCTTAAATTTTACTTCCAATCTAAATAAATAAAACTAGAAAAACAACTCCAGCCTTTTTCCCCATGCTTTGGACATCGAGAAAAGACACCAGCATAATTTTCCAACTTTTCCTTCTCTCTTTCCCACCCAACCTTAAAGAGCTTGGCCACTGCATCAGCATCCAAAACAGTGCAGTGTTCAGCTCTCGGTCGCCAGCACGTACGCCGCCGCCGGCCAAACTGGTCGCCTTGGCTCTTGGCCGACATCGACTGGTCACGCGACCTTTGCTTGGCGAAATCTGCTTCTGGGTTCTCCTCCTTACCAACCACGCGCAAACTGGAGGAGAGTTTTCTCTTGATTTGGCTCGCTCTCTCACTCATGCAAAGTTTTTGAGAGCGAACCAACTTTGAACGATTCAATCGTTTGCGATAATTAAATTCTGGGTGACGACTTTTCGGCCCGCCCGACACTAAATTAAGGTGACATTTTGGGTGGACTCGTTTCTTTTTCTTTCTTCTTGCTTATTTTCTACCGAACGCGGCAAAGATCATTGTAATTAAAGCAACTTGCGATAAACAGCCGTGAAAGGTTAGCAGATTGGATTGGTTTTTTTTTAACTGGAACAATTTTGAATTTGAAAATGTGATACTTATTCAATAAGATTATTTCCACACTGTTTACAAAAGCTGGTCAGCTACAAAATTTGATAACACATTAAGCGGTGTTTGTTTGAAATGTTTCTCAAAAGTTTGCTTGTATAAGAGAAAAGAAGCTCGTTGTCTTTGATTTTCTCTCTCTCAATGAGTGCTCATTGAAACTTTGTTTACGCAAATGATTTTTTCTGATTTTCAAATCTGCTATGGCGCATTCGAGATAAGGTCGTCATCAATTTGACATGAACGTACAAACCTTTTTTTTTTTGCAAAATTCCAGGTCGTTTAGTCCAAAAGCTTTCGGAGCCCTCCAGCTGCCACTCACCATGAAAGACAACATAAAAATCTGCTCAAAAATGTGTGTGTGCGCACGTTGCGAGCAAATTGAAACCAAGTGATTCTCGGTATAAAACTCTGTCGAAACATTTACATCCAAATCGTTGGGGGCTATTGGGGGAGCAAGAAGGTTCAGGAACCCTTTCACAATTTACGAAATCAGTTTAAGGAATCCGCTCCTCTCTGTTGTCCTTTCCACTCGTGCAAACCAACAAAGGGGGAAAAAACAGGTGGATTTGCGAGTTTATGTTCTGTTCCATCGACCTGAGGTTGATCTCAATATATTCACGTTGTGAGGATGAGGCTATATCGGCTTGGCTTTCGAGATTTCGTTATGAAATATGCATCCACATACAGGCACACACACACGCGCGCTGACTTTGGATTGTTGGCCAAAAACGCATTTTGTACGGCAAAATGGCGAGAATTGTTGGCAGAAAGTAGTACGACGAGGGGATAACTTCATTATTCATACGATATAGTCCCTCGGTTGGTCTTCTACCGACGGCGACAAAGAGCTGAGGCACATACGGGCACACATACAGGGGCTGTAACAGGGCGCACACATACGCAAGTCGCAGCAGGATTGGAAGAGGAAAGTGACATGAAAACCTTTTTTTATGGCCCAAACGGAGCGTAAAACTTTTCTTCGGCTTTTCCAGCCACTCTTTTCGGTATCAAATCGGTACCAATTAGCACTGACCACCTCCCGGAACTCGGGTGGCTGGAGCTTAAGTTTGGAAGAATTCAACCGGCCAACCGTCTCCGGTGTCGATGTGTGTTTTGATACAATAGAAATGACGGTTCCGGGCAGACGGTAATAATATAATTCATGACAATTCAATAACAAATACTGTTAAAATAACAAAAAGTGTTACGGATTTTTCTTGAAAAATAACTTTTTTTGACATCGGATTAGTTGTTAAAATAACAAAAAATAATAGCAAAGATTACCCGGGCAGACGGTAATAACAAAATTCATGCCGTTTCAATAACAAATACTGCTAAAATAACAGAAAGTGTTATGGAATCTTCTTGAAAAATCCATTTTGCATAAGAGTTTAATAACAGTTTATGTTATCATAACAAAATTTGTTATTGGTTTTATATTGGTTGAAAGCCAAAACAACTTTAGAATAACATTTTCTGTTATGGCAGAATACCTCCAATTGTTATTGGGATGATCGGATTAGTTGTTAAAATAACAAAAAAATATAACAAAGATTTGTTCGAAAAATAACTAAAAATGTTATTAGTCTGTTATAACAATAACAATCCAATCACAAAAAAACCATAACGATGAATAACAAATCTTGTTAGAAATAACATAAAATGTCATTGGCCTAGTAAATTCAAACATCAAAAAAAAAATATTTCTAGGTTATTTCTGTCTGCTCGGGGCTATGGAATCAGTCTTATGCATAACTTGCAGATAAAAGTTTACATTTTTAAAATGTATTATTGGTTTGACGATTAGTCTTATGAATCCCCGGAAACTTTCACGTACGTTTTAAAGTGCCTGAAAATAACATTTAACTAATCTAAACATTCATAACTATAAGATTAGTTTCATCGTTTGACTTTGATGATAAAAGCCCCAAGCACATGGCTTACGAGCATTACTTCCACTATACGCAAGTCAGATATTGAAGGTACCGTAAAAGGAAGTGAACACAAACTCCCCACCCCCCCTCGCCAACTGCCCACGGACCAGGCCCGATCGTGAACGTTTCACTTCCCACAACAATGGCCACTTTCTAGCTACCAACCTTCTCCTCCTCCTCCTTCTCTTTCGTTCAAGATGACCGACTGACTTCTACGTCTTCTACCCAACTCTGCTGCTTTATGACCGTCTTGCAGCAAAATGACTAATAATGTTGGACACTATTTGGATGTGTGTTGCGCAGGTATTTACCATCACAGAGGACAGGTCCATTCATGCTGGCGCACGTCACACGTTTGGCCACTTTTCTACCTCATTTAGAATAAAAAAGAAAAGACACTGAACTCACTTTAAATTGAGCTACTAACCTTTTTAAAAACATCAGTTAAATAATACAAAAGAATATCCAACTAAGTTACGCCTACCTTAGCAAACCAAACGCCTTGGTGACGTTTGCCTGCGAGACCAGCCTCGGCCAAATGCTTGGATTTTACGCCGTTTTGCTTTTGCGCCCATTCCGTTTAATGGCGCAAAAGTTACCTCTTTTTTTTTTGCTCATCTGCCCTCACTGCTGATGGCCACTGTGCGAGCGGGCAGCTTTGGCCACCTCCTCGGTGGGCACCAAAGAGACCTTGTTCAGTGTGTGGTACCGTGCTACGGAGTTCGGTTCCAAATAAGATTTTCATAATCACTACTTGCAATTTGATATCATTCGAGTCATATTTAAAAAAAAAGGTTAAAAATTTCGTGACGTTGCACCTCAGAATGTGTCAAAAATAAATATATTTTAATTTGTTGAAGTATTCAGACCGAAATAAGGAATTAAATTAAATTAAATTTTGAAAATTTTGAAGCAAAAGAGGATGGAAGTAGAACCGTCGAACTTGATTTTTTTAATATTTCTTGATTGGGTAATTTTTTTTCGAGGATCAGAATTTGTGTTTAAGCCAAGTGTCCTGATTTTCAGTTCAAAGATCAGAAATCTCTCACTCATCACCGAATGAATCTTTCGCGAGCGAACACTATCCACTCTCTGTCAGCGGCTTGCTCAATCGCTTCACTCAGCGAAACTGATATTTCGTGAATTTCTTTTTATACTCCGTCCGTCGACCCGAGTCATACACGAATGTCCTCAGAGAGGAGAGAGCCAAAAAAATGCTAGCGCGGTGCTCATTTGGCCTGCACTACCACAGTTTGCCGTCAATTAGAATTTGGTATGGTAGAAATTGCTGCCAAATATGTCTTTGATGTTGTATAAACTACAAAATTGCAAAATATTAATGTTATCATTTATTTTAAGTAATTTCTTAAATGATCAAAGCTAAGCCGATCGCAAAGTATTCTCAGTCAGCATTGAGCGACTTAACGAAATCTGTTTCTCCGAACCATTCGCTGTACTACCCGATTCAAATGAGAGGGAGAGCAAAGAGAGAGTGTTCGGTAGCGATTGGTTTGGAAGTGACAAGCGGTAGAAATACATCAGAGCAGATTTTCGTCGCTTTAAATTTGTGCTCGCGAGTGACTGAGTCTTTCTGGAGCAATCAGGACCCTTGGTTGAAGCTAAGTCCAGGTAAATGAAGGCACATTTTAAAACAATTATAGGTATAATATTTTTTTCACAATCTACCATGGTTTTACTATGGTCAATCTCAGAAATTATTTGCTCGATTTTCAAAGCTTAAAAATCGTAATTCAATATTTTTTTCTCAGCTACTTCGCAGTGGAAAATTGAATTTGAGAAGATTTCAAATTGTTGGTTGTATTTCGATGTAATTCAATTTTATTTTCAGAATAGAAGTCTTATAAGTTGAAAACATTCTGAAATGTATTTTCCTCAATCTGATAATACAATTTAGCACGTTTGGGGTCTTTTAAAAATATTTTGAATGTTTCAGGAAATTCCATTGCACAATAAAGCAAAAACTTTTTTCTCGCACAAAACGTTAATACTTACTTAAAATAAAATTTTTGATGGTTAAATATTACCTCTATTACAGGGGTGCTCAAATTTTTGAAGGCCGGGCCAAATTTGAAGCTCAAATGAGCTTGCGGGCCAAATTTACATAATAAGCCATTTAAAAAATAATGGTTGAAGTTTTCTGAAATTTTCGGTATTTTTAAAACACTTTCGTTAATAAAAAAATAACAATATAAAAGACAAAATGTCACTTTTTTATCAGAAATGTTGATTTTATTCTCGACGAAAAAAAACATTTTGGCAAATAATACGTATTCATCGAAAACAAACTAAAATTCAACCATCCGACCATGATCAAAAGGATTCTGAACGCAGAGGAATGCATTTTTAATGGATTTCAGTAGCTAGTAGCACGTAAATTTCCTTTATATTTTGAAGTTTAAAAAAAAAATGCTCCTGGTTTTTCTATCCAATTATTAAAAGCTTTGTAAAATATTTTCATCAGCCTAATTCGTCCGATTTCAACATTTTGTCTGCCTGAATCAAATGGTAATCAATTAGATAAGTTTTCCACCTGTCATGAGTTTGAATCCCGAGGGAAGGTTTCTAAGTGCAAAGTAAATTTGATGGTCATTTCATGAAAAGGGTCATTATGACTTCTCATTAACTCCTAAACTCCCTAGCTCGAGAAAAAGGGGGGAATTTCCATACAAATTCCCCCTTTTTCTCGAGCTTGGGAGTTTAGGTGTTAGTAATAAAATAAATACTTATTATGCAATTAGCACAGATTTCTACCTAAGTCAAATTCGAACGTGTTATAAATATTTCTAAAAATGTTTGATGAAAGTTTTGACAATATTAACTAGTTTCTCAAATTAAAACGTTTGAAATTGTTTTAATTACTATGATTATTGGACAAAATATTTGTGTAATAAAATGGGGATCAAAATATTAATCTTATTTTCATAAACAAAAAAAGGTTAGCATAAAAATGTAATAATTCTAATTTTGAAAAAGTATAAAACCGCTTTACAAGTGTCAAACGGGCCATTTTCCCATCTGCTCCCAACGAGAAAGTATAGGAAATATTAATCTTGAAACTCTGAACATGAACGAAAAATCAAAGTCGCCCGAGTCGGGGTTCGATCCCCCGTCCTTTGGATTGGTAAGCAAAAATGCCAACCACTAGGCCATCACGGCTTGGTGAGCGATGCCCGGAATTAGGAATACTGTTACTATCAAACTATATACGCGCTGGGTCCTTGTCCATTTGACAAGGGTTCGGAAGTTCTAAATAACGTTTGTACCCGATTGGTGCAAACGTTCTTTCAGGGCGGGGCTTGTCGATAAAAGCTGAGGGACCTCGCGCTCGGCTAGCCAGCGTAGAAATGGGTCACCGAAGCTCGGCAGAGCTAACACCTTCCATTGGAAGTTCCAAATGCCTATGCGAGTTATTTGCATGTATAGAATGAAGATCTAAAAATACATGGAAACAACTCAATTTGTAAGAAGCAACCGGACCCTAAGATGACAGTTTTCGTGAGTTGCGCGTATTCACCGACAGATGGCATAGGAAACTTTTTTTTCGTAACGGCTTTTGCGGCACGCTCACTTCAACTGTCCTAGACTAATATTTGAACGTGGCGTATCTCTAAACAAGTTTTTCAAGAAAATTATTCCAGAATGTTTATTTTGTCATTTTAAACCAAAACAAAGCAAAAACTATTTTTATTTAAACTATTCGCCATTTTCAAAAGTTTGGCTAGATAATATCGAAGGCCGCCATCTTAGGCCCACTGGGCCCACAAAACGGGGTACGCTCAGTTTGTATGGGAGCTGTCAACATGCTCCCGGGCTGGTAAGAAGTGACCGCGTGGTCCCGTTTGGTTGGTTGCACACACACACACACACACACACAAGTGTCAAACGGGCCATTTTACATGATCATTCAAAATGGGTCCACGGGCCACAAAAAATCACATCGCGGGCCAGAAATTTTTTAACCCGATCGGAGAAATTATTTCTGACTTTTTTTTACTGTTTTTGTGGAGAATTCCTGAGTATTTATATCCATTGGATATTATCCAATTTTTTTTTCTTTTGCTGGAAATTCGCTGAAAAAACTGAATCATTAACTGACATCAACTTTAAAAATGTCGAGTTATGTTAAAAGAATCTCAAGGAGGTTAATCATGGAGGAATCAATTTTTCATTCCATTTTTGACTTTATATTTTGGAATCATATTTTTATGATGATTTTATGCCTAAACTTTAATATTAAATATATTGCGACTGCCAAATTAATATCAATAAAGATATCCTAATGAACCAGTCGTCGTAAATTCCAGAGAATCTTTGAGAATCACCTCGCTCGACGGTACCGAATTCCTCACTTCGTCCACACTAGTTTTTCCTATGTGCTGCTCAGCTGGTCGAGGAGGCTCTTTCTTTGCCTGCCTGCCTGCCTCTGCCTTCTCGATAGCTTGAACTCTGCGCGGTTCAACAGTTGATGTTGTACGCTTGCCGATGTTTTCCCCCTCCCCTCAGTAGTTCACCGCAGTCGTCCAGCTTGGTCGGTAATTAGTTACCCAAGTGATTTATTACCGTTTCACCATCACACACCAAACACATCTCTATTTCTCCCGGTTTTCTCGCACCTGAACACCACCTTCCAGGGGCGGGGGCTGTGAAAAAGGGGTACAATTCCTGAATCGTTTTGGGTCTGTTGATTTTTTGGTCTGATTTCGGACCACCGGAGTATGACACTTGCGATTAATTTCCGAAGGTGGTGACCTGCGTTGGTGATCTTTTGAAACATGACCTTTCTTTTACTGTGTCCGAGACTAAATAACATGGTTATATGACTCGATTATATGGACTCATTGTTAATAAATATTTTATTAATTGGTTTACTTTGTTTGTTCGTCCTAAATTGCTATGAAATTGAAAAAAAATCTTTGCAGTAATTTTTAAAGACAAAACATCTGTCTAATAGTTGATTTTAAATGTCGAATAATTTCTCAGAAAATTCATCCTCGTACAACTCGATTTCACTGCAGCCTTGAGTCCGCTAGGTGGTGGTACTAATTTTAGCAGTTACTAGACTGAAAGCTATCCGAAAGCAAATTCAAACTGCTATCACTTGCCGCCACCTCACCAACACCAGCAACCCGTGTGGCACAGCTGTTCACACCGGCTGGGACAACAACAGCAACAACAACAACACCGAACGCATACCAGATGGAAACCACCGACCGGAGAACCGTCTCTGTACACCAGCCGAGCTGTGGCAAACTCAGCCGCCACACGACATCACCTGGTTTACCTTCAACGGCCGTGATCGTCGTCAGGGGTGATCTTGCCACCAGATATTCCCCGTGTCCGCGCGCGTGTCGCCAGACCCAACGCACGGCGACGTTAAGCATGCGCACCACCTGAGGAGGTTGATCCGAAAGTGGTTCAACTACTTTAGTTACTCTACTTTGTAGCAGTGGTGTACGATTATTATTACGATCATGATTATGATGATGATCATGATCGGTGCTGATCGTTGCTAAGTGCAGCAGCGGTATGCAGTGAGCTGCGGAATGGTTGAATGGTGAAAGGATTTTAAAACAGGGAAAATTTTCAGCAAATGGCTTAACTGCACGAAGCAGTCGTGGCCGAGCGGTTAAGGCGTCTGACTAGAAATCAGATTCCCTCTGGGAGCGTAGGTTCGAATCCTACCGACTGCGAAGAAAGATATATTTTTAGTTGAAGCTGCTAACTGACCTGTATTTTGACTTTGCTTATTGCTAACATACAATTTTGGAATTGATGAACACTGATTTTTTATTTGTATTCAAAGATGTAATCATAAACAAAAAGTCCCACGCATCTTCCACGGCTCGTGGATGTAACTTCTGGAGGTCCTGGTCAATAACGGAGTAGCAACTGCGGGTGGGCACCTATGCTCATGCTCAAAGATGTAATCATAAACAAAAAGCATAAATATCTATCAAAACTCTGTCTTACTATTCACCCTAGGACGTCAAATTTTTCTGCGGTTTGAATTTCCCGGTAAACGGGAAATATATTTTTTGAATCCCGGGAATTCCCGTGAAATGTTTGAAACAGTCGTAAAATCTATGTTTAAATAATATTTGTTATGCTTTTTAAGCTTAAAACCATAGAATCAGCTCAACACTGGTGATTGCTGATTATTTAGACTTGAACAAGAACAGCAGTACAAATTATCTTTAACTCACTACCGCCAACTGGGGAAAATCGAGCCTACAGTCTGAATACAACCAGGATATTTAAGAGCAATACATTTGGAAATCGGTGTACTTATTGTTTTGTTCTTTTCATGTTTTAATCGAAATCAATCAAAAAATCGGAACATTTTTCAAATAATGGCTTAAATAGCTGTCTAAATTCGTCCTTTTTTCTCGCTGAAAATAATAAATCTAAGTTCATATAATATCTTGAAAAAAATAAAAACCATTTACAAAAAAACACATTTTGCAGATCGGTAAACTATTTTTTTTACTATTTTCCCTTTAAAGCCAAATTAATGGTGATGCCAAATACAAATTTTAATGCTTCAAAATTCTTATCGATAACTAAGTATCCAACTGTTCGTCTATTTCCACAAAAAAATCTGAACTTCAAGAACAAAATTTGATTATGTTTTTCAATTTCGAGAATTCCCGGGTCAAAATATAAAATTTCTCGGGATTTGGGAATTCCCGGTTTTGGAAAAACATCCCGGGAATTCCCGAATTAGGCGCACTAATTCGCCAGTTAATGGTTAGAACATTACAGATCTTAGTTGCAACAAAAAAATGAAAAATTGCATCTCTTTGAATTTAAATTTTCTTTTCGAATAATCTGAGAAACCCTCAAAAAGAAATATATGATTACAGTTCATTAATTGCACTAAAATATTTTAAAATAAGTTGTTTTTAAACTTTTTTCGTTTCGATTTTGGGCCATATCAAGTAGAGACAAATGGTGTACAAAGAGAAAAAAGTAGCAAATCAAATTGACAAATTCACAAACTTTGACCAAATGATACTTATTATAACAAACCAATCGAAAGATATTTTCACGGAAATGTTGGGCCTTACATAATTTTAAACGTTACGTCATTTGAGCATAATTTCAATTTGAGCATTTTTATTTTTTATAAAACACACTCACACATTATGATTGAAATTAAAAAGACTGTATTGATTCTAAGATAAGAATAAAGGTTGATTATGATGTTGGTAAACAAGTTTAAATAATATGTTTTTTTTGTTAGAACCAAAGACAACATTCTAACCCGAGCAGACGGAAATAACTTGGGAATAACATTTTTTGATATTTGAAAATACCTGGCCAATAACATTTTATGTTATTAATAACAAGATTTGTCGTTATGATTTTTTTTTGTTATTGGATTGTTATTGTAATAACAGACGAATAAAAATTTAAGTTATTTTTCGAACAAATCTTTGTTATTATTTTTTGTTATTTTAACAACTAATCCGATCATCCCAATAACAGTTGGCGGTATTCTTCCATAACAAAAAATTTTATTCCAAAGTTGTTTTGGCTTTCAATCAATATCAGACCAATAACAAATATTGTTATGATGAACTGTTATTTAACCCTTGTACAAAAATGGATTTTTCAAGAAGATTTCATAACAATTTCTGTTATTTTAACAGTATTTGTTATTGAAATGGCATGAATTTTGTTATTACCGTCTGATCGGGAACATACCACATTATTTTTTCTAACAGCAAGCAAAAAAATTAAAATACATATACGGATTACTATGGGTAAACTCCATACAATATATTTCAAACAAATTATACTAATGTTACAAATAAAATAAAATAAAGTTGTTTACTATATTTGTTGAAACAATTTTCACCGATTTGCATTGTTTGTAAGTTGCATATTTTAGAGGCTATCAATACCGAACCCCTCAAAAAGCAAAGCACAGCGATTTTTTTAACTTTAAAATACATGTTGTTTTGTGGATATTAAAAAAAAAACTCAATACTTTTTTCGGTTTCTGATGAAAAAACGATACTTAATCCACCTTTAGGTGGTTGGTGCCTTCCTCACATTCATAAAGTCAATACATTCAGTAAAAATAGCAACATTCCCCCTTAACATGTTTAACAAATCAGCTTTATTACTCATTTCTTTTGATAGGGTTCGCAGATCTTCAATATTTCTGGCTAATCGGCAAGGTTTGATAAAAACCCTATTCAACAATAGTTCGCATGGAAGATTAAGACAATATTTCTATCATAATATCTGAAATCCAGCCTCCAAAAAGTGTATAAATAACACTTAAGTGCTAATATCTTTTGATAGGGTTGTCAGATCTTCGATGTTCTAGGCTCATTTGAAAGGTCCTTTGTTTATCTAACTAACGCATGATAGACCCGAAAATCATTTTGATTGAAATATCTAAGATCCGGTCTTCAACAAGTGTATAAATAACACTTAAGTGCTAATAACTTTTGATAGGGTTGTGAGATCCTCGATGTTCAAGGCTCATTTGGATGGTCTTTAGATTATCTAACTAACGACAGGTCGCATGATGGACCCGAACATCATTTTCATTGATATATCTGAGATCCGGCCTACAAAAAATGTACAAATAACACTTAAGTGCTGATAAGTTTTGATGGGGTTGTCAGATCTTCAATGTTTTAAACTCATTTGAAAGATATTTCAATTATCTAACTTACGACGGGTTGCATAAGGAACCCAGACATCATTTTCATTGAAATATCTGAGATCCGGCCTCCAAAAAGTGAATAAATAACACTTAAGTGCTAGTAACTTTTGATAGCCTTAGTGCTAATAACTTTTTATAGCCTTTCCTCAGTAAGGTGAGGAAGGCAAAAATTCAAATAATGGTAGTAGTTTTTTTATTAATTAATAGGCAATCAAAACAAGAACATGAAAAAAAAAACTTCGGATAATCGTGGCTTCTGGCAAATGAGTCTGGACTGTACTTTATTGAAAAATAGCACGATTATTTAGCAAAGTGATGAAAAACTAGTCGTAATTTCGACGTGATCGTGCTATCTTGTCACATGCTCTGTTTTTGACGTTTGGAGAAAAACTCGCATTAAAAACAAAACTAAAGCATAAAAAACATATTTTGTTTGGTTGACAGTTATGTGCATTGCCCCGAAGTTTGGTTGAATTTGGTTGGCGGAGTCCTGAGTTATAATTAAAAATGTTTATAATAGTTGGGCAAGTACGTGTGACAAATCATCCTCTTACTATGTTTCCTATGGCCAGTTGTCGCACTTGCAGCAATTTTCAGGGTGTGTCAAGAAAGCATGATCAGATCAAAATTACGTTCATATGAAAAGTGACAACAACGTGCGTAGTTTTTTTTTGGCTTTTGTTGAATATTTAGGATTGAAATAGATTTTTGGGGATCTGGGAGAAGAGGCATTGAAAGCAGCACAAAATTGCGCCTACTCAATTTGTACGATAGCACGATCACGACGATTTGACGATGGATCGCCCAATCCCATAGCAATTAATTCGTGAGATTAAATTATTTTTAACCAAGCTAGTATTTTTATTTAATTTCCGATTCACCATACTGCAACGAATGTACCCATCGCAGGTATCGTAGTCATTCCCACTTAAATGGGATTATTTTCTGCACTTTGTTCGATACCCATAACGAGTCGAGAGAAATTCTCACGCCGGTTATGAAACAGTCTTCGGTGCGTTTCGTATCTAAATAGGCGTACAGACGAGAGTAGACTCTTCAGCACAACATCAGCAATGTTTCCATGTTGTTTTTCCCTGAGTCGTCGTCGTCTTCGTCTTCGCCTCACCCAGCGAAGAAGAAATTCTATTCAATCGAAAAAAAAATAAAAATAAAATGCGTTTACCGAAGGAATTCCACGAGCGATGACGATGATTACGACGATGGCCCGAACTCTGAAACAGCATGCTAGTCGAATAGAGTCGGCAAGCCAATGAAGCATGGCTGGACTTGAAACGTTTCACACACAAACACCGATAGAGGCAAAGTGGCAAGGAAGGGAGTGTGTGGAGGCAAAGGAAACAACTAACCAACAATACCAACACACACACACACACGCACGCACGCACGCACGCACATCATTCGAAACATACGGGACTGAGCATTATGTAGTGCAGGGCCAGGCAGATCTAGTTGATGAGGGGGGAGGGAGGGGGTGGCGTCCGAGCATATTATTCATACTGAGTGAGGTTTTCGGTGCAGTACAAAACACAGCAGAGCACAATACATAGAGCGATAGAGGGGCTACCGATTCACATATCATCGTTTGTGGGAGAATGGAATAAGCCATCATCGTCCAGAAGAAAAAAAATATCGAAAAAGATGCCCCTTTATCCGGTATAATAAGTGTGGCGAAGAAAGCTGCCGAAAGTGTGTGCATTGAGCGAAAGGAAAATTCAAGTTTGAGGGATAAATAGCACTTTAGCAACTATTTGAATTCAGGGGAGCAGCATGCAAATTCATCGTGCCTCTAATGTTAGCATATCAGCTCCTAATAGGACCGAATCTTAAAAAGAATAAAAACTCATCTCGACGTCGTTGTGCTATCTTGTCGCACCCGCCATTTCGACGTTCCGAGAAAAACGCGTTTTAATGTTTGACCTTGAATAAACAAAAACGAAAGCACGCAATGTAAACAATAACAAACGCGTTTTGTTTGGCTGACCATTATGTGCATTGTCCCAAAGTTTGGTTGAAGTTGGTTGCTGGAGTCCCGAGTTATAATTACAAATGTTTACGGTACTTTAACTTGTACGTGCGTCAAACGCGTTCTGACCTGAAATCCCTTTGGCCAGTTGTCGCACTATCATCAATTTTCAGGGAGTGACAAGATAGCACGACAAGATTGAAACTAATTTCATATGTAAAGTGACAGAAATGCAAGGAGTTTTTTTTCGGTTTCGTTGAATATCTCAGGATTGAAATCGAATGTTGGGGATCAGTGAACGTCAAAAGGTGAGGGATTGTGAGCTGCACAAAATGGCGTTCTTAACTCAATTTGGCCCAAAATGCACGTACGACAAGTTAGCATGACGGCGACGATCTGTTGATGAAATTAAATAAATTAAATAAATTCCAAACTAAGTTATTCGGAACTGAGAATACCCAAAGTATTAATATTTAACTTCTAGTAGAGCAAAACATTAACATAAATAATTAACTTTTCAATGAACGGTACACATGAACCAGAGTCTAGTGCACCCAGGTTATTGTTACAAACTTTTTTTTTCTTTGAACTACGGTAATTATTACCAAATTACCCAAAACAAGTTAAACTATTTTTGCAATTATATTGCAATGTTGCAGAAATGAGTTCGAAGGTTAGACATTGGTTAGACATTTTTAGAAAAAAGAAGACAACACGCACGGTGCTCAAAATACCGTTATTATGAAAAAAAAATGCAATCCGAGATTTTGGGGTCTATCGATTCCTTACACCATAGCGCACCTCTGTGCAAAAAATGAAAACATTTTCTGATGTAGTTTTTGAGATACACCCCTTTTAAGATGTTACATTCGATTTTCAATAAGAAAACCAAAACAATCCATTCAATTTTAGCATTTCAAAAAATATGTAATTCGAGATAATGATGTTTTTTGCTTCAAATGACTGTCAAGAATCTCTGGGCCAAGTTTAAGAAGGTTTGCTGATGTAGTTCTCAAGATACAGCAATATTAAAATGTGATTTCCGACATTTTTTTAAGAAAATCTATAAAATCAATACAATTTCAGCATTTTAAAGAGTATACAATTCGAGATAATGATGAATTTCGCTTCATAAGACTGCCAAGTATCTCTGAGCCAAGTTTCAGAAGGTTTGCTGATGTGGTTCTTGAGATACAGCCATTTTAAAATGTTATTTCCAACTTTTTCTAAGAAAATCTATAAAATCAATACAATTTCAGCATTGTAAAGAATATGCAATTCGAGATAATGATGAATTTTGCTTCATAAGACTGACAAGTATCTTTGGACCAAGTTTCAGAAGTTTTGCTGATGTAGTTCTCGAGATACAACCATTTGAAAATGTTATTTCCGACTTTCTAAGAGTCGGACAAATCTAAGTAAAACTTTAATAGTGATCGATCAAACTAGAATATGTATTTGCACTTTGTATTATTTCAGCTATAGCTATAAAATATGCACAATCCTACTTTTTAAGTGAATTGAAAGACATTTTTGTCGAAAACAAAATTCAGATATGGTTTAGACATTGGTTAGACATTTTTAGAAAAAAGAAGACAACACGCACGGTGTTCAAAATACCGTTATTATGAAAAAAAATATGCAATCCGAGATTTTGGGGTCTATCGATTCCTTACACCATAGCGCACCTCTGTGCAAAAAATGAAAACATTCGCTGATGTAGTTTTTGAGATACAGCCCTTTTAAGATGTTACATCCGATTTTCAATAAGAAAACCAAAACAAGCTATTCAATTTTAGCATTTCAAAAAATATGCAATTCGAGATAATGATGTTTTTTGCTTCAAATGACTGTCAAGTATCTCTGGGCCAAGTTTAAGAAGGTTTGCTGATGTAGTTCTCAAGATACAGCCATATTAAAATGTGATTTCCGACTTTTTCTAAGAAAATCTAGAAAAATCGGTACAATTTCAACATTTTAAAGAATATGCAATTCGAGATAATGATGAATTTCGTTTCATAAGACTGCCAAATATCTCTGGGCCAAGTTTCAGAAGGTTTGCTGATGTAGTTCTCGGGATATAGCCATTTTAAAATGTTATTTCCGACATTTTTTTAAGAAAATCTATAAAATCAATACAATTTCAGCATTTTAAAGAGTATACAATTCGAGATAATGATGAATTTCGCTTCATAAGACTGCCAAGTATCTCTGAGCCAAGTTTCAGAAGGTTTGCTGATGTGGTTCTTGAGATACAGCCATTTTAAAATGTTATTTCCAACTTTTTCTAAGAAAATCTATAAAATCAATACAATTTCAGCATTGTAAAGAATATGCAATTCGAGATAATGATGAATTTTGCTTCATAAGACTGACAAGTATCTTTGGACCAAGTTTCAGAAGTTTTGCTGATGTAGTTCTCGAGATACAACCATTTGAAAATGTTATTTCCGACTTTCTAAGAGTCGGACAAATCTAAGTAAAACTTTAATAGTGATCGATCAAACTAGAATATGTATTTGCACTTTGTATTATTTCAGCTATAGCTATAAAATATGCACAATCCTACTTTTTAAGTGAATTGAAAGACATTTTTGTCGAAAACAAAATTCAGATATGGTTTTTGCCTTCCTCACCTTACTGAGGAAAGGCTATAAAATCTCTCAAAAACTGAACTTCTCAATTAGACCTCCTAGACCCACCTTCATGTATACCTATCGACTCAGAATCGAATTCTGAGCAAATGTCTGTGTGTGTGTGTGTGTGTGTGTGTGTGTAGGGATGTGGGTCTGTGCACCAAAAAATATGCACTCGATTATCTCAGCACTGGCTTAACCGATTTGGACCGTTTTGGTCTCATTCGATTCGTCTTGGGATCCCATAAGTCCCTATTGAAAATTATGAAGTTTAGTAAAGTACTTCAAAAGTTATGCTAAAAAAACGATTTTGACTAAAGTCCGGAAGATTGTAAAAAGGGTGGTTTTTGTAAGAAACCCCAGCATGTTATACATTTTTAGAAAGGTATTTAAAAGACCTTTCCAACGCGACCAATACATTGAAGATCTTACACTCCTATCAAAAGTTATTAGCAATTAAGTGTTATTTATGCACTTTTTGGAAGCCGGATCTCAGATATCACGATGAAAACGTTGTCCGGATCTATCATGCAACCCGTCGTTGAACAGGTAATCAAAAGACCTTTCCAACGCGTCCAAAACATTGAAGATCTGATAACCCTATCAAAAGTTAAAAGCACTTAAGAGTTATTTATACACTTTTTGGAGGCTAATTCTCAGATATTTAGATGAAAACGTATTCCAAATATATCATGCGACCTATCTTTGGATAGGTAATTTAAAGACCTTCCCACAGGCGTGTCTATTTTGGATAGCATTACCCTTTGAATGAGAGGAAGGCACCAACCACCTAAGGATGGATTAAGTAACGTTTTTAACTTAAAATTTGAGTTCTGCGACCCCAATTCGGTTAAATTTGAATATTTGATATGCATTTTTCAGTATTTTATAATCGCCTTTTTGCCGTCATATTAGATTTAAAACTCTAAATCATTTTAGAGTAGTTGATGGGTCAACTATAAAAAATAAGACAACGAAAAAAATAATGTTTTTTTTTCGTGATTCGATTATCCGAAGTGAAATTTTTCCGAGGCCTTAGAGGAATCAATAGAAATTCCATAGAAGGGTGATTTATTTTTATTTGATAAAATTGAAATTTATTCAGGTTGCAAAACAAATCATACTAAAACATATTTTTTGTTTAAAAATGCATGTTTTAAGGCATTTTTCAAATATCCGATTTAAAAAAAATAGTTCCATAGCTCAAAAAGGACATTTTTGATAAATTTGATATAAAAAAATGATTATAAGTTCGCATTTTTCAAGCAAATTGATTAAAACAAAAAATGTTTACTAAACTGTTAAAAACAAGTCAACACAAATAATTTTAACATTTTATGATCTTTGAAGCATTTTTATAATTTGTTTGAGCAAATGATTGCCTTGTTCTTCTCTGTACACCTACATTTTATTTTTCGTTTCAATTGATGGATTTAGGTTTGTCTCAGGAAAAAATTGTAAATTTTCGGCAAATCAGCTCAAATGGCACCCGTCTAATAGTTAGTCTGTTCATGCACAACACTCTTATCCCATTTCGTAACATTACGTCAAACTTCAAAGCATATACCGTCACACAACTTCTCGGGGTCAATCTCCACAACCAGTGCCGTGACTGACCGACTGACTGGACTGGACCCGAAGTGGTGCGGTTTGACGATGGTGTTGTGTGTCCAAACGAGAAAGGTCGCATTTCCGTCATCGCGTCCTCGCATCCTCTCTCTCTCTCTCTCTCGAGATCTAGTGGGCACACACTTGCTTCTCCATCGAGGCAAAATCGCCACACATTCACTCTCTACGTTGCTGGGTTGGCTTTTTCTGATTCGCAGTAGCTGGCAGCGGCGTAATCGGCTGTTTGGCTTATTATTATTCCTAACCTCGAACTCGGCCAGAGAAACACGTACAACACGCTCACAATCGTGTGAGTTTGTGTGTAGACACAGTGGAATGTCCGAGTATCTGTGGTGCGCACACATCGTTTTTACAGTTTTAAAGGGAAGCAGTACGGTTAGAGAACTGCTTCCGTTTTATAATTTTTAACTTTCACATGTTGATTCAAGAAGTTTTTCAACAAATTAATTTGGTACAATCTAAAGAAACCTTGCAATTTTACACAGTAAAGTTGTTAAAATACTGCAAATATGTTTTCCGGACTTCCGCAATGCCATGGTTTACCTGAAGAACCGACCTCCGACTGAGGACACCCGTCCAGCTGGGGCGAAATTGGAAATTCTCCGTCGTACCATAAATGCTGATGAGTTTATCCCTTCTTCTCCACCTTGCTTTTAACCTGACCTGTGCGGGGTGACGTTAGTCGTTCCGATGACCTGACTTTGACGCCCTCGTCGTTCACCAGGTCGTCGTCGTCGTCTGCCGTCCTGGCGCGTTTATTATGCACCTAATGGAATAACACACGTACATAAATAAATAAAAACTTTTGCCATAGTGCATCCCACATCGTTCGGAACTTACCTGCCACTTGGTTCAGGTCTCTGTGACATAACGATCCTACCTGTGCTTTAAAAATTAGGCTATTTTAAGACCGATCATTTGTGTAGTAATCGTCAAAAAAAAATTCCAAAAAAGCGCGACAATAACGCCCAGTGAGAGCGAAAACCAGCCACACCACACTCGGTTGTCGTTGTTGTCACCGGACTCCAACCACCACACACTTGGAGCGTTTATTGGGGACACCACATATCGGTCTACGAACTGATCCATCCGACTGGAGCGTGATCGCCGCGTCGGCCAGAGTCGATAGAGTCCTAGACACACCGTTTGCGATCATCAGAGGGTCTCTTTGTTGATGAAGGGAAGGATGTTTGTCCTGGAGGTCCTTGTCAACTCAACGCATAGAGAGCAGATACCAGTTGGTTATTGGATTTTTCACATCACACAAGGGGATGTAGCTCAGATGGTAGAGCGCTCGCTTAGCATGTGAGAGGTACGGGGATCGATGCCCCGCATCTCCAAGGTGTATTTTTTATTTGTCAACTGTAGTCGCAAAATCGCTTTAGATTGAATTTGAATTGTTATTTATTTTGAGTTTCAGTATCCAAGCTTCATGATAATTTTGGTTTAATTAAGATCTGGGTGCTGAATAGTGGTTCGCAAAACGGACTCAATTTTGAACTGTCAAAGTGGAACCAATTTACTGTTCGCCAAATGTAGAGAGTATTGTTATCGATCATCAAAATTTGTTTTTTTTTTGCAACAATAAAAATGTGTCAGTTTCGATGAAGAAAAAAAAAATCTTATTAAGTTGCAGGCGAGATCGACATTACATAAATGGAAGTTTTTTATGGATTCGATGCGGTTGTATCCATCCAGAAGCTGTTTTAATTGTTTGATTCCGTTTGAAAACCTACTGGTTTGGTGAAAATCTTCTCTGTTTGTTGGATCAGATTTGCTAAAATTAGTTATGTTTTTTCGCAGGACCAGGAAGAGCTGCAGGATTCCAAAATCAGCCAGGGAATTTATCTGCGATATCGCAGAATAACACTTTCGCTGCAGTTCTTCATCATACGTGAAAAAGAAAAACCTCTTCTGACCGATAGAAACTTGAAAATACACACAATTTTCCAGCAAAAAATGTCAAAAACTAGACAAAATAAAACACTCACTGTTGATTTTAAAACACCTCATGCTTGTGCTAGAACAGCCTCCTACTTTGTAGATGTTAACCCAGATGTTACCCAGATTAAGATCAAACAATGGAGTATGTTTTAGAAAAGAGAAGTTTATCCGACGAGTTGCAAAACTAAGATTTCTAAAGCAGAGCCTCGATAAATAAATCTACGACTCGTGCTGAAAAAAATTTCTTTTACAACGAGTTACAAACAACAAACACCCTTTGAATCAAATTGTCATTCAAATGTTTATATAATATTTCAATCCACCGTTCAAATAAAAAAATATTGAAAGTATTCCTTATCACATTTCAGTTCTGAAAAGTATAACTTTTCAGCCCTTGAAAAGTATTATTTTTCGATACTGTTATTTTTGGCAGCGAATAGAAGGCCGTTTCGTCCAAGTTTCGTCGTTCGAGAATGACAGGAATTTAAGAACCGTCAGTGGGAGTGACGTACCTATTTTTAAAACACCAAGGGACCATCCATAAACCACGTGGACACTTTTTTGGGAATCTGGTACAAACCCCCCCCCCTCCCTCCTCCCCCCCTCCCCCTAATGAACAATTGTCCATACAAAAAAAACTTTTTTGTATGGAACGTGGACAATCGCCATTCCGACCAATTCTCATCACTTTTGCAGAAATGAAAAATAGCAGATATGCCCTCTAAATTTTTTTGACCTTTTTTCAACTTTTAAATAGACAAAAAAAATCGATGTAAAAACATGAAACATGAGTGAAATCTTCGATCTTTTGAATAACAATACTTTCAAAAATTTTAAATCAATACTAACATTTCCAAAGGGCCAAATTTGAAAAATTCAAACCTTTTTTAAATGTTAGTCTTAATTAAAAAATATTTCCAAATATTGTTTTTGAAAAAATCGAAAAATTTCAAGAATGTTTCATGTTTTAACATCGAAAATAGGAGCATTAGTTGCTGATATATCGACTTTCGAAAATTGTGGGTTGTTTGGGTGAGAATTGGAAAACGTTAATTTTTCCTGTTTCTTTTTCTTTAAGCCACTTTTTCTCGGCAACTATAGGTCCAATCTTCAATGTCTTTTAGAAAATTTTATAGCAAATTTTCTGAACTCTTCAAAAAAATATTTTCAGATATGGTCACTCATGGTCACTATTTTAAAAAAATCGAAAAACTGCAAATATTTCGCTAAAATCAAACTTTCGGTGGCTATATCTTGTAACCGGAGCCCTTTATCAAAAAATCTGTAAAGTATTTTTAGATTGCAAATGAAATGTTACACCAACAAAAAATATGTCTAATTTGTTTTTGCACAAATTTTGGATTTTTTTTTCCAAAAATCACTATTTTTTTCAATTTACCATACTGCCCATGTTCGCATAAATGTCCCATATGCAAAAACAGCAAGCTGAGAAAAACGCATTTGAAGTTTGTCCCATACATAAGGCTACGTGTTAAGTTTTCGCGAAAAAACTGGATTTTCTCATGATTTCTAGAACAAAGTACTGGATGTTATAGGCTCTTTCGAAAGAGCACACAATTTTGAACCAAACTGCATCAATAACTTGAAATCGATGAAAATGCATATGGGACATTTATGCGATCAGGGGCCGCATACTTCTTTATGGCTCAAAAGTTGCGGGTTTTTGTCCCCTAAAACATATAACAAATCTCGAAAAAAAAAATACGTATTTTGGGAAATTGAGTTTTTGTGAGAAAAAGTAAATTAAAAAAAAATGGCAAATTGTTTTTTCCATGTACCTATTTTTTTTTTTCAATAGCCCTCAACAATACCTAAAACTTTGCCCAAGTTGGTGTCTTGATCAGAAAATTCACTCAAAAGTTACAGTTGTTTGAATATTTACGTACCATTTTTGTATGGACAGCAGCCAAAGTTGTATGGACACTTGTATGGGTGAACCAATGCCACGAAATAGCTTATTTGGTCATAGGAATGGCCCCCACAAAGTGTGAGCCAAATCAAAATATACAAATAAAATCCATTTCCGGTTTGGTAGAGAATTGCTTTTGTGTTTCAATTCAAAATAAGCAATATTTCAATAAATTTAGGATTTATTTCCTAAAGTTTGAAATTTTTTTCCCGATTTGTGGACAAAAAATCAGACTTGTGAAAAGTCTGTTAGGGTGTAATATGGCTGTATGAAAAAAAAAATAAAGTTGTTCAAATTTAGCGAGCACAGTAATTTTTTAGTTCCTTTTGGGGTCCTAAACAACTCCCCAAAGTTTGGGAACGATTGATTAAGTCCTCACTTTGCGCAAAGCGATTTAATTTGCTATGAAAATTTGTATGGGAGAAATATTTTTTTGGATTTTGATATTTTTAAAGGGCCAAATATGAAATATTACAATCTTTTTTAAATGTTAGTTTTAATTTAAAAAATTAAAAATATTGTTTCTGAAAAGATCGAAAAAATTCACGAATTTCGAAACTCGCTTAAAACTTGATTTTCGAGCAAAAAACACGTTTTAGACGAGTTTTGAACACGCTGTATCTTTTTTTAGGAGTAAGTTAGCACCATAATCTCTTTGGGATAGTTGTAGAGCACCTTCCAGAGCATCCGAATATGAATCCGATTTTAGTACAGCGTTAAACGTGGATGTTATAAATATCAACATCCAAAAAAATGGGTTTTCCCATAGAAAATTGAATCGCTTTGCGCAAAAGAGGACTAAACCAATCGTTCCCAAACTTTCGGGAGTTGTTTAAGACCTCAAAAGGAATTGAAAAAGTGCTGTGCTGGAAAATCGATTTTGATATCGTCGCCATCGTGCTAACTTGTCGTACATGCATTTTGGGCCAAATTGAGTTAGTTTTATTTGAGTTTGAAAGTTATGCCATTTTTTAACTAAAACGCCAATAACTCACTTTAGAATTAACCAATTGGGATGCTCTACCCTGCATTTTCTTGCATTTTTGAAGCCCTCTAAGATGCATTTTGAATTTTGAAATTAAATTGTATTTTGCCTCAGTTATAGCCTTTTTAAGATTTTTTACATTTTTGAACCTTCAAACTTTGTGTCCCGATTTGCCCCACTTCCCGTTGACCTAGAGTGCTCATATTTTGGCCAGATGCTAGTTTTATATGTACGAACAACCTCTGAAAATTTCAGGCAGATTGGTGAGGTCGATGCGAGATGGGTATGCTTTGCTCGTGGACTCGCTCTTAATTTTCATTGGCGTTATAATCTTTGAAAACTGATGATTTCAAGTCATTAGTACACTGCCCCTGATCGCATAAATGTCCCATATGCATTTTCATCATTTTTGAGCTATTGATGCAGTTTGGTTCAAAACCGTATGATCTTTCAGAAAAACCTATAACATCCAGCACTTTATTCTAGAAATCTGGAGAAAATTCAGTTTTTTTTGTGAAAACTTAACACGTAGCCTTATATGTCGGACAAACTTCAAATGCGTTTTTCTCAGCATACTGTTTTTGCATATGGGACATTTATGCGAACATGGGCAGTACAGGTTTGTAAAGGTTTTTATATTGATTAGCTTTGGTATTTATTTTTTGTAATCGGCGTGTTAATTACTCAATAATTACTATTGTTTGCCTTTTTGATGTTTTCATGTTATTTTAGAGACTTTACCTTTTCAATGTATTTCAAAAGAAGTATTAGCTTTTCAGTTGCTGATTGTAATCACATAATGGATTGGCCACGACAAACATTACTGCATACTTATTATGACATTAAAAAATAAGGGATAATATTAATTTGAAAAGTAAAAACACGGCCGGTTGTTTTCATAACATTGACAATGTCACATCCAATAATAATCACTAAACCAAATATTTTTTTAAACCATTTTTTAGATTCAAAATTGGTTTTAAAATAAAGTTTGAGGATTTTTTTGATCGGGGCCCGTTTAGGGACTGAGTTGTTTTTAAAAAGTTTAAACATACATTTTTCTTCAATTCTTTGAAATTATTATTAAAATAAGTAAAAATTATATGAAATTGATGAAGTATGTTTATCATGAAAAGCTTAAAATGATTTCCAACAATCATACATTAATTATTTGGCTTCGCAGGTCTGAACTTATGAAACATTGAGCTCAAAATTAAGGATTGTTGAAAGCTGCCCCTTGTTTAGCATCTTTTTTTAAGGTATTGCTAATCAAACAATATCATTAAATTTTATTTTTTAGCATCAAGCTATATCTCTCGCTCTCTCTCTCTCTCTCTCTCTCTCTCTCTCTCTCTCTCTCTCTCTCTCTCTCTCTCTCTCTCTCTCTCTCTCTCTCTATATCTTTCTTTTAATTTCCAAATTTATATTTGAAAAGTAATTCCTTAAAAATGATTATTAGTTTTCGAGCATGTTGAAAAAATCAGAAACCAAGACTGCCACGTGTGCACCGCATGCATCATGCAAGTCCAAGTCCGAACCAACTCGCTGCATCGAACTCGAGGGGGCTCACAGGTGTGTTGCATTGATTTGACGTCAGCATGCAAAGAAGATAAAAAAAGCTCATACCACAATAACAAGGAAAAACAAAACAAAAAAAAACCCTCAATGCAAAACGGGGAACAACAAGAGCGCCACCAACAACCACCACCGCCGCCGTTTGCGCTTAAGCAAGTTTAGTTAGAGTGCTTAACTAGTGGCGCTCACACACACACACATGAGCACAGGTCTTTGTTTTCCGAGCAGCTCGCATGATGATGGTGCCGCGGCTACGTCTGTCAATGCTCTGAGTTGGGCGAAGGTGGCTGTTCGTCGATGCATGTAACAAACTGAACGAACGTCCTTGCATTCATCTGTGCCGCCGCAGCTAAGCCATTCAGGTGCCAGCTTACAGGTCTTGGGGCACGGGCGGAATGGAGAAGGTTAAACGCTAGGGAATTGTTGCTGGATATCCGAGGTTCTTCGTAAAAATTTGGGCTCAATCTAGTGTAATTTAATTTAATTTCCAAAACATTTCTCGTTCAGAACTCTCGATTAACACTTCAAGAATCGTGCGATAGCCAAAGCTATCCTAAGTCCACTCTAAGCTGTTGACGAGCTGCCTTTATGCCGCTGACTCAACCAACCAGTTCGCCAGTCGTCATGATCCGCGGAGAAGGTCTAGGCCACCGCTTTTTGGATAGGTCAACGTGCCGCTGCTAATGTTCAAGGAACTACTGCTAACGTTCATGACAGAAACCTAAAAAAAAAGAAGTAAGTGTTGCCAAAAGTTCCGACTGCAACTCACGCGGCTTAGGACATTCGATGCATGGAATTGTTGGCAGGCTGACTCTGGTCAGACGTTTGCGCGAATACATTTCAGGTCACCGCACTTGGAGCACCTTGAGAGGTTCACAATGACGGCGATGACGACGTGACAAGAAGGGGAGTTTGAGAGAACGCGAGCTGGTTAACTTGAACTGTTACTGTTGATAAAAGGCCCTTTTGAAATTTATACCTTGCAACTACATTTTTTTGAATCAGATTGGAAAACATCTTTACTGTATAAACTTCTTCTTTTATCTCAACAGTTTCTTCAACTCTAATCCCTTGTACACCTTCTCCGCTATCCAATAACCACTTCACCTGAAGAAGAAAAAAACAACAAGACACACAAAGTATGCCTGGATCATACCCAAACCCGTTCAGACCCCTCTTGCTAAGGCAACAGAAGGACCCCGCCCTGGACGAAACAGAAGTGGGCTGCAAAGCGAAGTGATTAATTGTCCACGAGAGTCGGTCCAGGTTTCAGTCGCTCGGGGCAAGGGGTGAAGGAAGAAGTCGGTTGAAAGTTGTTCTGGTCACCACGATCTGGACAGCTGGGCAAGAATTTCGACGGGCGAACCTGGTGGCAGGATTTGGACTCGGGAACACGAGGCATACTGATCAAATGTAGGGACTGAAAAAAAACTGAAGAAAAATGTAAATAGTAACAAAAAACAAAAAACAAAAAACAAAAAACAAAAAACAAAAAACAAAAAACAAAAAACAAAAAACAAAAAACAAAAAACAAAAAACAAAAAACAAAAAACAAAAAACAAAAAACAAAAAACAAAAAACAAAAAACAAAAAACAAAAAACAAAAAACAAAAAACAAAAACAAAAACAAAAAACAAAAACAAAAAACAAAAACAAAAACAAAAAACAAAAAACAAAAAACAAAAAACAAAAAACAAAAAACAAAAAACAAAAAACAAAAAACAAAAAACAAAAAACAAAAAACAAAAAACAAAAAACAAAAAAACAAAAAACAAAAAACAAAAAAACAAAAAATGTCGTTTTCCCGTCGATTTTAAATTCATAAAAAATAACATCCCGAACTCGGCACAGGTGCGTGTGCGGGCGAAAGGCTAAAGTCCTTCACCGGTTGCGTTGTCGTCGTTGCTTCTCCACCATGAGAGTGCCCGCTCGTCGTTCCGTGATGTGTGGCAGGTTGCAAGTGTTTGTGCGTTTTTTGCTTCTTTCTTTCGTCGTCGTCGTCGTTACACAATATCAGGCCCCGCAACAACAAATCGGCGCGCGCGCTGGAGCCAAGTTTGCTCGCGGTTCGCACATTCGCGCGCCGAGGGGTAATTAAATAATTGACGATGGGTGCAACGAAAATCCCTGGAATTATGTAAATTTGTTCTGGGGATAGGGTGGATTCCCTTTAAAGTGGGGAAGATGAAGCTGGTTACTTTGGATCAGATCAACCTAAAAAAAATTTAACTCACCTATGTTTGACAGGCTAAGAATTTGGTTATATGTATTTCTATCCAATTCGACGATTCATACTATTTAAACAAATTATTTTGCAAAATTTTCAACAGAAACATCCAAGATCATTATGGTACTAATTACTTCAATTTCAATTCAATTCCGATTATTTCACCGTTGATATAACAGTTAGCCTTCCTTTTTCTATTGGATCTTGAAGATGATAATTATTTGTATTTTTTTTATGTTATTTAGATTAAATAAAAGAATCCCTGTTCTATTCTGTTCCCCAGAATAGATCATTTACTTGAACGACCCATTCCCCAACACTTCAAACCTTCAAATCTTCATAACTTCAAATGAATAAATTTTTAAATTTGAAGCTTATTTAGTCTTTAGAAGTTAATATCTTTACATCTTTAAATCCCAAAATCTTAATTATCTTAAAGAACGATAAAAAATGAAACTATCTGAATTCTATAATTCATTAATAAGCCTATACCCTGGTTTTTTAAAAAACTGGAGAATTGACCAATCAAGATCAAGAGAAGAATTTGGGATTGTAAAACATTATGTTAAGTCTGTAAACTGCAATAAAATAACCAATTGTGACTGACTTAGAAAAATTAAAACTTCCATAGGTCACTGCAAAACAAAAATAAAGTTTTTAACAGGGGGAAAGGAAAAAAAAATCATAACTCAGTATGGTATGATTGCAATCGATTTGCAAAAATAAATAAATTTGAATCATAAACATTTTAGTAGTGTGTCCATCCCGGGAATTCCCGGGACAAAATTTCCGGGATTTTTTCCAAAACCGGGAATTCCCGAATCCCGGGGTTTTTTTTATAATTGTCCCGGGAATTCCCGAAATTGAAAAAAAAATAACAAATTTCGATCTGAAAATTCAGATTGAGTTGTGGAAATAGATGAACAGTTAAATACTTAGAAATCGATAAGAATTTTAAAGTATTAAAATTTGTATCCGGTATATATCAGCATTTGTTTGGCTTGTTAGGGAAAATTGTAAAAAAATAGTTTACAGATCTGCAAAATGCTTAGTGCTTTGAATGTTTTCTCTTTTATTTTATTTTTTCAAAAGACTGGGCATTATGTTTACATATATTTACGTACATTTATAACTTTAAATCTGGAAAAAATATCATGTTGAATTTTTCATCAAACACCGGCAAATCAGGACAAATGTAACCAATTAAGATAGTTATTTAACCCATTTTTTGCATAATATCCTGAATGACTTCGGTTTAAACAGGAATGCATCATTTCTTATGGTGCTATGCATCCTAATTTCCATTTACAGTCCAGACTCGATTATCCGAAGGCCTTGGAAAAATTTCACTTCGGTTAATCGAATCACGAAATCTGTCTTATTTTTAATTGTAGAGCTTAAGTATGACCCCTAAACTACGCTAAAGTGATTCACTTTTTTAAATCCAAGATGGCGGCCAATATGGTGGTGACGAAATATTAAAAAATGCATTTTATTATTTAATAAGCAATCAACTATCCAAATTTGACTAAAATGGACAGAACAAAACTCGAATTTGATGGCGTGATTCGATTATCCGAAGTCCCATACAAACCTTCGGATAATCGAAACTTCGGATAATCGAGGCTACGGATAAACAAGTCTGGACTGTATTACAAATATTTAGAAACGATTTCAAATCTGTATTTGTTTTTTAAAGGTACAATTTTTTTTTAGCTTTTTGGGAGTTTTTTGAAACTCCTGACTCAAGGCGTATTCAAAAACACCCACAAGCCAAAATTGAACATCCTTTAATTGCTAGTTACTGAAAAACAATTTTTTTTTTATTTCTTTAGAGAAAAATACAATAAGTGTCGGAGGTCGTGATGGCGGCCGTGAAATATACAAAATATTTGAACATTTTCGGAAAATATATTTTGAAGAATTATCGTTTCCTGTTCTTCGAATTTCCTAAAAATTAAAAAAAGTTGGAAAATATATTGTATGCTTCCTGATGATAGTTTATGAGAAACTTTTGAAGTTTGAAAAATATTTGCATAAATTTGTATTTTTACCCGAAAAATTGGCTTATAATTTTTGATACTTTATGTCTAGCAATATTTTAACTTTAAAATTAACAAAAAAGTTTTTCTAAAAGATATCATTAATTTATTTTTGACTATCTGCTTCCTAATTTCTTAAAAATATAGGTTTTATTCAAATTCTGAGGAAAGACTGTGAAAACATTCGAAATAAATACTTCTAAATCAGCCCATCTTCCCGAATACGTATCGACCCAGAATTGAACACTGAATAAATGTGTGTGTTTATGTGCGTGTGTTTAAGTTTATCGTAATATTGCACTGCTCGTGAACCACCCAAATTTCCAACAAAGCCAAAAATCGCCAATTTCCATTTACAACAAGTCTTCTAAATACTAAATCTCCAAAACTGCATTTTTTTTTTTCGAAAAATCCAATTTTCACTTTATTTTTCGACTTGGACCACTGTGCAATGACGTGAAGGTATTGGAGATTTTAAAGCCATATAAAAAGATATTCGCTGCTTCCCAATGAGTCGTTTAGTAAAAAGGTCTGACTATTCTTTCAAAAAATATTTGATGCAAGCCTTACCCGACAAACTTCGTTCTGCCTTTTTTCGTTTGTTGACATTTTTTGGCCTTTTTCTTATTCAGCCTCCTGTGATCAAAATATGATTTTACGCAACTGTCTATACAATTTGCCGATGCTCCGACGCCCCGTATTACGTTTTAAATTTTCGAGTGAAAACTAGAATAAACATATTGGCAAAATAAAATTGATTAGATTAAAGATTAAAAACGAAACTAAGCCTCAGTGAAAAGCTAAATATTGACGAGTGCTTTTCCCAAGCTTAAATTTGTTCAAATTGGTGCAGTCTCCTTCTCCTAATAGAAGGGCATCACCAAGCCAAGAAGAACCCTCTTCTCCAGCACTACCTCACACAGGGCAATGTAGAACGAGCAACCCCGCACCGCATTGGAATGGAAGGAAAGTTTTTTGTGTACCCACACACAGAGCCGACACAGCGTCGAAGGGTAAGCCAGAAACGTGGACCTGAGCAGCACCGGGTCCGATGAAAATTTTCGGAAGAACACACAACAAAGCAGCTCACGGAGGAAAGTCTCTCTGTAGATGCAAAAGGGGGAAAGCGCAAAAAAGGAAAAGGAGCCCACAACACGATGAGAACGATCGGAGGTAGCCACGGAAGGCAAGGAAGTTGAGAATTCACTGAATTCACAGCAGCTTCAACAGCAACAGAGTCAACCGGGGTTTCGGTGTAGAGATAGAGGTGGAAGCCGGGGTGCTGCTGCTCACCTGTCTGTCAATAAATGTAAACTTGAGGCTTTGGAAAGTCCCGGCTGGTGTGCCAAGGTGTGTACCACCGAAATATTTTTTTATGGTACCAAACCAAAAATTTACGCTTTGCTTTACACTTTTCGTAGGAAGTATTTCGATTGAGTAAGGGGAGAGCTACGAGCGAGAGGGAATGAGATGAAATAAACGAGAGAGAGAGAGACTTTGCAAAAGTTGCCTACATAATTCCGTGCTTGAATTTTCGAATCGAGCGACGAGCAGCTTGGATAGAAAAACCAAGAAATGGGATAATTTATGCGCGCTTCCATCGCATCGTCGTAAAGAGCTTCTGGGAACGTTCTTTGCTTGTGGCCTTTAGCAAAGAAATCGATAAGGAAACATGCTGATAACAATTTAACTCAACGCAAATGCAACCTAAGCGGCGATTATTAGATGATGATACAGGGTAATGGGATGGGAATATTTCACTGATTTAAACAAGTCCTCGATAGTATAGTGGTCAGTATCCCCGCCTGTCACGCGGGAGACCGGGGTTCAATTCCCCGTCGGGGAGGATTTTCATTTTTGATTTTTGTTACAATATTCAAGTGCAGCAAAATTGTTTTGGGAGCAGTCTGTGATTTTTTTTATTTATTTAGGTTTACACATTTTACAATATGGGTTTTACACATTTTACAATATGGGATCATTCATACAATATGGGACCATTCATAAGCCACGTTGACACCTTTATGAAATCTGAGAAATCTTAAAATTAATTTTAGGTTTTCAGTCAACATATAAGCTAAAACTATTTATAATAAACCTTGACAATATATTTTTGGAACTGGTAATTCAAACTGTAAATTGTTATGAATCATTTTTTTCATTTTATATTTTTTACAAAATTTCATGGAGTCAAAATGTTAAGAAAACTCACACTTCTACTTAAATTCACGAAAAATAAACGAATTTCCCGGAGACGGGAAATATTTTTTGACGGAAAATCCCGGGAATTCCAAAGAAATTTATCTTCGGGTTCGGAAATTGGACGGTCTACTGAACATCTAAACGTTTTTAAGTTAAAATTAAATTTAAAAATGACCAAAGAATTATTTTCAACCATTTTATCTCATAAATGCAATAGAGCAATCATCTACGCAAAAAAATAAAAAAATATAAAATTACAAGCCTTGGTTTCAACATTTAGATGAAAACAGTGTTTTAAAATGCATTTTACACGCGTCCAGTTGCTTTCCAATCATTAGTTTTCAAAATATCGTTCTATTGAAGGAAATTTTTTTTTTCGCAAAAAAAAAAACTTTTCGTGGGACTGTACATTGGTATTTCATGAAAATTTAACATGTCTTCAAAGGAGTTCAAACATGCTAAACATGATTATAAACGCAGGAAAATGCATTTTAACTTTAATTTTCATTAAAATTTTAAAACTTTTCTTCAAAATATCTGAAGATCGGCTGCAAAAAAGTGCGTAATTTCCATTTAGCTAATTATAACTTCTGATAGGGTTGTCAGATATTCAATCTATTGGACGCATCTGAAAAAAATAATATCAAAGGATTTCTTACAAAAATCAGCCATTTTACCATAAATGTTGAACTACTTTACCAAACGTCATAATTTTAAATGAGTACTTAGGCTGATTAATTAACGATTTACAAAAACATCTCTATTTTTGGTACACCCTAGTGTTTTTGCTTCACTTTTTAAGGGGATAAGGGAAACCTTTCACGGAATCCCCAAATAAGCTAGGTTTGGATTTGACGCCCTTACAAGCGTTACGACCACTTATAAAAACTATGTTCAAAAATTAGTCAAAACCTCTAACAATTGACAGCTTGACCACAACAAAACCCTAAACAGGCCGTAGAAAAAAAAAACAGAAGCCAACTATGATACGGCGTGGAGCGGCACTCGCGCCTGACGTTTCCATAAATCGTCTCCGCCGCCACCAACAATTCACACTCAACACAGTATGCTATGCATTGATACCTGCCCGAGCACCGACACCAAGGCAACGACGCGAAGACACACGACGAGGAAACCCAACTCGAACTGTGGGCTGCTTATGCTGTGTGAACGCGAACGTTCGTTCGGTCCACGAGTCGAGGAATATAAAATAGCAATCTCGCAATTCCCTTGTTCAACTTTGCGGTGAAGTAGATTTTAGCAGGCCGAGCAGACACTGAAAGAAACCAACATAGCAATCTCAAGTGTTTTTTCACGTGAGAGTCTCCAAACATCAACACAATAAATTCACGTGCTTTTCCTTTGGTTTTGATAAGACTTTCATAATGAATGCATGTGAAAACCGCATTCGTTTCATCAATTTTTATCCACTCTTTTTTCATTGGATTTTCATGTTTGATTCAAGTGAATTGCTCTTGGATTCACCCCAACTGTCCTATACAATGATGTTCATGTGTAAAGCACGTTACTTTGACTTGATTTGATTTTGAGTGAGTGTTGTTAATTTTCTCCTTGGTAAATATAGTTTAAATTGTTTGCAATGAAATGCAGTTTACTAAATGTCTTCTGTGTCCACAGATGCTCAGGTTGACCCCGATAATCCGGATAAAATTGTTGAAATCTTGGTCCAACACGGATTGGCAAGGATTGCGGAACGAGCGGACAATTGAGTGACCTTGGTAAAACATATAATTTATCATGAAAAATAGAACGTTTATTTTTCCTTCTTTTTGATAACAGGATTTCCAACAATTGAACGCCGACGAGCCTGTGACCGCGCCTACAGAATATGCTGACAGTTCCCCTTTTGGCGGAGATAAATCTTCCGTTTCCTCCGATTTTTTGACCGTAGAATTCGGCGGAGCGCACCAGCAGCCGCAATCAACACCTGGCTGGGAAAAGATTCCGAAGGAAGAGGACGGAACGGAACAGGTGCTGTCGGGTTATTTTGTCCGATCGCCACCTCGCCCCTGAGGCGCTCAGGTAAAGAAGAAGATTCTCGGTTCTCAGTTTGTTTTTAAGTTCTTGTACGCTTTTTCCAGATACCTGCTTCGAACGAGACACAGCAGCCGCTTCAATCAACATCCGGAACAAACGCTGAGCAATATTTACTTATTTTATATATTTTTTCCAGATTTCCACGACCAGCCGGTATCAGGAGAAAGAGAATACCGCACGGTGGGTAAGAAGGGGATTATTATGCGACTTGCATGCACCTCGGAAATTCTTTCTGGAGGTTGTTGGGGGGACTATTCTGAGTCAGAAAAATCAACTTCCAAAATATTCTGTCGGTGAAAACTAATTTTATCTCGATTTGAAGTTAAAAAACCTAATATACAGCCATTCCACGTCAAACAGGAAGTCTCCAAATCAAAAGTGCTCCGATTTGGCTCAAATTTGGAGTGGGGGTTCTTTGGCCCAAATAATTAGACCCGTATTTTTTGTTAGGCGATTAGGGTGGTCCTATCCAAAATAGGGTGATCCAAAAAATTGCGTTTTTCGTCGATTTTCGCAAAAACCACATTTTTCAAAAAATCATATCTCCGGAACGGCTGAACCAATTTTGGAGCGCCACAATTCGAAAGAGAGGTTATTAGTTGGGCTTTTTAAGGAAAAATATGTTGAGGTCCAAAAAAACTAGCTGAATATTTGAAAAGGTCCTATGAAAATTTCATTTGCCGATTTCAAGGTCTCGGGACCAAAGAGCCTATGTCTGAAAATATTTTTCCCTGATTCCTTGTAATATTTTACTTAACATATCAAAAAATTGCGAATATCCATTAACACGTTTCGGAGGTATGATTTTTTGAACATAAAAACTGGGTTTTCCGACGCAAAAACTGAAAAATGACGAAAACGGGTAAAAATCAACTTTTTCACTAAAACTGTGATAACTCAAAAATTTCAGCGATGACCTATACATGTTTAGGTACCAAAATTTTCATAATTGAAAGACGCAACATAATTGAAAGACGCAACGCAATTGAATTGAAGCACGCTGGAGCTCTGTACAGGCCTTCAATTTTTTTTTTAATTTTTAAGAAAAACGTCTCAGCAGAAAACATAAGCGTAGCGCCATTTAATTTTGCTCAAAACTTCAATTTTATATAAGTCAAAACATCTGCAAGGATCTGTCCTACACGCCAATGATGTTTAAAATAAACGCTTCAGTGGCCAAAGTGACAAAAAATCTGCATTTTTGAAAAAAGTGTTTTCTACGAGTTAGATCTCATTAAAAATTCAAATGCAAAACGCCAGCTCCTGTTAAGTTCAATCAAGCTCATATTTGGAATTTTAGCTCAGTATGCCCACCGTAACCAGCTCCTGAATAACCGTCAAATTATAATTTTTGTTACATCCTCCTGAGTATGATCATAGTAGCTGTTTTTAACAAGCAAGAGTTAATTATCGAAGAATTTTGAAAATTGGTAGAAATTTTCCCACTAAAATAGACATAACTTTACTTTAAATGGATAAAATGTCATACTCTTTTCTGCAAAATTGTTCTTCATTTCGTTTGCAACAATGCTACAACATTAGTTTTTGAATTCAGACATTACAGTTTATTTACCAGAGCAAATTGAAAATATTTTTTTTAGAAATAACATTATTTTACACCTCCTGATGACGCTGGGACTCAAGTAATGGATCGATTTAAGGTGTACTATGTCAGTAATAAATTTTGTTAACTAAAAATTGATATCTAGATGAAAATGTACATCTTTTTCCAGAGATAGACCAAGTTTTTAGACGTAATTTTGAGTTTTTAGGTGATATATTAGGTTTTTTAACTTCAAATCGAGATAAAATCAGTTTTCACCGACAGAATATTTTGGAAGTTGATTTTTCTAACTCAGAATAGTCCCCCCAACAATCTCCAGAAAGAATTTCCGAGGTGCATGCAAGTCGCATAATAATCCCCTTCTTACCCACCGTGTACCGCCAGTCTGGCAAATGATCCCCCGATCGCCGAGCTCACGCCTGAGCGACTAAAGTCGCTTCTGAATCAAACCGTTCTTGATCAAACGATCACTAATCTGGCCGGCAAGGGAAGGCTGTCGGATAACAGACGTAGTGATTTGTGCGGTATTGTTGCAGAATGGCACTTGAAAAACAGGAGCAAATGTTATTGCCGCGATTTTCAGAAATATGCAGAGTCGAAATCCTGAAGATTGATTCAAGTTATTTTTTAGTAGGACAGCTTTGGCAATGTGGAGGTTTCGATGGTCATTTTTTGGCCCAAGAGGTTATAAACCCAACTTTATTACACAGATTGTTATCACTTAGTGAACTAGATGGACCGCCGATAATGATATACTCAATTAATCATAAACAATATTTTAGAATTAAGCGAGGTTTTTATAACGACGAGGAAGAGTAGGTATGTGGAAGGATCAAATGTAATAAAAACACATGTAATACTTATGTTGTAAAACAATTTTTATTGTATTATTCTTGTATTGCCAGTAAAAACGAATTCAATTGAATTATTTTAAATTGCATAAAAATGTATGCAATTTAAATTTATTCAATTGAATTCGAATGCTGCAGGTTATTTGATTTTAAATAAAATTTACGTAAAAATTCAAAAGATTTTCTCTTGAAAATGAAAAGGAAAAAATAATATTTGTATGTGAAATCCTATCAATTTCAATATGAATTTCACATGATAATCATGTGCTATGCCACGTGAAGCTAACGTGTTTTTCATTATATTGAGATAAGAGTTTCACGTGATAATCATGTGTGATGACACTTGAAGTATACGTGCTTTCCATATGAAGCTAACGCGGCACGCGATTGATTTTTTTATATGATTTACACGTGACATTCACATGCTAAGTCGTATGGGGCAGATTCATGTGTAAAACATGGGAAGTTGCTATGTTGATTTCTTTCAGTGGAGTTTGTAAAGAGGCAAAGTGCGAACACACGCACGCACTCACAGGCACACAGATTTTGACAGATTCTGTAGCTGGAGTTGTAATGACGATCGAAACAGTTCTACTTTTGGGCAATTTTGACAGTTCGCAGTAAACACAAGCAATCATGGCAAACTGCGTTTGCATAACCTTAAACTTCTAAGAGCAATCGTTCAGCCAACCCTCGTCCGCTCGCCAATCCAGCGTGAGCGTTGACGTGTGATGATCCTGGTGCAGGATCTTCCCCCGCGTCGAGTCCGATAACCGCATCGCAGGTGTGTGTATCCGTAACGCACCGCCAAACTAATCGTTTAAAGGTTCCACTTGAATGCAAAGTGGACGGGTAAAAACCACCATTCGGGAATTCTTACACATCAAGCCGACGACGACGGACAATAAGCCATATGTGTGCACAGAGGGACGGAGCATCGGACGGGCCACACGACGGCATAATCGAGAAACTCGTCGTCGTTTGCTGCTCAGCTGCGAAACGGTATTATATTACTCTGCCACCACACACGCCACATGAACGTGGACGGACGAGAGAACACGGAGTCGTGGAGTCCGAGGGGTGGAAAATCGCTGGAAGTACCCAAAGCATCATCGCGCGGCGAACCCACAAGCTCTGAGCATTCGAGTGACTGAGTGACCTGAGCACGTATTCAGTGTGTACGGCGGAGAAGGTAGAGGCGGCAGCAGTGGCGTTGTACGTGGCCAGACACTAGTCAGTTGTGGCCGTCGTCGCCGCCGCCCCTTCCCCGGCAGTTCGGCCCCGGCCTGTTGAGGGGTGGTGGTCACCGCTTGGAGTTGACTATTAGAGATGATCGACTTTTCGGAAACCGGAACAAGCGAGTGACACAAATGCTGAACTTCCACAAATCCTGAAATAATTTCTGGACTAATCGCATTGCAATAAGTTCAAAATCAAAAGAATTTCGGTTCAGTATTGAAAATCCGACAACATACGATCTTATTGACATTAAGGTTTTCCATGGCGTACCTAACAAATTTTGTTATTCGAGGAAATTTGGTTTACAGTTGATTCTCTCGTTGTCGATATTGACCGTCGAGAGCAAGAGGTATCAAATTATAGAACGAAAAATCAAAGCATGCTACTTGAAGGGACTGACAAATTTATTGACAGCTGGAGCAATATTGATATCGAGAAGATCGACAGTTATTGTGTTTGTTTTAGCGTCCAGGTATTTTCGTACATGAAGGAACTATTTTTGTCATAATCTGTGAATGGTTTCAAAAAAAAAGTCAGGTAAATAATAGGTAGCATAGATTCAAAGCGATAGCTTAACGTCAACGTAAAATCTATTAGTGAACTCAACAACGTAAAACCAGTGGAACTCGATACACAAACCTAATCGGAAAAGCTCATCACTTCACTTTTCCCCGAAAAAAAAACGACGAGAGGACAAACGAACAAAATCCCTCTCCCCAAGCACTTCACATCCGCACACTGCCCCCCACCCAAACCAAGAGAGCGGCGAGAGGTGCCAAAGCGCACGCGAACAAGACGAAGAGCAACAACAGCAACAACAACAACAAGAACCAACGCGGACACCAAAGTCGGCGGCGAGCGTGTAAAACAGAGCAACAGACTTTACATAACCAAACAAAAGAAAACTTGTCTGCATCTCTCAGCAGCGTTCCCCTCAGCTCAGCTGATTGATGATGGTCTCGTCGTCGTCGATTTCCCGTTGTAGCTGGCACGGAACTCACCCGAATCGTGTACGCGTGTAAACACAATGTAATGAAGGAATACGGAAAAGAGCCGAAGCTGTCGTGATGAGAGTGAGTGCCGCAGCGCCGTCGCCGTACAAGGTGGACACGAGGCAAGACAAAGCAACATTAACGCAGCAACACACTAATCGATGGGTGTGAGTGGCTCTGAAAATCCCCGACCCATGAATGGGACACGGGAGAGCGCGAGAGAGCGGAGAGCCGAATACACATCGGAAAGCAGGCAGCAGGCTACGGCGGCTTGTGCACGAGACACGGCGAGTCACTCCGGCACTACGGCTGGTGTTGTCGCCTTCGTCAGCAGTCAGTCTCCGATCAGCCCATGAACGAGCAGCACGCGAAAGCGGTGTTTCTCTCGCGCATCCCCCCCACACACGGAATAACCGAGAGTCAATCGAGGTCGCGTGTCACTTTAATACACAACTTCTAGTGAGGATAAAGAGGTGCCAGTCGGCACATCAACAGAACATTAAGGTCCCGAAAATTGTTTGTGGATACTAAGCGAAAAATAAAAAAAAATCGCACAGTGCAATACTACAGGACATCAAGTGCAAGTGTGTTTACACCTAGTGGAGTAACGCGTCCGAGGCACACCGCAAGGATACCGCAAGTGTGTGCAAGGACCCCCGTGAACCGGTGTCTTCCGGAAAGAGACGCACACGTCTCAATTACAACATAGTTAGAGCAGTGTCGTGCGCGACACCCTAGAGTGCTACGATTAGAGAGCTAATCGAGCAACCGAAAGAGTTAAGATAAAGCAGCAACAACAAGAAACCAAAAAAGCAAGCAAGAGTCGAAGACAAGTGCAAGGCAAAGAGAGTGTCGGTCGGTTGGATACCGCGCGAAGGTGAGAAGAACCGACACAAAGTGGTTGAGCAGCGAATCTCGGTGTGTCTTAAAACGGTTAATAAGAAACAGCTAACGGCAAGGTCGTATCTAAGAGCAGCGCTGCGGCGAGAAGAAACGAAGAGAGCGTGAGCACGCAAAGCAGTGAAGGAAAGACGAAAAGCTGTGTGCGACTTGGAGTGTGAAGGCTGGATTTGAATGAAACCAAAACTGATCAGAAGGAGCAATAGTTGAAGAGCAGAGGAAAATTGAAGTGTGTGTGTGTGAAGACGCAGGGATTTGCACGTTGTGAAATCGGTCGAGCCCCAAACAAAAGAGAAACTATTTAGTGCGCGCAGCACTGAAGAAGCAGAGCATCGAAAGTGAACAACTTGAAGAGACGCGGAACGTCATGAAATAGAGTGAATTGTGTGACGAACGAAGAAACAGTGATCGCGAGCAGTGTTTTTGTTTTTTGTTGATTCGCCAACTTTGCTGGTCCATATTTCTGACGGACGAGAGGCGGAGTAGCAAATAATGACCCTGCCGACGAATCCGGGCAACGCCGGTCTGGCTGGCGAGGACGAGTCGGACATGTTCGGGCCGCCGCACACGTCCCCGCCGGTGCGCCGCAATCGGCCCAAGGTGCCGATGATCTCCGCCCAGCTGCGGATGCGGGAGGTGCGCAAGCGGATCCTGCAGCTGTGCGTGCACAAGCTCGAGCGCATCAAGGACTCGGAGCGGAACCTGCGCCGGTCGGTGTGCATCAACAACACCTACTCACGGCTGACGGACGATATCCGGCGCGAGAAGCAGCACAAGTACCTGATGCTGAACCAGCTGACCAAGTGAGTAGCCTCCTTCGATTGAGTCAGACGAATTACGTGACAGTTCTAACCGTATCTAAATATGACTCATTTGGGAAGACTGCTTTCGACAAATGCTACCCGCAACGACAGGTAGAAGTCGGATCAAATTTAGATCAGTGATTAGTTCAAGTTCAAAATAACTCCTCACTGCGTGACGTACTGCTCGAAAATAACTTCCCTGGAACCAACCCACCCTTGCTTTTTTTGCGTCAACAACTTGTTGTTTGCCGAGTACAATTTCCCTAGAATTGTTCTACGCCGAGAGGTCGCTGATTAACAGGGGGGTGAGCAAAACCCACACGTAAACGAGAGTGAGAGTAAACCGCGTACGTATGCCCCACCGCCAGAAATAGTGCATGATTGATGCGAGAAGGAGGCGAAAATTCGAATTAAGCTCCCTTCCTTTCCCCCGTTAGCGCTATAAATAGGCGGCGAAAGTGAGTAAAGATGGTCCCAAAATAGCAGCGCGATGCTGAAAGCAGGGAGAGCGCAGCTCTTATCGGGAAATCCGCGTCAGAAGCCGGGCGTGACGTCGTCCCGTAGGACTCTGTTGTTGAGGGAGCCCTGACGTCAGCGCTGTTATCTACTCGAAGGAGTCACGTGGAGTAACGGTTCGGCTTTCTTTTTCTTTTTTTTTCAGATCCGACAAAGCGGACAACGTCAACAACAACAACATCGACACCAGCAACAAGAACAGCAACAATGAGAATCTGAACAACAGCAACTACCAGCACCACCGAGCGGACGAGCTCAGATCCAGCAACAACAACAACAACAATGACGCAAGCAGTATTAACAACAACACCCGAAGCGCGGAGGAGCGCAAGAGTCCAAAGAAGAGCTCGGCGTCGGTGGAGACCGACCTGGAGACGCTGGACCGGGAGCTGTGCGCGCTGGACGCGGCCATGCCGCTGGTCGATCCGGAAATCACGCAAGGTGCCGAACAGCTCGAGCAGGCGATGATGTCGCGCAAGCGCAAGTTCTCCCAGAAGGACGACGACGACAACAACGACCGGCTGGTGCGCGAGGCGCTGTCCCAGTTTTACCTGCCCAGCAACCGGCTCTTGTCCGGTATTGACGACTGCCCGACGCACCACCTGCTGTCCGGTCCGCTGGACGCCAAACGCACCAAAGTGGATCTCCTCGAGCACAAGTACCAGGTAAGTGGGGAGGTTTGACAGTAGTGCACCTCTTGTCTGCGAACGCCTTGCTGATAAATGTCGTGTATCATCAAGGTTCGTAACTGATAGGTGGGAAGATGTTCACGAGTGTCTCTCTTTTCTCTCGCAGCATCACCACCACCATCCCTTTCACTCGCTGCCGGACTTGAACGTGGCGCTCGAGCTGACCAACCAAAGCCACCAGAAAGACTTCGAGGTGATCATGGACGCGCTGCGGATAGGGGCGGCGGCGGCCGCTGCCGGAAGCTCGATGGTGAGCGCGGGCGCCACCGGCTGCGGCAGCACCACCGGCAACATCGACTCGTGCGGCCAGGCCGCGATGATGATGGCCGGCGAGGCGGGTAGCGTGTTCCACAACCTGGTGGTGACGTCGCTGGAGACTTGAAAGTAGGCCAACGTGCCACCTCTTGCGGCCTTCGGCAGTAGCAGCGCCACCACCTGGTGCTGGTGGCGACCACCAGCAATACTACCAACTCCTAGTTTTTAAACGGCAGCGCGTAGCCTTCCACATGCATTGATCTTAATTTATTTCGAACATCGCGACGCGCCATCTCGCGTCGAGCATCATTATTTAACAGAACAACCAACAACGTGTTAGCATTATTATCAATCAAAGGATTATTTATAAAAAAGAAACAATTTCGCCTCTAGCCAAACGCGACAACCAACCACAACAACAAGGCTGACGGAAACCAATTTCGCCAGCGCGCGAAACACTAGGGGCCGGCCACAACAATGTGACGTTTCGCACAACAGAGTGCGCCTCAACTCACACACACACCCAAACGCACGTGCATCGCAGCAGTCGCGTGCGTGCGAATCGTGTGTGAAGCAAGCAGAGCTAGAAAAACAACAACAACTTGGCCGTGGTGGTGGCAGCAAGCCGTGCAAAACGAGGAAAAATGTAAGTGAAAGTGTGCGCGCGGCGGCACAAAAGGAAAACTAAGCTGCGATGAGCAGCACGGCCTGCTGCCACCACTACCACCACTAATCAAGTGTTCGATTTAAATAACTCGCTCTGTTTATCGGTTGAGTAATCAACTCCGCGCTACGTCATCGGTGGTCGGTCCCACCCCTCCTCAAGTGTTTGAAAGAATATCGTTGCCAAAATTAAACTTTGTTTTAAAAACTCGCAAACTTGCCAAGATTCTTGGCCAAATTACTAGAAAAAAAGGGCTCGCACACACATACGGCACACACACGCAGCGAATAGCTTTTTTCAAGTGGGCGCGTGTGTGTGTGCGGCGCTGATCCTCTCTTACTCGCGGCGCACTCATCTTTCTCTCACTTTTCTTCTGACCTACAAACTAATGAAAAAGCTGAACAAAAAGATGAAAGTTTCCTTTTGCCACCACAACTACAACAGAATGAGAAGATGAAGAAAAAGTAACACACACACATTAAAGAGGAAAATTTATAGTAAACAGTATCTGTGATATTAGCCGTAAGGTGCGTAAAGAGTTAGCAGTAAATAGTAGGCAAAATATGATAAGAAAAAGAGTAATTTCGCGGTGTGTCTGCGCGCGTAGTTAGTGTGCTGTAAAAGCGAGAGGGAGTCACTCAGTTGAGATTTTTTTAACGTTTTTCTTCGCTCACATAACCCTCTAGCGATGATTTAGCGAAGAAAACAAAACCAAACTATTCCAATGTGCGAGTGTGTGAAGAATACTTGAACAAAAAAAACTGAAAGCGCAATTTTACCCATTTTTCCTATAAATACACAAACCTAGTACACGCTAAAAACTAACCAATTCGGTTCCGGCTGTGCTCGCGCAGCTCCAAGACCAACCAGAGAGAGCGGGAGAGATATGTTAGGTTTCAAACATGATCGCCAAAACCCCTTACTGCTTGTCCAATCAACCGCAAACAGACGAAGGCAGAGCTGAGACCAAAGCTGACAAATCACCAGAAGAGAGTATAATTCAACCACTTCCAAAATTGAGAAAATCATATGGCATTACAAAACAAAAACCCTGTACGCACAGCGTACATAAACCGATCACGAGATCCCCCAAAAAAAAAACTTGTTCAAATTTGTTACTAATTTAATTTGCCAAAAAGAAGCAGAAGTGAAAACATTCCGCCATCAGGAGAAAAAAAATAAAAAAAAAAACAAAACTCAAGTGCACTGACCGAATTGCGAAGCAATTTCGGAGTTTCAAAAAAAAAACTTTTAAAATTTGACATTTAAACCACAAAATGGGGCATCTTTGTTTAGGACCAAAAACGCAGCAGACAACCAGACAAAAACAAACAAACACACAAAATCATGCTTGAGAAGAGATGATGAGACGATAAGAAGTAACAAATACCCAAAGTGCTTGAATTTGTTAACGTAAACATTGTAAAATTATCTATTTGTATGAAGTTAGTAAAGAAAAACTCTTGAAGATTAAACTTTCCGTATTTTCTTGGATTGTTCTGTTACAATCATTTTTGTTTTCCCCCTTTCTCTTATTTTACTCGTGTATAGTTTAATTTAAACTTCATTCCACCAAATGATTTTCCCCCAAAAAAGAAGCAAACGAATCTTGTCTATTTCTCCTAATATTCCCTTTTTCCCACCCACTCAAAGAACCAATGGTTACCCACAACCCGCCTCCAGTCAGGTTTCTAGAGACTAGCTTTATTCGCAGAACCGTATAGTTTAGCCTTCCCACTGCACATTTCCGAAAGAAAACAAAATGTACTTCTAGTGAAATTGTTAGTTTATTTGTAAATTATTGATTTTCGTCCCACCCCCTTTTTCTCCAAAAAGTGTCTTGCGGCAGTTTGTTTCGCCCCCTTCTTCCAAACTTTTAAACATGCAATTCTCTACATTTTAGTTAGTTGAGTTAAACTTTGTTTATTTTTTTTAATTATCCAATTGCGTTGGCCTTTATTGAGAAAATGTGTATATCGGTTAGTACAGTTTGTAAATTGTAAGTGAAATTTAAACATTTAAGAAAAATCAAACCAAGCGGCACACACACAACCACACACATGATGATGTGCTGTAAAATCTAAATTAATTATATGCAAACAAAAAACCTATAAATTAAAAATAAATTGAAACAAAAATAACATATACAGCTAAGGACACTTATTGTTGTAGTAGAATTTTATCTTCACAATAAATGTACCTGGAAAAATTATGAAAAAACGGTGCGTGTTCACTTGCTTTGAGAACGAAAAGAAATTCCCCTTAACAGTCACTCTATAAACCGTACTTCAAATGACAGTGATAAAGCAGATTTACTGTTTAATACTTCGATAGTGAACCTTGGACGATTTTTTAATGTTATCGGAAAAGCAGCATCGAAAATCTACCTTATCGACGCTTGTTTTCCAACTGGAATAACTTTCTAAATTTAGCTCAACTTGCAGTCCTATCACTCACACAGAGGAACATCAATCCAGTAAGAATTGCGAGGAAGAAGCTAAATTTAGCTCGCAGCTCTCTGTTATGAGCATGCGCGAAACTGAAATAGATTTTTTCGCTCTTCAGTTAGCTACCAACTGAGAGAGGAACAAGAGAGAGAGAGCGTAAAATGAGAGAACTAGTGAGAGATGTTATGAAAAGTCCAGTTGAAAAACTATTTTTAGATCGAATATGCCAAGCAGCTGTGAGGGTATGAGCAAATATTGGTAGAATAATAAAATAAGTGAAAATCATGTATTACCATCGGACACTCAGTGTTGACGTTCGATTATGAGAGAAATTCTTGTATGTTTGGCAGGTTAAGCACACGCTCCTAACTCCATTAAATCAGCTGATTTTTAACTATTTAAACAACTTATTTTGTATAACTGTTGATAAAAACTTGTTTGCTCACTTTCTTTTAAGCTAGTTTTCACACGATTTAAGTTTAAAACCCTTTTTATCAGCTGTAATTGAACGTCTATGTGCTGATATGGCAGCATTAGAGGCACGATGACGTTAGATTTTGATTCTCCCAGCAAGCTGTTTCACTGAATGCAAGAAATTAATTGCTTAAAAAGATCTGTGAAAAGTTTGTTAGCAAATGGGTGGAAATAGGACTGAACCCTTGAACTGCCAAAGATACACGTTTTTTTCTAAGCTCAGTAAAGTTATTGCTAGAAGTGGATTCATAAAAAAATGATCCTTTTATTTATTTATTTTTTTGTTTTGTGATATCAGAGCACTGACGGCTAGGACCTTTCCAAATCTCGAGTTTGTTTTTGAAGATTCAATACTTCAAGTATTGAAGATTCAATACTTTTTTAACTCTAGAAATGTTCCTCATAGAAGTTCGATAATTATTTGTTAAAATGTTAGCTAGAGGTAAACGGTTGAATTGACAAAAAGCCAAAACTGTAAAAATGAGAAAAGTCTTGATACATGAAATGTAAAAAACTAAATTAATTAGTTGTCTTAGTATCATTTAAGTGAGTTCAAAGATGAGCAGCTCTTCAAAAAGCTTTCCGAGATACAGTCTAAATTCTTGTTTCGGTAGTTTTGTTTTTGTTTTTTTTATGATTAATTAAGGAGATATTAGACTATGACAAACAAACAAATTTGCACTTTTTCGTGTTTGAAAGTTTGACAAACTCGCAAACAAAGCAAAATGTATACAAATGCAGTCCAACTTCCAAACTGTCAAAAAGTGCCATAGTCTAATACCTCCTTTATGATATCATACTGATGTTTTTTAGAATTTAATAAAAAGTACATTTTTGCGGGCATTAAGGGGCTTGGCTTGCGAGTATTGAGCCCAAATATTAACTGGAGGTAATGCCTAAAATTGCCTGAAATATCCAACTTCCTGAAAAAAAATTTTTCCTCATTAAATCCCATTTTAAATTCAAGGGCCGAGTGCTACGCGTTAATAGGAGAAAATAACAAAAACGGGAAAAACTGATTTTCAGTAAAACTGCGATACCTTAAAAATTGGAGCTATAACCTATACAGTTCAGACTCGATCATCCGAAGGCCTCGAAAAAACATCACTTCGGATAATCGAAACTTTGGATAATCGAATCAAGAACTTTTTTTTCGTTGTCTAATTATTGTCGAGCTTAAGTATGACCCCTAAACTACACTAAAGTGATTTAAAATGTTTAAATCCAAGATGGCGGCCAATGGCGGCCAATAGAGCAGTGATGAAATATTGAAAAAAAAAATGCATTTTGTTATTTAATAGGCAATCAACTATTCAAATTTGGCGACAATGGAGTCACAAAACAAGAAAAAAACCTTTTTTTTGTTCGTAATTTCATTATCCGAAGTCTCATGCAAACCTTCGGATAATCGAACTTTGGATAATCGAAACTTCCGATAATCGAGCATTCGGATTCGTTTTATTAAGATTTTCTTTTCTTTACTTTATCTGATTCCGAGGTAAATTGTTACAAAAATGATTAATGGACACAAACTACAGTCCAGACTTGATTATCTGAAGGCGTTGGAAAATTTCACGTCGGATAATCCAAACTTCGGATAATCGATTCACGAATTTTGTTATTTTTTTTTCGTTATATAATTTTTGATTGTCGAGCTAAAAAAATGCATTTTATTTTTATTTTTTTATAGGTAAACAAAAACTCAAATTTGACATTTTACAAAAACATTTTTTTGTTCGTGATTCGATTATCCGAAGTCATATACAAAACATCGGATAATCGAAAATTCAGAATATCGAGGCTTCGGATAATCCAGTCTGAACAGGGTGGCTAAGTATTTTCAACAAGATTTCTTCCTTTTAATCAGAAATTTTGATCACCGAAAACTTTCCATTAATATTTTCTGGGTGAGATAGATTTGATATTTTTAAGATGGAGTATTTTGCTCAATAAATCCAAAGTTCGATTATCCGAAGCTTTGTATGGGACTTCGAATCATGACGAAACATAATTTTTGGATGTTTTTTTTTTTATTTTCTTACTTTCAACACAAAAATTCGAATTCTACTACCCCATTTTAGTCATTTTTGAATTTAGGATTGCCTTTGCACTACGTCATCATCCCCATTTTGGATTTTTGAATTTAAAATCACTTTAGTGTGTTTAAAAGGCCATAATAAACAAAAAAGACAACAAATTTTTTTTTTCATTCACATTCAGATAATCGAGTCTGTAGTGTACCACAAACAAAATTATATCTTATATCTGCTTTGAAAGCTTTTTTTTTTTTGAGAATATTCATGTAAGCTTATCGAAGTCATTCTAAATATCCGAGCGGATGATACAAAATATATTAATAAATATTGCTTTTAAATAAAAAATAAAACAAAATGATAGTTCGATTTAGTTACAGTCGACTCTCTGGTTGTCAATATCCAAGGGACCGTCGAGGAAGAGAATCATCAGTTTACAGAACGATGCAAAAATATTTTTGTCTTGATACCCAGCTATGGGAGAGAATCATGGCAACGTCCATCAAACAAAAACAAACTAATGTCAAACACCCTTCAAAGCTTCGTTTCGCCAAGAAAAACGTCTATGCAAGCCATGAGATAGTGAAATTATTGACAACCGGAAGAGATTTTTAAAGCAAACAGAATCCAAGGGACCGTCGAGGAAGAGATCCTTCAAGCAAGGGAAAATATCGAGGAATGAAGATAATTGAAGTATGCAGATTGAAGGGACTGAAGAATTCATCGATAGATGGAGAATTATTGATATCGAGAAGATCGACAGCCAGAGAGTCGACTGTATTAAGAATTCATACCTCGCATACTTTTTGGAAAGTTTTTATGTTCATAGAAAATCCTATGGGAAATCCTTGGCGCAAGGGTTATTTTGAAAAAGCACTCTAAATTTTTATTTTAACATATTTGGGGGATCTAAGCTACCCCAGTCACGAAATATTCTAGCAGAGCTGGTTCTGCCAGAATCCTGCTAGAACGGTAGAACATTTCTGCTAGAATTCTGTAAGAATATCCAGATCTGTAAGAACTCTGCTAGAATCCTGCGAGAACATCGTGACTGGGACGTAGTAGCAACGAATCATGAAATACTTTGACAAATCGTGACCAAATGCAACAAGCTTGATTCTAGGTCTGTAGTTGAGGAAATGAATAATTCACAGACAACAAGATGTACAGAGAATCAACAAAGCCATTGTAGTTCCCTTAATTTCCCTCCAGATGTCTCTTTAACGTCTTATCGCCACCATGCTTTTGACAGTTCCCCCTTTTGTTGACACCTCCCGCTAGTATGACAGCTCAAAAAGAAACACGTCAGTAGATCTGAGTTCTGACCTGCCTTCAGCACCGCACTGGATTCCGATTTGCCGTCGTCGTCGTCGCGTGCCGTGTGGACCCAGGCCAATTCCCTTCGTCAGGGTCCTGTACTCGAGAATCGGTCAGTTGCAATATCGGCCTGTTTTGGTGAAATAGTAGCGTCAGCAGTTTGCGTGCAAACTGGAGTGAAAGTTTTTGGGTTTTTCTAGGATTATTCTTTTCTTTTTTTCTCCACATCGATCCTAACAGTACTTTAGCCCCGAAACAGCAGGTAGGACATTGTAATTGGTTTTTTGTAGAAATAACCTAAAAGAGACATTCGCTTCCAGAGCTATGAGCCTGCCACGAAGGCCAAACCTGATGGCCGTGGCCACGCTGCTGCTGGTCGGTGCCATCGCGTTGGCACCGTCCTTCTGCCAGGGTGCCGCCGTCATGTCTGTGGACCTGGGCAGCGAGTGGTTCAAGGTGGGCGTCGTTTCGCCCGGCGTTCCGATGGAGATTGCGCTTAATAAGGAGTCCAAGCGGAAGTCACCGACCTCGATTGCGTTCCGCAACGGAGACCGGCTTTATGGGGACGACGCCAACACGATTGGAGTGCGCTTCCCGGCGAATAATTATTTTTACCTGGTGGATCTGCTCGGCAAAACGATCGATAATCCGATGGTGGAATTGTACAGGTGAGGATCGGGGATAGGGGTTTTGAGTACCTTGAAGAAGATTTGATCGAGACATTTAATTTTTGTGTTGAGTAATGGAGTTTGTAATTTGATCATTAATTTCCGCTTTCCAAAAAAAGGAGTTTGAAATTGAGTTTACGAGCCATGGTTTCAACATTTCAATGAAAAAAGTGTTTAAAAATGCATTATAACCTGTCCAAATGTTTTGCAATCATTACTTTCCAAAAATACTTAAATATTAACGAAAATTTATGGTTTTGCAAAAAAAAGTTTTTGAGGTGCTGTACATTGGAATTTCATAAAAATACAAAATATTTTCAGTCCAGCCCAAACATGCAAAAATTGATTATCAATGCAAAAAAAAAAAAGCTTTTAGATTGTTTTAAGTTGATTTGATTTCCCGAGCAGACGGAAATAACTTGGGAATAACATTTTTTGTTATTTGAAAATGCCAGACCAACGTTATTTACAACAAGATTTGTTATTCGTCGTTATGAAATTTAAGTAATTGGGTTGTTATTGTTATAACAGACTAAAAACCATTTTTTTAGCAATTCTTCGAACAAATCTTTGTTATTAATTTTTGTTATTTTAACAACTTATCCGATCATCCCAATAACAATTGGAGGTATTCTTCCATAACAAAAAAATGTTATTCCAAAGTTGTTTTGGCTTTCAATCAATATCGGACCAATAACAAATTTTGTTTTGGTAACATAAACTGTTATTAAACTATTATGCAAAAATGGATTTTGCAAGAATATTCGATAACATTTTTGGTATTTTAACAGTATTTGATATTGAAATTGCATGAATTTATTTATTACCGTCTGTTTGGGTTCTACAGTCCAGACTCGATTATACGAAGGCCTCGGAAAAATTTCATTTCGGATAATCGAATCACGAAAAAAAATAATTTTTTTCGTTGTCTAATTTTTGATTGTTGAGCATAGGTATGACCCCTTAACTACGCTAAAATTATTTAGAATTTTTAAATCTGAGATGGTGGCCAAAATGGCGGTGATGCAATATTGAAAAAATGCATTTTATTTTGTATAAGGCAATCAACTCAAATTTGACTAGAATGGGGTCGTAAAACTCAAATTTTATGTTAAAAACAAGCAAATGAAAAAATACGAATTTTTTTTTTTGTTCGTGATTCGATTATCCAAAGTCCCAAACAAACCTTCAGATAATCGAACTTCGCATAATCGAGTCTGGACTGTATCTTCATTAAAATTTTGAAGCTTTTTGAAAAAATATTTTTTGCCCCCTGATTATTCGGACCAATTTGGAAGCAGGGGACGACATAAACTTTGAAAAATATTTGCAACGGCCTTATTAACTTGCTTAATAAAAACCATGCAAGTGTTTTTTTGAAAAACAAAATGTTCGATTTAGGAATGTAACAGCATTTCGATGTTGTCGTGCGATTTTGAAAGAATTATGAAAAATATAACAACCCGGGCAGACGGTAATAACAAAATTCATACCATTTCAATAACAAATACTGTTAAAATAAAAGAAATAACAGTGTTATGAAATCTTCTTAAAAAATCAAATTTTGCATATGGGTTTAATAACAGTTTATGTTATCATTACAACATTTGTTATTGGTCTGACATTTTTTTGTTATGGAAGAATACATCCAACTGTTATTGGGATGATCGGATTAGTTGGTAAGTAAGAAAGATTTGTTCGAAGAATAATTAAAAATGTCATTTGTTTGTTATTACATAACAATCCAATAACAAAAAAATCATAACGACGAATAACTAATCTTGTTATAAATAACATAAAATGTTATAGGCCTAGTATTTTCAAATATCAAAAAATGTTATTCCCAGGTTATTTCCGTCTGCTCGGGTTAGCATGCTTGGGTTGATTTAAAAATCTTTAGAATTTTAGAAAAAAAATCGATGTTTATTATGGCAAAAAGATTTTTCTCTAAAATTTTTGTTTCGTCAAATCTTTTTTTTTTCAATTAATTATAGCAAAACAACTGAACTAGTGTAAAATTCATTTTAAACACTTTTTCCATGTAAATCTTGAAACTCTCGGTTGTTTTTCAATATTTAATTTTTGTTTTCTTTTGAATGTACGTACCAAACGATGCTAAATTTTGCATGCATTTTAACTGTTTTAGAGTTTTTTGAATGAAATGCTATTTTTTTTTACAAAATAGCATGAGCATGAGCATGAGAGATCACCCATGGTTGCCCCTCCGTTGCTGAACAGAACCGTAATATCCTTTCAGCACTACTGATTATAGGCTTCGACGATCTAGTGGTGTTTCCCTTATCAACAGCATGTATGAATGCGCTGAAAAGATAAAACACCATGATTGCTAAAGCTAGATCAGTTGCGAATAGGTAACAGTCATTGGCCACCAACGGCGCCCGCCATGTCAGTTTGTAGACCTCGATTTTAAGGGACGGGAATGTTAGTTAGCGCAGGTTGCTACTAGGGCAGCTGATTTACTCTGTGCTTACACCCCACGAGCGCCAGGAACCTAAAAATTTGTTAGTAGTGAAGGGTATTTGGTCAGGATTCATCATAGAAGATGATGATGCGACCCAAAATCATAGTGTTTGTTGAAAGGTATTATATATTATTCTCAAGGCAAGCAATCGGATGCTGCGGATGAGCAATTTCCCGTTTATCGGTTGTTAAATTTTAAATGAAATGGTTTAGTCTTAGACAGCCGACTGTGGAAAGATAGAACCAAAATCATTTGTAATTAAAGAATGCCCGGCCCGGGCGGAAAGTGAGTTGGTGGCGATAACTTCGAACTATCTTGGCTTGTTTATTTGCATCTTGTTGTAAACTCCTCGAGTTATGACGACTTTTGAAACCGACTGCGTATCATGGAAAGTATATTCCATGATCATACTGCATTATCTACAGTTGATATTGAGCTGTTAGTGGTAGTTTTTTTAGACTTAGCAAAAATTTCGAAAATTAAATTTTTTTTCGAAAATTTTACCCGAACATCATGAAATGATTATTTTGACTTTGTTTCAAATTTATGCTGGACGTAGCAAAATTTGCAGTCACTGACCGAATTTTCAATTTCCGATACTTAGAATAATTTTCATCAGCTGATATTTTAAAGTTTGATTTTATTTATTCTGGACTTTGAAATTTTTGCGTATATTTTTTAATTCTTTACTTTTTACAGAAAAAGCATTTTTTTGGGACTTCGAAAATTTTCGGGAGTTTGGAAACATGATAAATTATTTTGATGTTTATTTTTGCTTTGAACCAAAATTTCGGAAAAATCGTCGAAATTACAGGAAATTTTTGTCCGATTTTTACAAAAACATCAGTTTGTTCCTAAAATAATGTCCCTAACAAAACGTCTTCATTGAAATTTTGAAATTCGAAAGTTGGTTTTTAATAATTATTGATATACCCCCTACAAAAATCGTTCCGGCACTTAGAAAATTTACGGGATCCGTATCACGACAAGATTTTCGGTAGAATTTATTTGATTTTTTGGACTTTGCGAAATTTTTTCTCTCAGCAAGTTGAATATTTTTCAACATTTTGAAAAATTATTTTGATAAGAAACATTACCAGGCTTTTTGGAATTTTACTGTGGATTTTTGGACTTATGCAATTTTAGGAATATTTTCATAAACTTTTATTTTTAATTTAAAAAAATGGAATATAGAGACTTTGGATTTTTCGTGATTTGGAAAATTATTATGACATTTTGGCAATTCAACGCTTTCTCCACAATTAAAGTCAAATAATTTTTCAACTTTGAAAAATCTTGTTTTGATGTAAGTGCGTATATTCCTGCAATATTACTCATATTTGTGAAGAGGAAGAAGGGGGGAGGGGGGGGGGGGGGTCCGGGGGGCAGAAAGTTGCATCTTGGAAAAATCTACCCATGCTCGTAAAAACACGAACAAGTCAAGTTCACCCCAGGGTATGGTTAAGAGATAACCGAACATGGCCACGAACATAAATTGTTCGAGGCGTATCTGCGAAAAATCTTGTTGAGTTTATTTGACCAACAATGCCACATCAAGTTGAGTTTATGGTAGCAAAGAACTGAAATCTTCCAAAAATCATATCAAGTTCATAAAGTAGATTTTGATCCCAAAAATAATGTTATTGGTTTTTAATGCACCCCGCCACAATTCAGACCCCCCCCCCTCCCCCCTTCTTCCTCATCACAAATATGAGTAATATTGCAGGAATATACGCACTTACATCAAAACAAGATTTTTCAAAGTTGAAAAATTATTTTACTTTAAAACTCATTAAAAATTGTGGAGAAAGCGTTGAATTGCCAAAATGTCATAATAATTTTCCAAATCACGAAAAATCCAAAGTCTCTATATTCCATTTTTTAAATCAAAAATAACAGTTTATGAAAATATTCCTAAAATTGCATAAGTCCAAAATCCACAGTAAAATTCCAAAAGCCTGGTAATGTTTCTTATCAAAATAATTTTTCAAAATGTTGAAAAATATTCAACTGGCTGAGAGCAAAAATTTCGCAAAGTCCTGAAAATCTAAAAAAATCTACCAAAAATCTTATCGTGATACTGATCCCGTAAATTTTCTAAGTGCCGGAACGATTTTTGTAGGGGGTATATCAATAATTATTAAAAACCAACTTCGAATTTCAAAATTTCAATGAAGACGTTTTGTTAGGGACATTATTTTAGGAACAAACTGATGTTTTTGTAAAAATCGGACGAAAATTTCCTGTAATTTCGACGATTTTTCCGAAATTTTACTGGCTAAAAGCCAAAATTTTGCTAAGTCCAAAAAATCAAATAAATTCTACCGAAAATCTTGTCGTGATACGGATCCCGTAAATTTTCTAAGTGCTATTTTTTTTTTTTAAATAAAAATACCATATTTTCTCGAAAATATTCAAATCATAATAATTCGCAATACGATTCGAAATTTTAAATGTATTTTAATTCCCTGGGCCTTGTAAAGTCAAGGGGCATGATTTGATCCTAGTGCATTAGTTAAAATTTGGGTATAAATTCTTTTTTATAAGCACTATGGACACCACTTCATGCTACGAGAACTCGCTTTGTCGCAGCCCCAGGGCTTAAGCGTTGACCGATAAGCTGTCTTCGTGAACTAGGTAGTTCTCCGATAGTGAAAATATCACAATTGCACAAGACACCGCTGCTTCTGTGACTTTTTCACTATCACAATGTGGGTTTTGGGTTGAGACTTCAGGATAGTAAAATTGTGTAGTTGCTTAGCATTAGCATTTATCATAAATCTGAATCCTTTCCAATTCTATTTGAAGTTAAAGTTAGTTGCAATTGTTGAGCTAGAGTAATGCTGTAAATAAACTTTGATTGATGTAGAATACTAGGCATCCTTTTATGTCAAAATTTCCATAGAATTTCGATCAATCAATAATGTAACGATATCGGACAAAATTCGTTGATCTGTTGAACTAACGGTTTTCGGATTATGGTTGTATCGACCATTGTTGCGAATCGAGGAACTACGGATTTTTTGACGTAATTGGCCATTTCTTTTTCAAATCGCGCAAATCATTTCTATCCAATTTGTATATCAGTTACTATTCATAAATTTTTATTGTTTTTGACAGTTATAGGAATGTTTAGCTTAGAACATTAAGTTTAGAGGATTTTAGATTAAAGTTTAGATTTTCAATTCAAGTTAGTTAGCAAATGAATATTTGAACTTATATGAATAATTGAACATTTTGGACTTATGAATAACACACAACTGTGCATTTATTCTAGAGTCAGATCCATACAGCGTCAGTGTTTATTTGGTCGAAGTGTACTAATTCATTGGCAGATCTGATTCTATTTGTAATGTACGACAAGACTACTGACGGACGTGACAGGACGAGGGCCCAGTTTAGAGGTTTCAACATCAACGATGTGCGGCTGGACCACCCTCCCAAAAAAAAAAAAAAAAAGAAATTTTAAATGTATTTTAATTTTTTTTAGAAATTTTTGAATGAAATAATTTTTTTTTTTACAAAATACCATATTTTCCGGAAAATACTCAAATTTTTATAATTCGCAATATAATTATCAAACGATTCAAAATTTTTCATGTACTTCAACTGATTTAGAGCATTTTGATTAAAAAAAAAAATGGTAAAATTTCGTTTCGTTTGATACCTATATTTTGAATTATAAAAATTTTAGTATTTTCGAGAAAATACGGTACGAGACATATTGGGCATTTCATTCAAAAAACTCTAAAACAGTTAAAATACCTACATGCAAAATTTCGAATCGCTTTATACCCATATTGCGAATTATAAAAAAATGAGTATTTTCGAGAAAGTTCGGTATTTTGTGAAAACTTGAGTAATTCATTCAAAAAAATTAACAACAGTGAAAATGCATGTAAAATTTCGTATCGTTTGATACCCATATTGTTAATAAAAAAATTGAGTTTTTTAATAAAAAACACGGTATTTTATGATTTTTTTTAGTATTTATATTATCAAAAAAAATATTTACTAAAAGGAAGCTTTAAAATTCAACGTTATTTGGTTGGTTTAGTCAATTAATATATTAATCATAAATTATCGTCCGTTATCGCAATTCGCAATACAGTGCACTCAACCCCCGGTGGTTGGTCACTTTCTCGTTTGACACCAACTTTTTTAGTTTGTACTCCGTTGGTTGGTCAAAGTCAAACTAAAAAGTGACGAACTGTCACTTTTTACACGTCGCTCACGCACACTATCAAAACAAACATTTGGTAGTGTGTGTGAACTCCGTGTAAAAGGGATGTCAAACTAAAACGTGACCCCGTTCGTTTGACAACAGTTCGTGTCAAACCATCGGGGTTTGAGTGAATTTTGTGAAAACTTGAGTATTAGGGTACGTTAACCATTAGTGGACCCCTTTCCTATAGTGGACCCTCTGAAGCGTTTTTGATGAAAAATTCAATAAAATCACAATTTCAAGCGTGTTGTTGTCTACAAATCTTTTATTTGGCATATTCAGCATCATTTAAAACAATGTTGACTGACATTAAATCGTCCTTTTCACCAAAATAAGTGTTTTGAGTTCGACATCTGAAATCAGCCATGGCCACTAGCATTTTCACAACAAAACAGCATTTATATTTTATTATTGAATTAACTATCCAATCATTTTAGACTGATCATTTAACTTCAGCAAGTCGAAATAATGTAAGTTTAAGGAACTTTACTAAAATAAAGCGAAGAACTGCTCATTTTCGAGCAAAAATTAGGGGGGTCCAATATAGGACAACGAAAATTCAAACTTTTCCAAAAGTGGACCCTGTAAATTTAACCTTCAAAAATGAAGAAAACGTTGTATTTAAGCAAAAGTTTGTCTTAAACATACAATAAATGCTTGTTGTAATCAACCTAAACGCATATTTTTTTCAATTATGAGTATAAATATAGCTGTTTTCATGTTAAAAGTACCAACAATTCTGAAGCCGTAAGAATTTTAAATTTATCGAAACTATAGTAAATTGTACTTAACTGAAGCATCATAATTGTAGTTTGAAATGATATTTTATAATAATAAATCAATAACAAAATATTTTTTTTAAATAAACGTGCGTGGTTTTATCAGCAACTGTAAAGCAACTGTATTGTTTAGTTTCGGTCCACCATTTATGTAAAAAATATGGAAAAATTTGAATCAAAAAAACATTTTTAAATTTATTTTTAATTTTACAGTAGCTTTTGAAAAGTTTTCTCTGATCTTTTACGGAAATAAATGTGTTTAAATGTCTGTTAGATTTTTCCGTTGTTTAAAGCCAAATTTGTTAACAAAACATATTTTCTTATGATGAAAAGTGAGCAAAATCCATCTTTTATTCGTTATATATATCATTAGACCTACACCATGCATCAAAACATCCAAAATCGTTTAAATTTGGTATAAAAATAACAGTTTGCCTATAGTGGACCCGGGTCCACAATCGGATTATGGACCCGGGTCCACTATAGGAAAAGGGGGTCCATAACAGGCAAAAAAAACTTTTTTTTCAAATGGCTATTTTTCTGCTCAAAAACGAATAACTGATGAAACAAATAGTCAAAATTGTTCAAAAGACTTCAGATTTCATTGTTTTGTACAGAGGGTTATGAAAAAGTGCTTAAAATATTAAAAATTTGTAAAAAATGTGTTTCGGCTCTACTAGGGGGTCCACTAATGGTTAAAATACCCTATATTCAAAAAAAAAAAAAAAAAACAGTTAAAATTCGTGCAAAATTTCGTATCGTTTGATACCCATATTGCAAATAAGAAAAAAAATGAGTACTTTAAAATAAATACGGTATTTTGTGTTTTTTTTTTTTGAGTATTTATATTATCAAAAAAATATTTATTAAGAGGAAGCTTTAAAATTCAACGTTATTTGGTTGGTTTAGTCAATTTTAGAAATCCAGATTAAATTTTCAAAACAACCTATCTGTCATGGGTTTCCTTTGAAGATAGAACCTTTTGAAAATTTAATGTAGAATTAGATATTTATCATAAGTTATCGTCCGTTATCGTCGATAGAATCATCGCCGATAGAATTATCGGAATAACGATAACGATAACCATTATCGTTATCGTTAGACAATAATATTATCGACGATAATTGTGTCGATTAACAACTTTGCTTTCTACGATCATCGTCGTGATTGCGCTAATTGCCAGTTGATATGGAATAACCCTGAAAATAACCCCGGGAATAACCCATATATCTCGTCCTTTTCTCCTTTCCCCATAGGAAGCGCTTCCCGTACTACGACATCGTCGCGGACCCGAAGCGAAACACGGTCGTTTTCCGGAACGGCGATGACCTGTACTCGATCGAAGAACTGATCGCGCAGATTCTCGCGTCGGCCAAGGAGTACGCCGAAGATTCGACCGGCCAGGTCATCACCGAGTGCACTCTGGTCGTGCCCGGATTCTTCGGCCAGGCCGAACGCCAGGCTCTGGTGGCCGCAGCTCGGTTGGCAAACCTTAAGGTGCTGCAGCTGATCAACGACTACACGGCGGTGGCGCTGAATTACGGCATCTTCAGGCGCAAGGAGTTCAACGAGACGGCGCAGTACTTTGTGTTTTACGACATGGGCGCGTACAAGACTTCGGCGAGCGTGATCAGCTACCAGCTGGTGAAGGACAAGGCCACGCGTGAGGTGCTGCCGGTGGTGCAGGTGCTTGGCGTTGGGTTCGACCGGACGCTCGGTGGGCTGGAGATGCAGGTGCGGCTGCGGGACTATTTGGGCAAGGAGTTCAACAAGATGGGTAAGACCAAGACCGACGTGTTTGGCAATCCGCGAGCCATGGCGAAGTTGTTCAAGGAGGCTGGCCGGTTGAAGAACGTGCTGAGTGCGAACACGGAGCATTACGCGCAGATTGAGGGATTGCTCGATGAGCAGGACTTCCGGCTGTTGGTGTCTCGGGAGCAGTTTGAAGAGTTGTGCAAGGATTTGTATACGAGGGTGACGGCGCCGTTGGACCGTGCGTTGGCCGCTTCGGGTTTGTCGTTGGATTTGATTTCGCAGGTTGTGCTGTTTGGAGGAAACACGCGAGTACCGAAGGTGCAGGACATTTTGAAGTCCCACATTGGCCAAGAGCTGGGCAGAAATTTGAACGCGGACGAGGCAGCGTGTATGGGAGCGGTTTATCGGGCGGCGGATTTGGCCACTGGATTTAAGGTGAAGAAGTTTGTCGTTAAGGATGCCGTGCTGTACCCGATCCAGGTCGTGTTTGCTCGCGAAGGAGAGAGTGGCTCGACGCGACTCGTCCGCCGGACGCTGTTTGGAGCGATGAACGCTTACCCGCAGAAGAAGGTGATTACGTTCAACAAGCACACGGATGATTTTGAGTTTTCGGTTGATTACGCCGAGCTGGAGACGGTGCTGAGCCAGGAGGAAATCGCGAACTTGGGTTCGTTGAACTTGACCAAGGTTAGCCTGACGGAGGTGGCGAAGAAGTTGAACTCCAACAAGGCGGAAAACATCGAGTCCAAGGGAATCAAGGCACACTTTGCGTTGGACGACTCCGGCTTGTTCTCGCTGGCCAACGTTGAGCTGGTGCTGGAGAAGACGGTAAAGGAAGACGACGAAAGCACGCTGCAAAAGCTGGGCAACACCATTAGCAAGCTGTTCTCGGGAGACTCGGATGATGAAAAGGTGACCACGACGGAGGAAGGTTCGCAGGAAGATGGTTCCAAGGATGCGGAAGGACAAACGGATGAGAAGAAGGCGGAGGAGGACAAAACGGCGAATGCAACTTCGGCGGAGAACGCAACGCTTGCCGAGGAAGCTGGAGAAGCTGCCAAGAACAAGACGGAAAAGCCAAAGATCGTCACGATCAAAGAGCAAATTCCGCACAAGGTCGAGGTTGTCTACGTGCCTGCATTGGACGGGGCTGATTTTGAGGGTGCGGTGAAGAAGATTCGGGTGATTGACGAAGCTGACCAGGCCAAGAAACGTCGCGAGACGGCCCTCAACGCGTTGGAGACGTTTGTCATCGATGCTCAGGTGAAGTTGGACGAGAAAGAGTACGCTTCGTGTGCCACCCAGGAAGAAGCCGACACGATCCGTAAGACCTGCTCGGAAGTTTCCGAGTGGCTGTATGAGGACGGTGCCGACGCCGACGCGGAGACGTACGAAAACAAGCTCGAGGAGATTCGCGCCGTAGCCAACCAAGTGTACTCGCGTCACTGGGAACACAAGGAACGTCCGGACGCGCTGAACGCCCTAGCTCAAATGATCAGCGGTGCCGAAGGATTCCTCGACAAAGCCAAGAACTTCACCAAGGAGGGCAACCCGGAGAAGGACGTCTTCACGCAGGTCGAAATCGACACCCTCACGCGAGTCATCGCCGAAACGTCCGAGTGGATGGACACGGAACAGGGCGAGCAGACCAAGCTGGCACGCCACGAACCGGTCCGCCTTACGGTGAAGGATCTGACCGACAAGATGGCTTTGCTGGATCGTGAAGTCAAGTACCTGGTGAACAAGCTGAAGCTGTGGCGCCCCAAGGTGAAACCGACTCCACCACCGAAGGTCGAAAAGGACGCCAAAAAGGACGACGACAAGTCCGAAGATACCAAGTCGGAGGAACCGGTCATCGAGGAACCTAAAGTGGACGAGAACGACTCCAGCGAGGAGCAGGAGCAGGCCACCGAGGAGACGCCCAAGATTGAACCCAGCAAAACGGAAGATGGCAGCGGCGAGCAGCACACCGAGCTGTAGAGACCTGCACGACCTTTAGCTAGGTTAGCACAAATTAATCCATCCCTTTTTTGTCCTAGTTTAATTATTTATTTCATACCAACCTCGTCCCCCCTTTTGAACTACTTCTTCTCCCTACTTCCTCATCCCATTTGAATCTTATCGAATTGTGACAGAAATTTGTAGAAGCGAATGAACGTTTTGCACCACACTCCGATTTAGAGTTTTGACCATTCCGATTAGAGAGCGTCCCCCGAGCGATGATGATTGGTGGTGTGCAGTAAAGTGCAGTGCAGTTTGTAGTGGAACAATTTTAGGAGCCCTTTGTGCGAAAAAATACGTGAAACAGTAAAACAGGACGGTTAAACTAGTGTAGGAAGACCAAGAAGGAAATGAAACGGTGACATCAAACAGGCTGATAAGAGTAAGCTAGTAGCTATGAGATAAAACAAAAATAACAACTAATCATGCGATGACTGTTAAACCAAAATCTACCACTGGAATCACTAAGTTAAGCGGTACAGAAACATGAGTGTAAATTGATTCCTAATATGTTTTGTTGTGTTTTTTTAATCCGAACATTCCTTCGATTCGTTAATCATTTATCACTTAGCAATTCTATTTGAATAGAGTAGAGCGTCCAATTTCCCGGGGTTGCCAAAATTATTCTGATCCGGCTGCTGATTAATATTTTGCAACAAAATTGTAAAGAACAGCAACTATAATGGTCATAATGTGTGTGGGGTTCAATAAATGGCTTGACTGCTTGTTAAAAATCATACAAATTGAAAAAATATTTTAATTTGATTATGGTCTATGTATATGGTTTTGTTTTTTGTTGAGAAGTATTATTTTTTAAATCAAAGTGTTTGAACAATGAGTAAAATCCATGCTCCTCAGCCATAAAATTGCGTTTGAATTTATCTCTGTGATGAATTAGACAGAATAGGTTTAAGAATAATATTGACAGATAAAGCTTTAGAGAAAAAAAAAATGCAGAAATTGTGTTTTTCATGGCAAATAACTTTTTTTCAGAAAAAGTTTTACTAGTTTCAGCTTATGATTAAATCTAGACGTTTTTTTTTAAAGGTCCTACAAGCTATTGTGTTTCACATGTTTATAGGACCTTTAAAAAAACTCCAGAAATAATCAATCATAATCTTAAAAATCTAACTTTTCGTTTTTTATTTAAATTTGGAACACTATTTCATGAAATCACAACTCAGTTTTTAAATATTTAAATGTTTTTCATATTTAACCCTCTTACGCCCTGTAAGTTCTAGAATAATTCTACTTGCACAACCCTTTTAGAAAAATCCTATGATATCAATCCAATTTTCATCCAATTAAGTCATGTTTACGGTTAAAAAAATCTCAATTTGATCTTGACCAGAAAGCGTGAATATCTTATTTTCAAATGATATAACAACAATTTTCGTTGGACAAGGTTACTATAAATAATATAGTTTATTTTCATTCCATAATAAAGTAATGTTTGTTACCCAACAAATAAGCCAGATCTATTCTCAGTTGTAAATGCTTCAGAAATAAATATTAGCCAAAGAAGTATTTTTTTCGGATTCCTCGGTAAATTTCACAAAACATGTATCAAAATATGAAAAAGTCGAAAAGACAAAGTTCGAATGTCGACAAAGTAAAACAAAATTCCGTCATATTTTTGTAATTTTTCAAGCATAAAACACTTGTATTTAATCTCGTGCAGACAAAGCCAGGCTCTTGAAATATTTTTGTAGAATTTATTTTCATACAAGCAAATTCGTTTGTTTACTGTGAGTTTGTTTTTAAATCTTCATTATGAGTAGTTCCTTAAATTAACAGCCTAACCAATATTTTTTAAAAGTATTTCATTCCTTAAAAAATATTGTCATTTTTTAAATATGAACAGTCCATTAAAAAAAACTTATACTTTAAAAATATGTCGAGACATTTTCCATTCTGTTAAAACAAACTATTCTTGTTGACTTCAATATTTTTGTGAGTTTTTCCTTTCTTTCATTCATCAGTTCTTTCGCTCAGTTTAATCATCATATTTTTTGAAAAGAAAAAGTCAGATTTCTAATAATATTTTAAGAGATTTTCCATTCCTTAAAAATACAATTTTCATAATCGTTGGAATATTGTTGTGGTTTTACTATTCTTTCAAACAGTTCCATAATACGAGAAAAAGTCTTGCTTATTTACTAGTTTTCTATCCTTTCTTGATATAAATCTTTGGTAGTCGTAAAAGGCCCTTTCAAAAATAGCTTGAAAGATTTTTCAATTAAGAAATTTCTAAACCTAACGGAAATAGAGGCAAATTTACTGAAAATTTTAAAAACTAATAAGACCATCGCAGTAACAATATTCTTGCTTTTTTTTAGATGTCTGTTCGTATATTGAGAAAAAAATCGAATGCAATTACAAATCGATACACAATTAACGTTTCGGTGATTTTGACGTGCTTTTCTCGTTAAATTTCGTCATAAATCGCTTAGCTCTTAATAAAGCACAGGATTTATGTTTTTTTTTTAATTTTCAACGGCTATAGCAGTTTTTTGATATTGTCAAAATTCCCTAAAAAAAACTGCTTTTTTGTTTTTTTTTTCTACAGTTTGTCCGTTCTATTCATGATCTACAACCCTGAATGCAATAAATTGCATGCTATATTGCATACAAGTTTGGTTTTATTTACTTTGCATTTTGTCGTCACTTCTTTTCTTTCTATACACAGATCAGCTGGTTTGTTCAGTTTAATGTTCTTGATAAACAAGTGCCCAAATAGCTTCTTCAGTGCATAATTGTTGTACGAGACTTAAATATGTGTTTTATCAGATGTGTGCGCTTGTTTACTATGAATTTCTGCCGAGTTGTACGTATAGTTATTGCGACCACATTCAGGGAAACAGAGTTGATTTAATTCCATCGAAACTACTATGCAGTGGCAATTCCAAGGTCTTGTGAAATACTAAATCCGCTGGTAATTCTATGATTCAGAAACTAAACATTACTAAACCGACCTCTCTTCTCGTTCCTTTAGTAAAAATTTCGTCTTCACTATGGTGCTCTCACCGGATTCGCAGCTACTTCTAATTCTCTATCTAGTATGGATTTGTCGCCGCCAACGGATTCCGCGCTACGCGGTAGGACGACCTCGACATAGGCTGGATGACGTCCGGCTTGAGGTATTTCACCGCGAGAACCGGTGCCACTACCTGTTCAGCGTTCACCAACGGCAGTACAGTCATCCCACATATTCGGAACACCCACAAATTCGGAACACTTTTATGATAATTTGTCAATAGCATGCCAAAAGTAGCTTTTGTGTCGAACTTACTGTTTTTAGAACCTTCATTTGTACATTATCTTGCTATTTCACTAGTAAAAGTAGTACTTTTTGAACAAAATACTTCATTCCAAGACTATTTTGTCCAGAGCAGCAAAACACTGCCTCCAAATGGCCTGTTTCATAATTGTGGGATGTTATTGTGCCTCCCACAATTGTGGAACACCTGAATTTAACTGTTATTTTCACAAAAAAAGTTATCAAACCATGTATAAAACATCACTAAGCTTGAGTTTCATTGGTTTCAGTGTGTGGAGTCATTATTTGGTAATAAATATGTACTCCTGGAGGGATCCAAAGTTTGTTTACATTCGTAAGAAAAACGTGTTCCGAATTTGTGGATTTCAAGGGTCAAAGTAATTCTTCAAAATCTTCATATAAAAGTTAAAATTTGCAGATGTTCGATACAGCATTCGAAAGATCGCAAGAAAAGCTTTCAAATGAAGGTAAAAGCGAATTATTAAGTTCAATTATCGATTTGCTATGATTTTTTGAACACTGGCGAATCTGGAAACCGTTCCGAATATGTGGGATGACTGTACACCAAGCGGAACATATCGTACGCGGCTTTGATGAGTTCGTCGAGTGAGATTAGCTTGGTGCGACGGTTCGAGGCTTATCTGAGGGTGAAACACGAGTTGAAGTCGGTGGGCCGTGAGATTGTGGTGTGGACGGAGGCGGCGTTCAGGAAGCGGGACTCGGAGCTGCAACAGATGTTGGAGTTGTGTGAAACGCCTGATTGGTTGGAGACTGGATTGCTTGGAGTTCGGAGATATCGAGTTAAGAGGAGTGTGGAGCTGGAGGAGAGTTTGCTGAAATTGGTTGATCCACTGTACAAGTTAGCCGAGAAAATTGCTGGATTGTTGATTGCAAAGATACCAATTGGACCAAGGAATACTTCTAATGAGTCCTTCAGTTGGCTGGTGGAGCACGTATTCGAAAAGAATTCTTTCAAAACAGACTTTCTTGCGAAATGTTCCGAATTATCTGAGGATACGCTGCGATTCCGAAACTTCTTGGAAACTGCATTGCATCAGCAATTTAAACAAAAAAAAATTGCAGACTTTCAATTATCTTTCATCGAGCAGCTTCCGCACTCGTCATACGTTACGGTTTGCCTTGAAGATCATCACATCACGAGCGTTTCTCGGAAACGAGGGTGGAATTTTCAAAACACCTCAACCATTGCGGATGCGCAAAGCTTTCTGTCCGCGCTAGTTTTCTACACAAACGTGCCAACGGCGCCAACTTTTGAAAAGGTGATTCATCAACGGTGCGGTATCAGTGAAGGCGTTTGCAGCGAATTGAGAAGATTTTTGAGGAGAGGAAACATGCTGAACGAAAAGCAGATGAATGCAATCTTCGAGTTGGATGAATTCGGGAAAAACAAGCCAAGTTGGAGGAGTGATAATTTGCAGTTCACGCTGGAGAGTTTGATGGCGTTGGAGGCAGCTTTGAGTCAATTTTGTGCGTCGAAATCAACAAGACTGATGATTTTGGAGGCTGGTGCAAGTGTCCGGTTGACGTTGGAAAGGATAGCGAGAGTCGCTGAAGAGATGTTGCCTGAAAGTGATTTCATTTTCGTCAGAGATTCAAAATGCAATCAACTGGATAGGTTGCTGTCAATCCTGGAGTGCTTGGAATCAGTTACGGATAAAATGCCAGTAGTTATTGTGCCTTACACTCAGAATGAAAACGTGTTAAGTAGACTTAAGAGTGCTTCTAATCTTTGCCGAGCAGTATTAGTTGTAGATCACAGCCATGTGATAGAAGATAGCGCATTTGACAACCACAAAGACGATTACTCATTTGAAGATGTTTCAAGTGACACCAAAGATAGTTTGTTCTCGAAAAGTATATTTCTTCAGGGGAAGGAGTATTCGGTAACCTCACTGTTGAGCGACAAAAGTTTAAGAACGATTCCCATGGAAGCTGTGATTAACTGGAATACATGTGAGCAAATAATTATGGGATCAAAAAGTTTGTCGAATGTTCAGCTTGATTGCTTCATTGAGCGAGATTTGTTCAGTGAGTTTGGTGAAGTATGGAAGAATGATGAGGATTGCATCACTGTTGTAAGTGGTGAACCTGGTATTGGCAAAAGCGCTTTTCTCGAAAAAATGTCGCAAGACATTAAGCATAAGCAATGTGTCTCGATTTTCCTTAACTGTCGAACAAAAAGTTTTTTATTCAGTCAAAAATGTGATATTTTTGAGGTTTTAATAAAACTGTTAAACGTAGGAAAAGCGAATCACTTTCAAAAGTTTTTGCTTCAAATGCTCGTGCAAGAAAAACGAATTCATCTGTTTTTGGACGACTTTGACGAAATTGGTGAATCAGAATCATCCCTGGAATGGATTCAAAATCTTGGCTTCCACTCCGTAGTAATCACTGTGCGACCAAACTTTGAGGCTTTTTTGAAGGCAAATCTAAATAATTTTAAATTGTGCTATCTAAAGCCATTTAATAAAACCGATCAACTAATTTTCTTACAATTAAGTTGGAAAAACAAAGATGAAAATCAACTCAAAGATTTGATTCAAAACTTTCAAACGTTGTTCGAAGCGAATTTCCTAAAAATACCGCAGAATCTCAAAATCGCTGCAGCTCTACACGAAGAAGCAAATTTCACATTTAAAACAGAAAATGTCGCAAAAACTGTAGAAACCTTCATCGACAAAAGATTCAGTCTGTGCAGCGATCGCTGCTTCAACCTCGACAGCCGAGCTCACGAGCTTGCGTTGAACGCTTTGAGAAGCGGTTTTGAGCAGGACCATGCCGAGCTTGCTTTTGCACTGGAATGTGACGACCTGGAAGTGGATCAGGAAATGGTTAAAAAAATATATCACTTTGGTTTGTTGCGGGTTGCGGACGGTAAAGTGACTTTTGTAGATTCTTCTTTTCGGGAGTGGTTTGTGGTGAAGTTTTTGCTTACGCATCACGTGGAGCAAAAGTACTTTAATCGACTTATGGAGAATGGTTTGAATGAATTCGATAGCAGTCGATTTGTGGCATTCTTAGACCATCAAATTGCTAGTATTGACAGTGGACAAGAGCTCTTGGGTCAGGTCGAAGTCTTGGAGTGCTCAAAAGGTTTAGTATTACATCCAAATCACAAGCTAAGTGAAATCAAAGTCAAGCAATTTTATAATTTCTTTAAGTTTTGGTGTAGTGAAGAGCAACTAAAAGACTGTATTTATTCTAGCATTATTAACCAAAAGTTTAATCTTTTTGAGGCTATCTATGACAGTTTACCGATTAATTCGTACAATAATATTAGGTTTAAATTTTGCACTTGTGATACTAATTCAAACTTTCTTGACTTGTCATCAATAACCGAAGATAAAATTGTTAAATTATTGAAAATTTTAAGCTGTAAACATCCAAAAGATCAAATCAAACAAATATTTACCAACTTCACAACTGACGAACCAGATTTCGTTACAGCCGCACTCAAACGAGGATTCAAGCGAGTCATAGAACAACTTTTCAGCATCAACCAAGGCATAACTTGCCAAGAAGACGTTGATCTTCTGCAAGACTACATCGAGCAACGCTGGAGGGAGTACCTTAACCTGGCGATAGCCGATAATCGGATCGAAATTTTAGAATTGGTTTTAAGTTGTATTGCCAAAAAGTACCACCAAAGAGTGATCAAAGCGTTTTTGATTAACCAGCTGTGCCTGCACGCGTTTGCTGAAGTTTGTAAAAGTGTGGACGAATCGGCGCTGGAGATTGTTGAGCTGGTTGTACAATTCGCCGAAGATAATCTTAGTGATTTTGATTTGAGTTCAATGGTTAACAGAATATTTCATGGTAGCAGTTTGAGGGAGTTAGTGGATAAAATTACGTGCGAGAAGTTACGATGTTGTTTTGAAAAACTTTTTTGAATATTTTCGTTTTTATAACACGTGTAATTAATAAATACTTAAAAAGGAAAAAAAATCATGTATTTTCGACGCCGTCGTGCTAACTTGTCGTACGTGCATTTTGGGCCAAATTGAGTTAAGAACGCCATTTTGCGTGGCTCATAATGTCTCACCTTTTGACTTTCACAGATCCCCAAAATTCGATTTCAATCCTGAGATAATCCATAAAAACCGAAAAAAACTCCGTGCATTGTTGTCACTTTTCATATGACAGAAGTTTCAATCTTGTTATGCTATTTGACACAGCCTAAAAATTGATGTAGGGTGCGACAATTGGTCAAAGGGATTTCAGGTCAGAACGCGTTTGACACAGGTACGAGCTCGACTACCGTGAACGTTTTTAATTATAATTCGAGACTCCAGTAACTAAATTCAACCAAAACGTGCTTGTTATTGTTTACATTGCATGCTCTCAGTTTTGTTTATTCAAGGTCAAACATTAAAACGCGTTTTTCTCGGAAGGTCAAAAAGCGACGTACGGCAAGAAAGCACGACGACGTCGTTTTGATGACACACCCTTTGTTTAACACCATGATCACAACGACACCCGCGATCGCAGCTGTCGCTTACCTATAGAGCTTTATGACGTTTCGCATACACTCAAAAAACTCCACACGTTGATGCTACGTGAAAAATCACGTAACCTCGATTTTACCCTCACTAGGCCCGTTTTACGTGACGCACGTAAAAATAATGTGAATGTGTTCTGGCAAAAAAATATGTTCACTTTGAAGTTACGTGGAACCCCTTATAGTATTTTTCCACTAGGTTTATTCATGTAGCTTTTATGTGTTTTGAAATGTAACTTCAACACTCAGCCAAAACATCTTTTAAAATACATATGGCACACCATATAACACCCTCAGAAATCTTCTGTTTTTGAATTCATAAGATTGCCTTATAAGCATGATTGCATAAGAGTAGAATTCATAAGGTTAATTTATGATTATCATTGACTTTGTTTATGTGAAAAAGTCATAAGAAAACCATATAACATTCAAAATGGAAATAGCGAAGACGAAGAGCAAAGGGACAATGTCCACCAGCAAATGAAAAAATGTGAGTATATTAAAAATAATTGATTTTTTGGTGAAGTATTCCGTTTTCTAACAATTATTTTTTCACAGATTGTTTTATCGAACCCCTGGGAGCCGGAGGTCTGGATTCGAACTTGCTGACGACGGGGAGCGCAGAGTTTTGGCATCGTACGTCATCTGGAGCGTAGCGGAGCACGACAACCGGAATGTGTTTGAACAACAAGCTGGTGCGGTGGAAGTTGCGACGCTCCGGAAAAGTCACGGTTTGTAACTTGGTCACCGGCCTCGTCAGAGACATCCACTAGGAACTCCCGGAGATAGATCTCGGCATGAGTTCTACAGAGTGCATCCGGCGTGGCCGCAAAGAACGATTGAAGGTAACGTTGATTTGTGAGGTTTTTGTCTAATTTGGCTAGATTCGATATTAATTAACTTTTTCTAAACAGGAAAACGAACAACGATTTGACCAAAAGCAGGCGGCCAACTCAAGTCCATAAAGTTCGGGAAATATGTCGCCGGCAGTGGAGATGGTGATCACGTCGGGTTCTTCGAGGAAACAATCGAGGAGGAAACCTTGGAGAAGTACGAGGAGTTCCTGTCGGAAAAGGTGGGCACGCTGGACAGCAAAAGACGCGCCGTCGCGGACAGCGACGACGACTTTAACGAAGACTACCTTGAAGAGGCGACAAACGACTTCCAACCCGGTGCATATGTAAGTTTTAGGGTTTAAAGTAGATTTTTTAGAAAAAATAGTAATCATTTCAACCCTTTTGATCCAGGATCATGATCAATTTGGAGAAAAGCAGTATGATATCGACGAGCAGCGAGCCATTTATGAAGGAAACATACTCGAGATCACCGTCGTATGTCTGCAACGCGGCCTCTTTCTGGCGCAGTACTGTTCGCTGTACCTGGCGGTCCGTCATCAAGAGCGCGACCACGGCATCACGATGCAAGAGCTGGGAGAAACGCTCCGGTACGATCGCGCGGGAGCGAAAGTATCAGTGCCGCTTCTGCAACCGTCTGTGTGGACGAAACAGCCCTCGAGAAGCACATTAATGATCCATCATTGTAAGCAGATCCACGAACACGAGCGTTTTAACTGTGACTAGTACCCGATCTACCCGCGCGAAATATACCTCAAGATTCCATACAGTCTCCACTCGGACGAACTCCCCCCCCCCCCCAGAGATCAGGTTCACGCTTGCGACTTCGTCCCGAAACGGTTCGGCCATCGTGAGACACTCCACACCCAGCGGTCGCTGCATACCGACACGACCCCGACCAGCAATGTGACTCTTTGAATCTAATTTGTCACAAATTGCATTATTTTTTGTAAATTAACAGAAATAAACCTTCAAATTTTAGTCAAATGAATACAGTAACAATTTAAAGAGAGAGAAAATAATATTCATAAGTTTTCCATATAAGAACAAAAACCTGCTAGCTTCACAAAATTTGAATTTTATAAGGTTTTCTTATGAACGTAACACAAATGTTACATTAAATTCATAAGGTCTGCTTATGGAAAAATTATCCATTCAGTACTTCTATGAAATCTATATGGTTAATGTATGGAAAATTTTTATATGGTATCCTTATGGCCGGTAAAAGGTATTTTGGCTGAGTGAACGAGACTCGAGTGCGCTATTCTGTGAAATTTCTACGTGATTATTTTAGTATGAAAATTGATAGCGAACGGCAAAGGTCTGCAGCTGGAGTTGTTCTCGCCAAATTTATTTTAAAATGGAACAGACGGTAAGTTAAATTAAGTTTGATAAATTTTTAATAATTACAGCTATTTTTTCCTTTTTTGCAGAATCTGACCTCTGGAAGTAATCATCTTCATTCCCAGCGGCCACAGGAATTCTGGCCCGTTCCAACCTTAGCGGCCGGTGGTGCCGTGGTGCTCAATGCCACCGAAAATTGCATGGACAAGACCAACGGGTTTAGCTGAGTGTTCTCCGGAGGATTTCGAGTCTAGATTGCACAACTCGTTCTTGAGCATCCAGCTGGTGGTCAGATTGTCTAGGCCGGATGCGTTGCGAACGTCGTCCTGGCCTTGAAACGGGTTCCCGTGTGCATGCAGGCCGGCAGAATCGGCTAACTAAACCACTGGTAAAATGGTCTCATCGGTGTTTCCGAAAAAATCTAATCTTTATAATGTTTGTAAATTATTGAAAAATATACCAAGTTTGTGCAAATTGAACTGAAATCATTTTTATTTCTATTCGAAAAAATAAAATAAAGTGAGGCAAAACTGAAATCTACACGGAGAAAAAAGCGTTCCGAAAATCGTGAACAAATGTGCATGTTTTTGCGTAAAATATTTGTTCATGTAATCGTGAACTCGTGCACGATTGTATGAACAAAAAACTACGTTTTCATGAACAGAAATGATAAAAATCATGAACTAAAGTTCTCGATTGTAAAGTAGCGTTACGTTACGTTTTTAAACATAATAATCTTATTATTGTGCAGGTTGTACAGCCATTTAAATATGGGGTTCTCTAAAAAAAATAAAGGCAAATCCCTAAGCCACCGTCACAATGAGTAGCGGCTTCTTACCAAAATTATTAGTTAAAAACTGCATTTTGCCCACTACGGCTGTTCGATATGCTTAAAACTTTCAACACACAATCCAGAAAACTTAACATTTTTTATTAGCTCCAAATCATTTTTTTTCACATTTAAAAAGAGTTCTTTAAATCGTGAACACATTCCCACGTTGTTCCCTGAAATCATGAACAGTGTTCATGATTTCGATTACAAGCTAAGCGTTATGCTGCTGGCGTTACGATTTTTCGTGAACACCTGTTCACGATTTGCTTTTCGTTCATGGAAATTGTTCATGGTACGTTTTCGTACCGTGGAATATCACCTTGTTCCAGATTTCGTGGCACATTGTTCACGATTTTCGGAACGCTTTTTTCTCCGTGTACTACTACAAAAACCATATAACGTTTACTAAAACAAACACGTAGAAATCGTCAATTGATTCATTTAGCTTTTACGTGTGAAACACGTAAAATCGATGTGAACTGATCTGGCCAAATAAATTCCGTTTCTACTAGAGTCATCTTGTAGAAGTTACGTGAAAACTTTAGTGGAAAAATACCACATAGCTTTTCACGTAACATCAACGTGAATGTTTTTTTGAGTGTACGTACACTAGCGCACCATCTGATGTTGCTGGCCGGACAAAATTTAATGGCCTATCTACAATCACTTAGCTTAGAATAGTTAAGTAAAGTAAAACTTAGAAAATGTACACAACTTACGGCCGTCATCCACAATCAACTTAGAAAATTTGCTGGGCTGATATACGTTGCTATGCAGTTGTTTGTTTACCTTTGATATGGAAACGTCAACTTACCGTAGATTTTGAAATTTTCCAAACCATACGTCAAGTTTCTAATTTTATTCCTTTTCATTGTAGAAGATCAGATTCATTTCCATTGATTCAAACTCCTAAGCTAAGTGAAATTTTCTAAGTTAAGTGATTGTAGATAGGCCATAACCTCAATCTTTTTCGTGTACGTACACGCAAAACATGCGCACGTAGAAACCTCTATAGAGTTATCTACGTGCGCATGTATTGCGTGTACGTATACGAAAAAGATTGAGGTTAAATTTTGTACCCGCCAGCAAAACAAATGGGGTGCTAGTGTGCGTGAGCTCGGGCTTAGATAACTCTATTCGAAAAAAAAACTTCGGCCAGTGACGCCCATGTGGCAAATTTTGTTATTGTTTACATTTGCGAAGCTGCTAATCGAGTCAACTGCAGGAGCGCCGGCTCAAGTGGAATCATCTTGCGCAATGACTCATTCTTGGTTTAGATAATTTTTGGGCGACGGTCGTATTGGCTGTATTTCAAAGGAATTTGGTTTCAATTCGGAGTGAGTTGTACAGCTTTTGTTTCTCAAGCTTAAACTTATTGTAATTATACTTGCAGGTGCTCACCATGCCGGCGAAGGAAAGATCCGAAAGGGGTGAAAATAAAACCGACGGATCGGATTTCGAGCTGTACACAAAGCTGGAGTGCATCCGGGCGGTGCGTGACAGAACCGACGTTGAGGAGTACACCGTTGGCAAAGAGTTGGCGGCGAGGTTCGGAGCGCTGGATGATGTGGTTCTCAACGTGACGTTGCGGGGTACCCGGGAGTTAACGTACGCTTTGCAAGCGAAGCAGACGCTCGAGGGTGATCCGTCCAAGCCGGACAAGGTGATTTCCTCGCAGGATCTTTGGCGGGAGTGTGGGAACAAGAACTACTACGTGGCCAAATATTTTGCGTCATATCTTAAAATCAAGCAGCACACCCGTCCCGAACAGCTGAAGGAGATGATAATTTGGACTACTCAAAGTATAGCCGATACAGCGTTAACCAACTTTGAGCCTTACGTTACTGATGGGCAGGATGATATTCTGAAACCGGTACTTGGAAGTGACGTTCGGCGATGGAAGTTTGATTCGTCAAAAATGGACCACCCGGATTACGGTGATCTTAAGCAGCTTCTTCTGGACGAAGTTCATCCGCTCAAAGCTGTGGTAGACAAATTTATCTCGGTGATGTTCAAGAAAGAAACGTGGGATTCAAACAAAGGCGCGAGAAACTACTATCGCATCATGGCTCAGGAGGTGATCGATTGCGATATGAAGGTCTTCCAGGATCGCTTCATCAGAGGAGATTGTAGCTTGGACTCCAACACTCAGCTATTTCGCCGAATATTCGAACGAGCCATGGCGCTGAAAATCCCAAAGTTTTCAATGGACCTGCTGAACAGTGAAAATTATAAGCGATACTTTATCCTGCAAATAGACGATCAGTTTCAAAAAGGGAACGGCCAGTACGCGTGGAAAGTTGAAAGTTCTGCGAGTCAAGCCGACTTGGAAGACTTTATCGCGCGCTTCGTGTTCTACGTGAATGTCCCGAAGGTTGCCGATTTTAGAAACAAACTTACACAAAAGCTCGGTGCAAACCGATTCAAGGAGCTTTGCGGCTTGGTGCAGCAGTGCACAGTCGAACAGATGGCTAGTAAGGCGGAAATCGATGCGATATTTGAGCTACTCGTGCTGCGAAGCAAGACGAACTTGAAAAAGGATCCCGGATTGGAATTTGAGGGAGACGACGGCGGTCTACGGAGTGTTCTGAAAGACAACAATCGTATATTCATTGAAGCGGTCCAGGACATCGATTGCAGCGTGAATCGAGTGTTTATGACGGAGGAGTTTGCTAACGCAATGCAGCCATGTCTCGCGTTTCGATATCGAAACTTTGAAAGGTGTAAGAACGAAATAATAGCCGTAACGAAACACGCAAAAGTCTGCGAGCATGGTCTTAGAAGTGTTGTTGTCAGCGGAATTGACGTACCATCGGTAGAAGGTTTGATGAAAGAGCTGGAACTATTCAACGGAAAAGTCATCTGTTTAGGTGAAAAAGTGCCAAGTCAGCACGTGGATGATCTAAACAGAATGAGTTTGATTCACCACAAGGACGAATTTGATGTCGATAAGCTGACTTTGGACTGTAAAAATTTCATCAGTTCTAAGGAAATCAACGTCTTTGGAAATATTGCAACTGTTGGAGAGCTTTTCTCGGATGATTTGATAAGAAAGGAAAATTACCAACTTGTAATGAAACTGTATCGTCAGCCGGCGAGTGAATGTTTCAATCTTGGCAGAAACAAGCTCACTTTGGATCCATATTTCGACTCCAGATTGAAGGAACTGAACAATTATCTCGATTCTCCAATCGTTCTGTCCGACCAAGCCGGAATGGGAAAAACGACGGAAATGTTCTACATCGCTGACAACATCAGAAATCAACGGCAGGACTGTTTGGCGGTTTATTTAGACTGTAAAATTGCGGTAACACATTTTCGCAAGATTGATTCCCCTGAGGCTAGGGAAAAGCTGATCCAAGTGGTGTGTAAGATGATTCAAGCTGATACGGATGAATACCAGATATTAATGGTACGGGAAATGTTTGGTTCAGGGAGGGTTTTCCTGTTGTTGGATGGGTACGATGAAGTTAGTGACGAAAGCCAAAAGTGTTTGGAGGAAATGATCGCTGCTTGTTCCGCTGCAAATTTACGAGGGCTGTGCATCGCAACCAGACCTCACTGCCTGGAACGGATTAAGCTGAAGTTGGGTCAGGCAAAAGAAATTCGAATTTATAGTCTGAACCCGTTCACTAAGGAAGAACAGTTGGAGTATTTGATGAAAACCTGGAATATTAGAGGCATTCCATTCGAGAAGCGTACTTTGGTTGAAAAAAATGCAACTAAATTGATACACACTTTTCAAACCGTTTTCAAACATGAAGCACTGCTTGGAATCCCGCTTCAAATGAAGATGATTTCCACTGTTTATGCTGAAGAAATAAAATCGGACTCGTTTGAGCTGCCAAAGAGTTTTCAAATGGGAAGCATCTTGGAGAAATTCGTTCAGCGAAGGTTAGATCTGGTTGTAGAAAAGATTAAAACCGATGGAAAGGCACAGGAATATGCATCCCAGCTAATGCGAAAGGAGTTTCCTGCTGATCACGTAAAGATGGCGTTGAGCGTCTACTGGGGATCAACCGAGCACGTTAGGGATCTTTTCGAGAAAAATGAAACGTACGGCTTGGTCAGACTGAATCCGTCTGAGGCCTTCTGTCACGAAACCTACTTAAGCTACTTCCTTGCCTTGCACTTCACAACGCATCGCACTGAACCTGACGAATTTAAGCAGTACATGAAGCGCTATCTATGCCTAAATCGAGTCGACGTTGCGACCAAATTTATGGATTTTCACCTCGGAAAACTGATGCATAATCCTGACGCAATTCAACTCCTCAAAGATAAAACAAACGAGTTCAGTCACTACCTGGCCAAAAGCTGCACAGAAACGGAACGGTTCACCCTGATTCGTAGCAGCATGAACGCAACGTCGTTCTCGGTGTTCGACCTTCTGCACGCTAGCCTCACCGAGTCGGATCGGCGCAAGTTACGGTTCCGGTTCGGTGGCGAAGTCAACGAAACCGAAAACCGTCACCTGATCAACCTTAAACGGTTGGGCGGAAATCAAACGCTCCAGTTGTTGAGAGTTTTGCGACGGAAACATGGCACCAGCTTCGTGGGCGATATCCTAACCAACTTTTTGGACGACGAAGAGGACTTTATCGCCGTTGCCTGTCGTAAGCCGTTTCTGGAGGTGTTCCGGTGGTTGTTCGAGCGTGTTCCGGAGCTCGTCGTGGAAGAGCGGGATGCGCTGCTGGAGTACCTTCGCAAACGGGTTCCGGGATACCTCGAGGTGCTGATTCAGCACAACAATGCAGCGCTGCTGGAAGAGATCATCGTATGGGTGCAATCTAATTGGTCGAGGGAGGTCCTAGTGACATGGGTGGAGAACTACGAGCTTCTGTGGGTGTTTGCATCGAACGTTGGCCGAAAATGTGTAAATAAGGAGTTGCATGTAGATAGTAGAACCAGTATGGTGAAAATCATTTACGATTTCTGTAGATGGATTTACGGTGATAACGTACTACTTCCGGAGCCATGCCTTAGTGCAATAGCAGATATCGAACAAGAAGGCATTACAAATGCATTTATTCAGCATTTCAAGTGCTGCCAGTGAAATATATATACATAGAAAATAAAACAAACATATCCATTGACAAAAAAACATCCTATTATTTTTTTATGCTGAAGAAAAAAAACACTAAAATATTCCACTAATTTTTTGGAGCAAATAAAAGGGAAATGGTTTACTTTTCGAAATTACTTCTTCTTCACACGGCTCTCAACGTCACCCTAATTCACGGATTCGAAAATATAAACGCCTTAGCAATTTGTATATTTTTTTATGTCGCTTTAACTTCGTTCCCTAATCCAAAAAAAGCTACTTTACATCATTGTCCATTAGGGTGTTTCATCCGAACAAAAAAGTTCTCAGAATCAGCCAAACCGAGGTTCCCCTAGTAGAGGATACCCATAGGGACTCTCATGCCAAATACCAGCCCATTTGGTTGAGAACTGGCCTGTCCCCAGGGGTTCAAAGTTTACATATAAATTACTATGGGATTTTTGTGCTTTTCGTTCAATCGTTCCTACAGGTCTGGGGACAACATGGATTCACTCGGAATAAAGACAGGTGTGTAGGGGATGGTCCAAGGAACAAATTCCAGAAGGAATTAGGGTTGTCCATTCTGTCCCCAAGGTGCGCATTGGATCGACGTCCGGTGTCTCCAGAATCAACGATTCACCCTTCAAATGTACGCATTGTCCTTAGTATGCTATGACAGCTAGCTGAAAATTACGACACCCCATGTCAGACGGTGAACACGTGAAGAAGCATCGATTGCATTATTATTACAAAATCATCATGTTACGTTATTTGGAATAGTTCAAATTGTTACAGGAACATCAAAAATTATAATTTTATTACTTTAAAGTATGTTTCTGAGCCAAAACTTGAGTGGATGCTCTGCCACGTGTTCACCGTCTGACATGGGGCGTCGTAATTTTCAGCTAGCCGTCATAGCATACTAAGGACAATGCGTACATTTGATGGGTGAATCGTTGATTCTGGAGACACCGGACGTCGATCCAATGCGCACCTTGGGGACAGAATGGACAACCCTAATTCCTTCTGGAATTTGTTCCTTGGACCATCCCCTACACACCTGTCTTTATTCCGAGTGAATCCATGTTGTCCCCAGACCTGTAGGAACGATTGAACGAAAAGCACAAAAATCCCATAGTAATTTCCATGTAAACTTTGAACCCCTGGGGACAGGCCAATTCTCAACCAAATGGGCTGGTATTTGGCATGAGAGTCCCTATGGGTATCCTCTACTAGGGGATCCTCGGTTCGCCTGATTCTGAGAACTTTTTTGTTTGGATGAAACACCCTATTGTCCATACAAGTCTCCATACAATGGACAGTGGTCCAGATCGCAAAATTAAGTGGAAAATGGATTTTCTGGAAAATTGTGATGTTTTGGAGCTTTGGTGTTTTCAGAAGAGTTGTTGCGAATGAAAAGGGACAACTTTAAGTTTGATTGAAAAATAGGGTGGTTCACGATTTGGGTGATTTTGAAAATCTAACATTGCAGAATTATTTTTGGGATTCACCAAGCAACACCATAATTTTATCTTGCAATCAGCACCTTCTACGACCAAATTCTGGGGAGCCTTCAAAAATCAGTTTTTGATCGTAGCAATTCAGGGTAAAGATTTAGATAAAAATGATGTTTTGGGCACTTTAAGAGCCCAATTACAGCCATTTTAAAGTAAAAAAGACGCAATTTTAAAACTTGAACATCAGGCTTATCGCAGGCCAAATTTAATATTTTGTTATGTTTAAGGTGACTAAAATTGTAGTTTATGCAACAGGTTGCAAAAATAAGATTTTTTCAGCACGAGTCGTACAATTGGGTACTAAAGCCCTGTGTCAATTTTTATGTACAACGGTAAAAACACGATTAAAAACCATTTCTGATCATTTTTTTCATTTTAACTCAAAAAAATTTGATTAGACAACATTTTTTCGATGGATCAACTATGGTCCCCTTGGAACGAGCTGTCAAGTAGGAGCTTTTCTGTCAAGAAGGACCGCGAGGTTAATTTTTCAAAATTGATTTAAAAATCCATTTTAAACTCTTTGTGGTCGTACAAAGGGTCATTGTACTCAGAAAAATAAGCTTTATCGCTGTAAACAAAAATATCAGCAATCTAAGCTTCATTTTAGGACCCAATTGTCTGGAGAATCGACTCTCATTTTCGGTTTTTAAAAATTGTGATGTTTAGAGCACTTTTGAAAAAAAAAACGGTTTCAGTAAATGATTTTTGTATTTTTTATGTGAGTTGCTCCATTTTGCATTTTCGTGAGTCTTTTTGAGTCTTAGGCTATTTTCACACAAAAATTGAACGAAAAAAATCGTGATTTTGATTTTGAAACTTAAAAGTAAAAAAATCTCTTAAAAGTGGAGTGTTTTTGTTTCAGAAAGCCCGTCAAATTTCCTACAAGTTTGTCTTTGACCACTTTTTGATACGATGCAACGGCTTTGAGATACAGCAATATTTAAATCAAGAAAAACAAAATATTTAAAACACTTACGCCCTTCTCAAATGTCTTTATCGAGTGAAACTGGCTCCATATACACAACAATGGCTTATTTAAGCGTAGGATAACATGTCTACAAAGTGTCATTGAAATCAAAGAGGGTCAAGAAAAAAAGTACCTAAAAATTACTGTTTTGGGATGGAATTGCTCCATGCAGTATCAGGAAAATATATAAGTTTTCTAAATTAAAAAGCTGTCTTTCAATTCGTTCAAAATATCAAAAAGTTGTTATAAGTATTTTTTATAACATGTAGGTATAAATACCATAAAATTGCTTTTAAATTTTTCAGTTGGAGAGAATATGATAGAGAATAATATTGTAAATTGAGTTGAAATGAATATGTTTTTCATAGCAAATATCTATTCCAGAACAAATCTGATTCCTGGTTAAAGCTCCTGAACAAATAGATAGGTATTAAATTTACCTTAAAAACTTCCTTCTTTTTAATTAAATTACCGTTTTTATGCAATCAAAACTCACAGTTTTCAAATATTTGGAGCGAGTTTTTGATATATGTTTGTCTTTTTCGGGCACCTTCCAAATAATATGAAGTAGTTTTTTAATGATTGTTTAATGATTCATCCTAATACATGACTTTGGTTAAAATAATTTTCATAGCTGGTAAAGTTGTTCAGTAGTTTCATATTTAAACCTCTGACGCCCTTGGTAGCTCTAGTGCACTATAATTTTTCAACTTTAAACTGTAATTTCTCGAACATTTTTGAACAAATTAACGTAATTGTTCTTGCACAACCCTCTTTGTGACATTTTATGAAACCAATTTAATTTTCATCCAATTTGCTGCCCCTGATCGCATAAATGTCCCATATGCATTTTCATCGATTTCGAGTTATTGATGCAGTTTAGTTCAAAATCGTGTGCTCTTTCAAAAGAGCCTATAACATCCAGCACTTTGTTCTAGAAATCAAGAGGAAATCCAGTTTTTTCGCGAAAATTTAACACGTAGCCTTATGTTTGGGACAAACTTCAAATGCGTTTTTCTCAGCTTGCTATTTTTGCATATGGGACATTTATGCGAACATGGGCAGTTTGGTCATGGTAAAAAAAACGCAAAAAAAAACTTGTTTTGGAATTCAATTACGATTTTATGGAATACAATTAAACTATTTGAAAAAAAAAGTACCTATTTAACCTTTTTTTCAAAAAGTTAAATTGTATTCCATAAAATCGTAATTTGTGTTGCACAGAAAATAAGTAAGATCTATTCTAAGTTGTGAATGCTTCAGGAATAAATATCATATGAAATAATCCTTGACATGAACTGATACGTTCAATAAGAATAGTAAATTGAATTTAATAAAATAAAATTGAGTTCTTTCTTTTTTTGTAAATTAAAAAAAAACAATACAACAAGCTAAGAAAATGTATGCTTCCGCTTGAATTTCGGGAATTTTGCAAATTTTTCGAAAAACGGGAAATATATTTTTCGAGAAATCAAGGAATTCCCGGAATATTTTTCCGGGACGGAAATTGGACGCTTAAGTATTTCTAGAGTTTTTTTTAAAAGGTCCAATAAATCAAATTTACAGTTTTTGCTTTTTGGGTGTTTTTGAAACCGCTTTGAGTCAGGGATATTGAAAAACAGCCAAAAAGCAAAAACTAAAGATAAGGTTTATTGGACCTTTAAAAAACTCCAGATTTAGTTTAAAAGCAGTATTTTGATCGTTTCAAAACTTGCAATGGAATTATTTCACGAAAAAAAGCCAATATTTTTAATTAGTCTTCAGATGTCAACGAGTCATGCACAACGTGTAATGAGTAAATGCTTAAAATATCGAAAAGAAATCAACTTTAGATTATTTGTAGAGCTACACGGAGAAAACAGAGTTCCCAAAATCGTGAACAAGCGTTCATGAAAATGGGAACCACGAACAAAGTGTTCAAATCCCATGGTACGATTTCCAAAAACGTACCATGAGATTTGAACACTTTGTTTGTGGTTCCCATTTCCATGAACGCTTGTACACGATTTTGGGAACCCTTTTTTCTCCGTGTACTTCGACTGCGTCGTAGCCCCCATCAACAACGCAACGCAAACTGCAGCACCTTCTACGACCAAATTCTGGGGAGCCTTCAAAAATCAGTTTTTGATCGTAGCAATTCAGGGTAAAGATTTAGATAAAAATGATGTTTTGGGCACTTTAAGAGCCCAATTACAGCCATTTTAAAGTAAAAAAGACGCAATTTTAAAGCTTGAACATCAGGCTTATCGCAGGCCAAATTTAATATTTTGTTATGTTTAAGGTGACTAAAATTGTAGTTTATGCAACAGGTTGCAAAAATAAGATTTTTTCAGCACGAGTCGTACAATTGGGTACTAAAGCCCTGTGTCAATTTTTATGTACAACGGTAAAAAACACGATTAAAAACCATTTCTGATCATTTTTTTTTTCATTTTAACTCAAAAAAAAATTTGATTAGACAACATTTTTTCGATGGATCAACTATGGTCCCCTTGGAACGAGCTGTCAAGTAGGAGCTTTTCTGTCAAGAAGGACCGCGAGGTTAATTTTTCAAAATTGATTTAAAAATCCATTTTAAACTCTTTGTGGTCGTACAAAGGGTCATTGTACTCAGAAAAATAAGCTTTATCGCTGTAAACAAAAATATCAGCAATCTAAGCTTCATTTTAGGACCCAATTGTCTGGAGAATCGACTCTCATTTTCGGTTTTTAAAAATTGTGATGTTTAGAGCACTTTTGAAAAAAAAAAAACGGTTTCAGTAAATGATTTTTGTATTTTTTTATGTGAGTTGCTCCATTTTGCATTTTTCGTGAGTCTTTTTGAGTCTTAGGCTATTTTCACACAAAAATTGAACGAAAAAAATCGTGATTTTGATTTTGAAACTTAAAAGTAAAAAAATCTCTTAAAAGTGGAGTGTTTTTGTTTCAGAAAGCCCGTCAAATTTCCTACAAGTTTGTCTTTGACCACTTTTTGATACGATGCAACGGCTTTGAGATACAGCAATATTTAAATCAAGAAAAACAAAAATATTTAAAACACTTACGCCCTTCTCAAATGTCTTTATCGAGTGAAACTGGCTCCATATACACAACAATGGCTTATTTAAGCGTAGGATAACATGTCTACAAAGTGTCATTGAAATCAAAGAGGGTCAAGAAAAAAAGTACCTAAAAATTACTGTTTTGGGATGGAATTGCTCCATGCAGTATCAGGAAAATATATAAGTTTTCTAAATTAAAAAGCTGTCTTTCAATTCGTTCAAAATATCAAAAAGTTGTTATAAGTATTTTTTATAACATGTAGGTATAAATACCATAAAATTGCTTTTAAATTTTTCAGTTGGAGAGAATATGATAGAGAATAATATTGTAAATTGAGTTGAAATGAATATGTTTTTCATAGCAAATATCTATTCCAGAACAAATCTGATTCCTGGTTAAAGCTCCTGAACAAATAGATAGGTATTAAATTTACCTTAAAAACTTCCTTCTTTTTAATTAAATTACCGTTTTTATGCAATCAAAACTCACAGTTTTCAAATATTTGGAGCGAGTTTTTGATATATGTTTGTCTTTTTTCGGGCACCTTCCAAATAATATGAAGTAGTTTTTTTAATGATTGTTTAATGATTCATCCTAATACATGACTTTGGTTAAAATAATTTTCATAGCTGGTAAAGTTGTTCAGTAGTTTCATATTTAAACCTCTGACGCCCTTGGTAGCTCTAGTGCACTATAATTTTTCAACTTTAAACTGTAATTTCTCGAACATTTTTGAACAAATTAACGTAATTGTTCTTGCACAACCCTCTTTGTGACATTTTATGAAACCAATTTAATTTTCATCCAATTTGCTGCCCCTGATCGCATAAATGTCCCATATGCATTTTCATCGATTTCGAGTTATTGATGCAGTTTAGTTCAAAATCGTGTGCTCTTTCAAAAGAGCCTATAACATCCAGCACTTTGTTCTAGAAATCAAGAGGAAATCCAGTTTTTTTCGCGAAAATTTAACACGTAGCCTTATGTTTGGGACAAACTTCAAATGCGTTTTTCTCAGCTTGCTATTTTTGCATATGGGACATTTATGCGAACATGGGCAGTTTGGTCATGGTAAAAAAACGCAAAAAAACTTGTTTTGGAATTCAATTACGATTTTATGGAATACAATTAAACTATTTGAAAAAAAAAGTACCTATTTAACCTTTTTTTCAAAAAGTTAAATTGTATTCCATAAAATCGTAATTTGTGTTGCACAGAAAATAAGTAAGATCTATTCTAAGTTGTGAATGCTTCAGGAATAAATATCATATGAAATAATCCTTGACATGAACTGATACGTTCAATAAGAATAGTAAATTGAATTTAATAAAATAAAATTGAGTTCTTTCTTTTTTTGTAAATTAAAAAAAAACAATACAACAAGCTAAGAAAATGTATGCTTCCGCTTGAATTTCGGGAATTTTGCAAATTTTTCGAAAAACGGGAAATATATTTTTTCGAGAAATCAAGGGAATTCCCGGAATATTTTTCCCGGGACGGAAATTGGACGCTTAAGTATTTCTAGAGTTTTTTTTAAAAGGTCCAATAAATCAAATTTACAGTTTTTGCTTTTTGGGTGTTTTTGAAACCGCTTTGAGTCAGGGATATTGAAAAACAGCCAAAAAGCAAAAACTAAAGATAAGGTTTATTGGACCTTTAAAAACTCAGATTTAGTTTAAAAGCAGTATTTTGATCGTTTCAAAACTTGCAATGGAATTATTTCACGAAAAAAAGCCAATATTTTTAATTAGTCTTCAGATGTCAACGAGTCATGCACAACGTGTAATGAGTAAATGCTTAAAATATCGAAAAGAAATCAACTTTAGATTATTTGTAGAGCTACACGGAGAAAACAGAGTTCCCAAAATCGTGAACAAGCGTTCATGAAAATGGGAACCACGAACAAAGTGTTCAAATCCCATGGTACGATTTCCAAAAACGTACCATGAGATTTGAACACTTTGTTTGTGGTTCCCATTTTCATGAACGCTTGTACACGATTTTGGGAACCCTTTTTTCTCCGTGTACTTCGACTGCGTCGTAGCCCCCATCAACAACGCAACGCAAACTGCTGTTGGAGCTTTCGAAAATCATATCGTATTTATTTAAATGGAATACGAACTGAAACCAAACTTCATTGCTCGCGCTGTTGGTAATCAAAACGCAAAATTTCGTTATTGAAACTTCCGGGTTTCACCCGTGTTCATTTCCAATGGGTGCCAACCATTTTTTTCTTCTTTTTTTAAGGTTTCATTTACATAGTGAAAATGCAGCTACCAACTGAGCGGCTATGAAGAAAGCTTTTCCCAGCTTTTTTTTTATTTCTATCTCTGCAACTTCAAAATATCCATTAAGAGCTCTTGTCCGCACGATACAAAACCGTACAGTCGGGTTTAAAAAATGACACCCCGCTCGTGCTGTGTATGGGTGTAACGTGGCAAAACCGCAGGCACTCTCATAATTTAACCCGTGGTGAGAGCCGGTGTCATGAAAGAGATTTTTTAAACGTGATAAAAGTGAGACGCTTTTTAAAAATTAATAGCAATAGAAAGGATACGCTGGTATGTGGGGTGAGGGTGACGATGACGAGGGAGGGTGGGGGAAAACCACTTTCCACAAAGTAAGAGCACAAGCAGACGACGACGATGGTGAAAAGCCACAAACTTGGTTGGGCCACGAACGAGTGAATGGGTTGGAAAAATGTCACCCACGAGGTGCTGGAATTGTAACATTTCTTTGCCAGCCGCCACCGACTTCCCGGTTGATGTTGCCTTGCTTGAAGTGCTGGCTCTTTACATTACGGCGGGGTGTTGCTCGAGTATAGTCTTGAAGATTGCCATTTGAAGGCTGTTTACCACTATTTACCATGCGAGGAAGTGCAAAATATGATCATAAAGTAGTTTACAAGAGCGTTTCGTTGATATAGAAAACTGGCTCTCGTTGAGTTGCTTTTCAGGTAGTTATTTTCAATTTTATGCAATGTCATTAAACAACATTTTTAGCCTGGCCACAACAAATTTGTGGCATTTGTTTTAATGATAACTCAAGAAATCTAGTCTAGTTTTTGCTTCCCCATAAAATCGATTGAACGGGCCGGATTCCACCGGCAGTAAAGTTATGAAAAGAGTTACAAAGTCATGCACAAACCGGCCCAAATCCCGCTCCGAAAATCCCCCGCAGAACTTATTCAATATGTTTCAATTAAATGTGAAACATTGGACATTTATTAAACATTCTTATTGCAAAACTTTTTTACTCTTCTTCATTCTCTTGGCCCACGTTCAGGCTTCTTTTCGTGTTCAGTTCGTATCGCCAAGCTGTTTTATGTATAATACAAAAAAAATACTTCCTCTACCCAACCAGTTGCCTTCCGGCCAGCAGTGCGATTTTCCACCCACATCACGAAGAGCACCTTTAGGCCTGCCCCAAAAAGGAAAGTTTGTTTCACACCTAACCCACATCCAGTGTGGTGGCCAATGTCGGCACCCGTTTCCTTAAATCATCAGCTCACGTTCAGGATCGTCACCGTCAAACGTGTGCACTGGTTTACTGACTCTCAAGGTAAAAAGTGTTTACAAATTAGTTTTTGAAAAAAACATGAGTTTGCAAAAATTGCATAATCAATTTATAAAAATGCCCGTAAAACATTTTTGATGAAATTTTTAACTGCACGGAGAAAAAAGAGTTCCTAAAATCGGGAACAAGCGTTCATGAAAATGGGAACCACGGACAAAGACACTTTGTTCGAGGTTCCCATTTTCATGAACACTTGTTCTCGATTTTGGAAATTCTTTTTTCTCCGTGTGGATAGTGCTGTTTCAGGCTGGGAGGGAAAACTCCTCGATAATCTTAGGGCTGACAGCTGGGGAGAAAACTTTAACTGATCCCACCAGATTATGGCGAGGTCAGCTGAGAGCTTTTGTGGATTGTATTTGGCTTATTGCGCTGAAACGCGCGCTGTTGGAGGGGATTATATCGATGGGCCATAATGGTCAAAATGTGACCAATTTTTTTGATTGATTTTCAGTTGAAATTGTTATGGACTCCGGCACACTGAGGAGTCCTCACATCACGTTTTTTTTAAGTATTGGATAAATTTTCTTTTATAAAGAAAAATGAAAAAAAAACAAATTCAAATGTCTGAAAAAATGCCTAGCAGTTTTTTTTTTTCAAATTATAAATGGATGCAAATTTTCAAAAATGAATTCATATTAAATTATCAATTCTGAGCCAATTTTGAGCTTCGTAGGTCAAGAGACAGTATGGCAAAACGATGCTCAAAATTAAAAGCTCTGGGTATGGATTAAATAAACGGTTACATACATGTAAATCGTCAAAATTATCGGAGGTTTGTATTGGCACACAATCCATTTTTTTATTTATTTTTTTGGGCATTGAAAAATATTTTTTTGCAATTCCGTCGTGAAACTACTTACGTTTCCTGTCATTCTTGAACGACGAAATAGCCTACTTTTCTGTACCAAAAATAACAGAATCGAATAGCAACACTTTTCAAAATAAATGCTGTAAAGTTCTACTTTTCAGCACTCAAATGGGTGCTGAAAAGTTGAACTTTTCAGCACTTATTTCGAAAAGTAACACTTTTAAACATTTTTTTGATTTGAACGATTTATTGACAAAATACATGAAAATTTGACATAAAATTTCACTCAGTGTGTGTTTTTTGGAATTGCTAAAAATTTTGTATGGAACTCGTTGCAAAACTTGATTTTTTCAGCACTCTTCGCATTTATCCAACTCGGTGAACCTCGTTGGATAAATGTACGACTCGTGCTGAAAAAATCCTCTTTTTGCAACTTGTTGCATAAACTACTATTTTGCAATCCCGCCGTAAAACTGTCAACTTTTCCTGTCCTTCTGGAGAATCGAAACGGCCTACTTTAACTACCAAAAATAACAGATTTGATACCAGTGCTGAAAAGTCCTACTAATCAGCGCTAAAATGGGTGCTGAAAAATTGAACTTTTCAACACTTGTATCGAAAAGTAATATTTTTCATATTGTTTTGTTATGAACCGTAAATTTACTTAACATATGAATGTTTGACATAAAATTCCATTCAAGAAGCGTTTTTCGGAATTGCAAAAAATGTTGTAAGCAACTCGGTAAACCTCGTTGGATAAATTTACAACTCGTGCTGAAAAAAATTTACGCAACTCGTTGCATAAACTACTATTTTATCTATTAATAAAACTTAATGGTTGACAATTTAAAACATACAATCATTTTTTTGACCTAATTTTATTGTAAATTTTAATTCGCAATCAAAAAGTACTTTAAATGTAGCACAGATGTCTGTGGTTTTATGCATTTTGAGGTGAAATGCTTCAAACAATGCTTAGTTTATTACAAAATTAACAGTAGTTAATAAATTGAAACAGGGGTACCCAACCTTTTGACCCTGCGGGCCAGATCTGATTTTTGAAGCAGTCCCTGCAGACAGGAACTAATGTTTAAAAAAAGGTGAAAAAGTCAACATTTTTTTCATTAAATTATTTAATTATATTCGGTTCGAATATGTGAACTAGTATTTCAAATAAGATTCATATATCTTAATTTCAAGAAAAAAAAACAAAAATAACTTTTGAAAAATTGTATATTTGAATCATTTTTTTTTCTGCTCAAAATTGTATTGAAATTCTTTTTGTCGATTACAAATAAATACCCAGATACCATCAACTTAAAAAATCATTCAAATTTTATTGATCTTTGCTAGTTTTTTATAAAGTTCAATTTCTTTTATTAAAAAAATCTGCAAAATATTTTTTGAGATTATATTCGACCTACGCACATAGAAAAAGTGTGGCAACATAAATTATGAAAAGTTTTCAAATACTTGTTCTTTTCATAAAACTATTTGAATTTATGAAAAATATATTTTTGCTTCCTAATTTATTTAAAAAAATATTTTATTCAAGTTCTCAAAAAAGAAAAAAATCAACTCGCAGTAAACACAGTAAAATTTGAAAGAATTTTAAATTTAGTGCATTTTTGTTCGTTTTAAGAAAAAATCTAATATTTTTTATATATTTGACATTTTTGCGAAATGGATAATTGTGTTTTCTTCCGCCATTTTTCAGTTTAAAAATTGATTCTGAAAATATCAATATAGAAATAATGAGAATTAAATTCAAACCTAAAGAATTGAATTTCAAACTAAATCATTGACCAAGAAGTAAAAATAGAAACAATTTATTGAAGCAAAAAAAGTAAATCTTTCTCATTAAATTGTTGTTAAAATAAGGGATAATTTGATGCATATTATTTTTAAATAAGGACATTCAGTTATTGTTAAAATATTTCATGAACAGCCTTAAAGGCACAATATTTTGAAAAGTCGTCGCGGTCCGGATGAAATGGCTTCACAGGCCGGACGTTGGACAGACCTGTTTCAGAGATTGTGAGACTAGTGAGATAGGATTTGTGAGATTTAGATGATATTTTACAACTTTAGTAAGCACTTCCAGTGCAGATTTACAGCGCAAAAGCATCACACATGTACAAGCTACAGCCTCTGCGAAGTAATCACATCGTAATAAAGAAACTGATTAACTGCCAACAAACCGTCCCGTTCCTCAAGCCAGCTCTCCTTTATTAGTTTCAAAATCATATGTAAAAACTACCTACAACTAATGGACTACCGCCGATCTGTCGTTAACAGGTAAAACCTTAGTCTATTATATCGGCGACGGTTACGTCCCACCAACATAATATACCTGAATAATCCTGTATGCGTACATCTAGTTAGACGATCCGTTTATGATCGCCTCCCAAAAAAAAAAAAAAAGAATCACAAAATACATTGCCATTTTCATAGCGATGTTACTATAAAAAAAAACAGATATCAATGAATTCATGATTTTTTTCTGTTAAGAGTAATTCTCTACGAAATAGGTTTTTTTTTAATTTTTGAATTTTTAATCCGGCTGAAACTTTTTTGGTGCCTTTGGTATGCCCAAAGAAGACATTTTGCATAATTAGTTTGTCCATATAATTTTCCATACATATTTGGCAGCTGTCCATACAAAAATCATAAAGGAAAATTAAAAAATCTGTATCTTTTGTAGAAATTTTTGGATCGATTTGATGTCTTCGGCATAGTTGTAGAAATGAATATGAATTACTCTGAAAAAATGATACAAGGCTATACATTTTTTAAGATTTTTAGTTTCACTTTTTGTCACTAAAACTTAATTTGCAAAAAAAATAATTTTTTTTTATATGTTTGAAAGGCCAACTTTTCAAACATTTCTGGAATGTGCAAAAAAACTTTGACTGAGTTATGAATTTTTGAATCAATCCTGTTTTCCCCAAATAAAAAAAAATATTTTTTCAACAAAATTCATAAAATAAATTAAGAGATTTTTCTCAGCTCTCCAAAAATATTTTTTTCAAAACTGGTTAATTTAAGTTAATTTAAAAAATGTGTAACTGTACAAAAAAGTTACATTAAAAGGCCATAACTTGAAAACGGTGCACTTTATTAAAATTTCATTGCGTACGTTTTGATCCCAAATTCGATATTACATCGAAAAATGAAGTCAAAAAAATTTTGCGACCAATATTTAATTTTTTTGAAAAAATCAGTATAACTCAGTCAACAATTTGTAGTACTTTCTGAAAATTTGGCGTTTGATGTCCCCTAAAAGGTATCAAAAAATAAAAAAAATAAAAATAAAAATAGGGGTTTTTTAAAGCAAGTTTTAGTGTCAAAAAGTGAAATGAAAAATCACCAAAATTTTGTTACCGTGTTTCATATTTTTTCGGTGTCCTTATCCATACCTGCAACTCTGCCGAAGACAGTAAATCGATCAAAAATTTCTTCAAAAGATACAGATTTTTGCCTTCCTCACCTCACTGAGGCAAGGCTATAAAATCACTCGAAAAAAGAACTTCTTAAATACACCTCCTAGATATACCTTCACGTATACCTATCGACTCAGAATCAAATTCTGAACAAATGTCTGTGGGGATGTGTGTAGACATGATTTTTTTCCACACGATTATCTCAGAACTGGCTGAACAGATTTTGGCCGGATCCACCTTATTCTGTTCGTTTTGGGGTCCCCTAAGACCCTATTAAATTTTATTCTGTTTAGTTAAGTATTTAAAAAGTTATGCCAAGAAAAAGAATTTTGTAGATACAAAAAGGGTGATTTTTTGCCTAACCTCAAAAGGCCGGGTCTTTTTGTTTACGTGCGAGAGTCGCGCCAGATGCGAAACGCTCGGTTGCCACATTGCTTCAAATGAGAGTCTGCATGTTTTCTGGAAAAGTCTGTATCAGGTATATATTTTTTCATAAACTTATTTTCATTATTACTTTGTAAATGTGAGGAAGGCACCACCCACCTAATGGTGGATTAAGAAACGTTTTTAATATTCATGTTTCTTTTTTTGTATGGCCGCTGCCAAATTTGTATGGAAAATTATATGGACGAACTAATGATGCAAAATGGATTCTTTGAGCATACGGATGGCAACAAAATCGTTTCAGTAGTATTTAAATAATATAAAAATTAAAAAATGACCAATTTCGTAGAGAATTGCTCTTATGTGAAACAATGATCAAGGCAAACAAGTATGTAATTCTGGAACTTATTGCATATCTTGGCAATAAAGATGGTGTATTCTCACTGATTTTTAGATTAAAATACAGGTTCTTTGGATTTTTTTATTTCAAACATTTAATGTGTAAGGCCTTGCCGTTCAGTTTTACAAGAGTTAAAGTTCATTATTAAGAATATATAGCACAGAGCTTTATGAATTTTTCACTGGAATACGCGTAATAACGCTCTTGACCTCCGTGTAAGCTTGCAGGCCATACTCGCCATTCTCCCGACCATGGCCGGACATTTTATATCCGCCGAATGGCGCTTGTGCAGACAGCACGTTGTACGTATTCACCCAGACAGTTCCGGCACGGAGTCCCTGCACCAGATAGTTCACCTTATCGATGTCCTTGGAGAAGACCGCAGCAGCCAGACCGTAGTCGTTGTTGTTGGCACGCTCAATTACTTCGTCCAGCGACTTGAACCGAATCAGCTGCTGTACGGGACCAAAAATCTGGAAGAAAGTTGAGTTGTTATTGGGCTGAAATTTGTATTTGCATGAGTTAAGCAGTACCTCCTCTTTGGCAATTGTCATATCGTCCTGTACATCGGCAAAAACGGTTGGCTCAATGAAATAACCGGGTAGTCCTTGGTACTTGTTTCCACCAGCTACCAGCTTGGCACCTTGCTGCTTGCCAGTCTCAATCATTGAAAGAATTTTGTTAAACTGCTCTTTGTCGACCTGTGGGCCATGTTCCGTGGTTAGATCGAATGGATTTCCAACCGTGCGCTTTTTGGCACGTTCGGCGCTTCGCTCGACAAACTCGTCATAGATCTTATCCTCGATAAAGGTCCGGGATCCGGCACAACAACATTGGCCCATATTGAAGAAAAGGCCAAAGTGAGACGTTTCAACCGCATGCTTCATGTCAGCGTCCGACAGGATAATATTTGGACTCTTTCCTCCCAACTCAAGGGTGGTCCTCTTTAGGTTACTCAATCCGGATCCCTGCTGGATTTTTTTGCCCACTTCAGTAGAACCGGTGAAGGCCACCTTGTCCACGTCATTGTGCTGAACAATAGCGGCCCCGGCGTCACCAAATCCTGGGACCACATTGATCACTCCCGGTGGGAACCCTGCTTCCTTAGTCAGCTGGGCGATGTACAGAGCGGTCAGACTTGTTTGCTCGGCCGGTTTCAGCACAATCGTATTTCCAGTAGCCAGTGCCGGGCCAAACTTCCACGCGAGCATCAGGATGGGGAAATTCCAGGGAATAATCTGGCCGCACACGCCAACTGGCTCGTGCCTTGTGTACACGAAAAACTCGCCATCCATCGGGATCACCTTTCCGTGATTTTTGTCGGCCCAACCAGCGTAATAACGCAAGTTGTTGATAGCCATCGGAACGTCCACATTGTACGACATAAAGTACGGCTTGCCGTTGTCCAGCGTTTCCAGACTCTAAAATGCATAAATGACAAAACAGTTTAGATTCCAGTTCATTCAGTATAGTACAACGGGCTTACAGCCAAATAAACGCGATCTCGTTCCATCAGGTCGGCAAGTTTGTACAGCAATTGACCACGTTTCGAGGCATCCATTCTGCGCCAGGGACTGCCGAGTCTGGGGGATAAAGCATTACATTTAGACATTTTTTAACTTTTTTTTTTCAATTTACTTCGCGGCCTTTCTTGACAGAAAGTGACATTTTGCATAGATCGGCAGTCTATATACAAATTGACAAAAAGTTATCGTACCCAATAAAACAACAAATTACTTAATTCCTGTTCTGAGAGCATCCCAGCTAAGAATAGTATGTTTAAATGGACGAATCAGCCAGAATTATCAGCCACCTGGCGCTGCTAAACTGTCGAGTCACACTGTAATCAACTTGAGTTATCAGAATCACAATCAGAGTGCAAAACAAGACATGAGATGCATGTTTTCAAGTGCACTTTGCATCATCCCGTTTACAGCTGGAACTGCCTTGCATTTCCCGAACAATGGAATGTAATATAATTTTCAAATAAATAACATAAGCATACTTGAACGCATCTCGGGCGGCCGCAACTGCGATATCGACGTCAGCTTTTTCTCCCTGCTGGATTTCTGCAATAACCTGTTCATTCGCTGGGTTCAGAGTGGGAAACAATTTTTTACCGACGCTTTTGTGCCATTCGTTGTTGATAAAGATCTGTTGATAAGGAATTGTTATTAGTAATGCACATTCATGGCTGAGGATTGCAGTTTTTGATATTTCAGTTCTTTTTAGCTGCCTGGTTCACAATTTCGAGTAATTTCTGACCCAATAACCAAGAAAACTCATTTTCGCACTGCCGTCAACTTACGCCGGTGTATAAAACGTCGGGATCCGTCTTGGGTGCCGGAATGGACGACGAATACTTTGCGATTTGTCCTCCAAAACCGGCTCGGCTAACGCTGTGACGCAGCAGGCGTATCATTTTGAGCTATTATTAATACTTTAAACGCGGCGTGTTATCTAAAAGACGGGCAGCTTGCTACTTTTGTGCACGCGACGACAACTGCTGAGGAGAAACTGACCGGTCAAAGGAACGAATGCGAGCATGAATGAGTGCGGCGAGTAAAGAAAGAGAGAGAAATGAGAAAGAGAGTGAGATAGAGATCTTGTACAGAATGACAGGTGACAGGTCAGCCGGACGGAGAGTTGTTGGTGTGCGTGAGATGGCGAGACTAATCAGTCGTGTGTTATGCTTTGGGCTAAAAAGACGCGTTCTTCATCCGATCCGAAATAGTCGTGAAAGGGGGGGGGATTCATGGCGTACACTAAAACCCCCGATTACGCTCAGGCGTTACGCTTTGTATTTCGTCGATTTCTCTGAAACGACGCAACATTTTTGCAATCTTTTTAAAGCAATTTATACGTCTTGTGCAGATCTACAAATTGCTTTCAAAAGATTGTAGAAACATTACACTGTTTTCGAGAAATCAACCTAACAAAAAGCGTAACGCCTGAGCGTAATCGGGGGTTTTAGTGTAATCCTATTAGGGAACGTTTTTACATACCGTTTATAACTCTGAAACACATTTTCTTATTAGATTGAATGGGACTATCTTACTTCAAGCAAAACTATGTAAAAAGGCAAAAGACGAATTGTAATCTGGCTAACATCAGATGATGTTAACATAAGGAACTATCACTATAAACTGTTTATATACACTTCGTCTATGGCCTTTTTAAGTTGTATTACTTGACTTACCGTAATCTGGGGTGAATTGGGACTACAGTCTGAATAGGGACAGCATTTTTTTTTGAAATTAAATATGTCTTAATTGGGTACTAAAGCTCTATGCCAATTTTTATGTACAACGGTAAAAAACACGATTAAAAACCATTTCTGATCACTTTTTTTCATTTTAATGCAAAAATTTTTTTTGACAAGACAACATTTTTTCGATGGATCAACTATGGTCCCCTTGGAACGAGCTGTCAAGTAGGAGCTTTTCTGTCAAGAAGGACCGCGAGGTTAATTTTTCAAAATTGATTTAAAAATCCATTTTAAGCTCTTTATGGTCGTACAAAGGGTCATTGTACTCAGAAAAATAAGCTTTATCGCTTTGAACAATAATATCAGCAATCTAAGCTTCATTTTAGGACCCAATTGAACTCTCTTATAATAATTACATTTCATTTACATTCTAAGTGGTATGGCTAAATGCTCTTCATCTTTGTTGTATTTTTCGTTTCATTATTAACTGTTCACATTCATTCATTTATTTCAAATAGTTTTACATTTTTGCATTGAATCGAATACATTTGGGTAAAAAAAGAAAAAAAAACCACTGTAACAACTAATCCTAACTTAAAACTTAAAAAAGCAAATTTATTGAAATATTCAAAATCATTAGAACGAGTAAACTACGAACTGTATTTTAAGATGAATGCTCCAAGGGTTCTTACTTGTTCCTGGCGAGTTTTGCACCCACGTAGTGTTGTTGTCATCTCGATGAAAATGTTCAGAAGTTCTTGTGGTGAAAACAGGTCACTACTGCCTTCATCCGTTGCTGCTGGTTGGTTTTCCCTCGGTTGCTGACTGAAACCTGGAGGTGTTGTATTCTCTGCTACTTTTTGCCGCTGATTCAACGGCAATGGCTGCAGATTTGGAGCCACTCGAACAGATCCCGCTCCTGGCGACGCCAAAGCAGGAAAATCCACGTCCGTTTAAGCTGGTGGTGTTTTGCGACGATTTGCTTGCTGCCGAATTTTTACAAACTTAGCTCGTTTTGGGCAGCTTCTATTCTTTGTAGAATGGTCGCCGCCGCAATTGAAGCATTTCGCTTCGATGTTCTCGTTGATTGTTTCGCAAGCTTGTGTTTTGTGCTCACCTCCGCAGGTTGCACAACGACTCTTGATGAAACAGTTCCTTCCACCATGTCCAAACTGCAAACAGTTCGAACACTGTGTCACGTCACGGTGCACTGGACGATAACGTTCCCAAGACACGATGATGTTGAAAATTGCCCGAACTGCTTTCAGCTCAAACGGCGTTGTCGATCCTTTCTCGAGATGAACCAGGTACAGTTGATCACGATACTTGATGTCCTTGTTGTGTCTCGTCATCTTGAAGACTTCGATCACGTTCAGCTTAAGAGTTTTGAGCTCTTCTTTCAGCACATTCACATCCATGTCGTACAGGCCTCAGAGGACCTGTTTCATGGGGCGTTTACCTGGATCGTCATGGCTGTAGTATTCAATCTTTGTTTTGTTCAGGAAATCCCTAACGTAGTTGTAATCCTTTCTGGTAGGTAGCAGAATTTTGAGTCCATCAGCACACAGGCGAATGGATGCTCGTAAAGCACCAGATTTAATAAATCCGGTCAGCCACTTTCGCACCGAATCCGATGACGATGTTTTCACAAAAATGGGTGGCAACTTTTCCCGTCGTTCAAATTCTTCCTTCTCGCTCACATCCACAGGGAGGGTAGCGAACTGATTTCCAGACGAATTTTGAGCGTCCTTGCTCAAACTGCCTGGCATTGCAGGTAGCGCTTCGGCATTCTTTAACTTCTTCAAATCTGCCGATCCTGCTGGTGAGGACCGCCTCTTTTTCTTGCCGTGAGGCATTTTTTTGCACTTTTTAGCACTTTTCAGGAGCTAATATCGAGGAGTACCTCACTGATTGATGGTCCACAAGGGAATGAATAGGGACAGCAGTTTTTAGAGCACTTAAAGTTTTTAAATTTGGAAATGGATGTACACATCTTGTTGGCCAGAGTCTGTTCTAACCAAAACCAACCAGAAAAATCAAAATATTGTGCTCTAACATGGTTAAAACTGCTGTCCCAATTCGCCCCATGTGTCCCGATTGACCCCAGTTTACGGTACATCATAAAATATTATGAACTTCAACATGGATGGAAACTTTTTGTTTAGGGACCATCCATAAACCACGTTGACACTTTTTTTTAAATCTACACCCCCTTTTGTGCCCAATTGTCCATACAAAATAATCTTTTTTGTATGGAGTGTGGATAATCGCCTGACGGATTCGGACATAGTTTACATACAAATAAGTGAGATCCGGCTTCAAAAAAGTACATAAATATCACATCAGTGGTCATAACTTGAGACAGGGTTGCCAGATCTTCAATGTTTTGGATTCATTGGAATAAGAATCTTTCAATTACCTATCCAACGATATATTACACGGTGGTATTGGAATCGATTTCAGGTTTTTTTTATCTAATATCTGGATATATGCGAAAACACATTTGTATACCAAACTTTTGAACTACTTTTTGAAACTTAAATTGTGTTGAAACTCGATCTATGGGAACCGAAACTGAGTCAAATGCAACCGCTTGGTCTTAATCAGTTCAGCCAGTTCTGAGAAAAATGAATGACAATTTTGGTAACACAGGACAGACATTTGTTCAGTTTTCGATTCTGAGTCGATAGGTATACATGAATACATGGGGTCTACGAGCTTTATGTGAAAAGTTCATTTTTAGAGCAGGATTTTAACGAGGAAGGCAAAAAATATTTATCGATAAAAAAATACAGAACTTATGACTAATGAATTTCCCGGGAAACGGGAAAAATATTTTTCATATCCCGGAAATATTTTTGGGATGTTCATTAATAACATTATTTAAGACATAGGGATGTGGCGTTACATCGTGCTGCCATCTGGTATTTTTATGTGTAAAAGTGAAAAAGTGGAAAAGTGCTGAGTTATTGTCCGAAAATAGACGGCGTTCTATTTCACCCAGCGAAATGAAGTCGGTAAAGTAGTCGGTTTCGATGGAGAAAAAGTGGAAAACGTGGTCTAAAAATAGCTAGTAAATTACAGATTGAACCATTTTAAAATGAGGTTTGCAGGATAAAATACGAAAAATTAACCGCAATCTAGTCTTAAATATCATTTCTGGCTTGAAAAGAAATCGATTGTGGAACACCATGGCTCTATCCGCACCAAAAAGATATTCGCCATAATTTCCTTAGTTTAGCGATTCTTTGGTCGTGCCGGTTGGCTGGCTTCCGATGGGAAACTTGAAATCGAAAGACGTTTTCATCAACCGAAAAGGGGACTAAGAAAAGCTGTCGTCTTGCTTTTATCGTAAAGATTCGATGTTTGTTGAGTGGCCATTTTTTTGGATCTTTAAGCGAAGATTATTTTTTTGTGATTTTCTTAAAAAAAGTTTTTTTTTGAAATCCATAAAATCAATGCTACAATCGTCCAACAAACGATATTTCATCGTACCACTTTCGCGGGTCGTGTCCGTCGCCGGCGTCAACCGTGTCAAAGTTTGTTGTGTCCCAATAAATCAATGGCCACTCATGAATAAAATAAACCAATCTGTAAGCATAAAATATCTCATAAATGTATTTGCCCCACGTTTCTGGGGTGTACTTGCCGAACAAAAAAATGATAAGCCCGTAGAAGAAGGAGAAGTTCTTCCTCTCGCAAAAAGCTGACACATTCCGACGCGATAAATATTTCATGAACAGATTCGCACTCTTTCACTTTAACGCGGAACGATTTGCACGGAAAGTAATTTCTACGTGGAATGGTGTTTTACTTTTCCTTTTGAACTTTTCATTTTCACTTGAAACCAGACAAATTCCTTTTCAGTCCAATTCAATAAAAAAAAAATTTTATTACCGTGCAAGAAAGCTTTGAAAACGTTCAATAGCGAACATCCTCTCGTGGAAATCCACTCAAGTTTGTGGGTGTGTGTGTACCATGCGTGAAGGTTTCACATTGAATTATCCTTAGCCCAGCCAGGATGAGATTAATGCAACTGGAGTGTGTTCTCGGAAGTTCTGCGGAGAGGATTGTTCTCTACTTCAAAAGAAGTCCTTAATTGACTGTTTTCTTCAGTTAGTTGGAAGGCTCTCTGTTTCAAGACATAAACCATGAGCAAAATTAAACTTATTAAGTTTGTTAGTCCTGATTTCAACATTCAACCTATTCTACAAGTTCTACAAATTCTACAAATTCTACAAATTCTACAAATTCTACAAATTCTACAAATTCTACAAATTCTACAAATTCTACAAATTCTACAAATTCTACAAATTCTACAAATTCTACAAATTCTACAAATTCTACAAATTCTACAAATTCTACAAATTCTACAAATTCTACAAATTCTACAAATTCTACAAATTCTACAAATTCTACAAATTCTACAATTTCTACAAATTTTACAATTTCTACAAATTCTACAAATTCTACAAATTCTACAAATTCTACAAACTCTACAAATTCTACAAATTCTACAAATTCTACAAATTCTACAAATTCTACAAATTCTACAAATTCTACAAATTCTACAAATTCTACAAATTCTACAATTTCTACAAATTCTACAAATTCTACAAATTCTACAATTTCTACAATTTCTACAAATTCTACAAATTCTACAAATTCTACTAATCTTACAAATTCTACAAATTCTACTAATCTTACAAATTCTACAAATTCTACAAATTCTACAAATTCTACAAATTCTACAAATTCTACAAATTCTACAAATTCTACAAATTCTACAAATTCTACCAATTCTACAAATTCTACAAATTCTACAAATTCTACAAATTCTACCAATTCTACAAATTCTACAAATTCTACAAATTCTACAAATTCTACAAATTCTACAAATTCTACAAATTCTACAAATTCTACAAATTCTACAAATTCCACAAATTCTACAAATTCAACAAATTCTACAAATTCTACAAATTCTACAAATTCTACAAATTCTACAAATTCTACAAATTCTACAAATTCTACAAATTCTACAAATTCTACAATTTCTACAAATTCTACAAAATCTACAAATAATTCCCCAAATTCTACAAATTCTACAAATTCTACAAATTTTACAAATTTTACAATTTCTACAAATTCTACAAATTCTACAAATTCTACAAATGCTATAAATTCTACAAATCCTACAAATTCTACAATTTCTGCAAATTCTACAATTTCTACAATTAATACAATTTCTACAATTTCTACAATTTCTACAATTTCTACAATTTCTACAATTTCTACAATTTCTACAATTTCTACAAATTCTAAAAATTCTACGAATTCTACAAATTCTACAAATTCTACAAATTCTACAAATTCTACAAATTCTACAAATTCTACAAATTCTACAAATTCTACAAATTCTACAAATTCTACAAATTCTACAAATTCAACAAATTCTTCAAATTCTTCAAATTCTACAAATTCTACAAATTCTACAAATTCTACAAATTCTACAAATTCTACAAATTCCACAAATTCTACAAATTCTACAAATTCTACAAATTCTACAAATTCTACAAATTCTATAAATTCTACAAACTCTACAAATTTGACAAATTCTTCAAGTTCTACAAATTCTACAAATTCAAAAAAATCTATAAAATCTACTAATTCTACAAGTTCTACAAATTCTACAAATAATTAAATTCCTGTTCATATCAACGATGAAGACATGATGCAAGTTTAAAAGAACAACTAACTTGTATGAGACCGGTGGGACCTTTGTGTGTTTTTGTGAACAAATTCCGAAACATTTAGGGGCTGTCCATAAACAATGCGGCTATTTTTACGTTATAAGTGTTGGGATTTCTATGTGATAAGTAAAACGAATTCCTTGGGAAACTTTACGTAGCATACTCAAACATGAGAGGAGTTCATCAACAGGATATGATTTTTTTTGAAAATTAAAGCTCCTCTCAATACGCTTTTATGTACCAGATTTTAATCGCAGACCTCGTGTTATCGCAGCCCATTTCGGTATGTTTCATTTGGGACACCCAATCAGTGCAAATCGCGTAACTACCGTTTTTTGCCCATGATTTATCGTTCCATCATGGGCTGTTTGCTCATCGCGAAATCGCGTTTGATGTGTTGTGTGTTTGCAGAGGTCGAGCAGGGCTTAAAACTGCCCGATAGCCAGTTGGACGGAACACTTCTGCCAGAAAGCTGCCTCACTTGGGTCGTAAAAGTTGATCGTCAACCGGGGAGCCGTTCCGGCGGGCTGGACACAGTTCACGATAATTGCCAATGAATTGCCAGTTTAAAATAGCGAGCTGTAAAGTGGGTAGGTGAAAAAAAAACGAAAATGGCACCCAATTTTAATGAATCCACCTCCAGCGAGATGTGAGTTAAATTTTAATGACTATTCTGTATCGGAGTTTGCGCTGGTCGCTTATTTTCAATTCGTGTGAAATTCTTAATTTGTGCTGGGTGTACAGAGCTCAACTCGGTTTGGTAGAAGGTGAAAAATTTAAACCATTTCGAGGTGCTGCTAAGCACCACCATAAATCAAGTCGCGTGTATGAGCTCTCTCCTCCTTGGTTATCTTCGTGGAAATTTCAATCCTCCTGTAACGTATCGAGGGTATGTTTTCCTAGTAAGGTAATGTTATTTTAATGACACATAATTATGAAGCAAAATTGATTTATGAGCATATCATTTGTACCTTCAAAAATGACAAATTAACAAAATTTTGTTTTTTGAAAAAAAAATTGATTATTTACATTTCCATCTTAGTTTAAATCAACGTTATAGGTTTTTTGCAGTTAATTTACAATCATTTAAAAGATTGTTTTAGTTTTGCATTCGGTTATATTTGTTTTTCGATAAAATTTAAACCATTTCGTGTGATAATTTTTTACCAGCTCAGTTTTCAATATTATGTATTCAAAATGATGCCTGCCGCAAACCAGATTAAAAATTTCATACCTCTTTGGAGCAGTTTATTAATCCGTTTTTTTTTCATAATACAAATTTCCCACGAATTTTGGATATAAAAGTTTTGTATAATCTCAAGCTTACAAGTTCACTAAGAAATAAGCTTCATGAAAAAACTCCAACGAACAGAATTAAGTTTTGTAAAATTTCTTGCTTGTGAAAATCATCATTATTATAAATATTTTAAAATTACACAATGAGCTTTTTAATAAAATAATTTAATTTCTACTAACTTTCTCGAAAAGCCAGTTTGCGTGTATTTGATAATACAGATACAACTTATGAGCAATTTGATTAGACTTCTTTTAACGATTAAATGTATTTTTTTTTTTACTTGGATGATGTACTGTTGTCCCGAGCAGACGGAAATAACTTGAAAATAACATTTTTTGATATTTGAAAATACTAGGCCAATAACATTTTATGTTATTTATAACAAGATTTGTTATTCGACGTTATGATTTTTTTGTTATTGGAACCCGGGCAGAAAGTTGCATCTTGAAAAAATCTACCCATGTTCGTAAAAACACGAACAAGTCAAGTTCACCCCAGGGTATGGTTAAGAGATAACCGAACATGGCCACGAACATAAATTGTTCGAGGCGTATCTGCGAAAAATCTTGTTGAGTTTATTTGACCAACAATGCCACATCAAGTTGAGTTTATAGTAGCAAACAACTGAAATCTTCCAAAATCATATCAAGTTCATAAAGAAGATTTTGATCCCAAAAATAATTTTATTGGTTTTTAATGCACCCCCACAATTCAGACCCCCTCCCCCTTCTTCCTCTTCACAAATATGAGTAATATTGCAGGAATATACGCACTTACATCAAAACAAGATTTTGCAAAGTTGAAAAATTATTTTACTTTAAAAACTCATTAAAAAATTGTGGAGAAAGCGTTGAATTGCCAAAATGTTATAATAATTTTCCAAATCACGAAAAATCCAAAGTCTCTATATTCATTTTTTTTAAATTTAAAATAACAGTTTATGAAAATATTCCTAAAATTGCATAAGTCCAAAAGTCCACAGTAAAATTCCAAAAAGCCTGGTAATGTTTCTTATCAAAATAATTTTTCAAAATTTTGAATTCCATCTGAAGCGGAACAGCATTTGAAAATTACCCTCTCCGATCCTGCTCAAATTTGGCAGAGCTGTTGATACTATCAAAACATGCAAGAATCCTGAATTTCATCCAAATCGGACCACCCCCTCCATTTTTGTACCTCCCCAAAAAATCGACTTTTTGGCGATTTTTGACCAAACCTCCTAGTTTCAAACGACAATAACTCAGGAACCACAAATCTTAGAGGGTCGGTCTTAGACTCAATTTTGAAGGAAATTGGACGTAGAATCCATTTCCGTGATCAAAATTTTGATTAATTTATTTTTTCTACCTGTATTGCGCAATTGAAAACTTTAAACGGTCGTATCTCAAAACACCCCAACTTATTTTTTTTTATTTGACCTCACCATCGTGTTCCCCGGCCAATTTTACATAAGAATCACTTATCGACAAAAATGAATATGTTTCGTTCCAGAGATATCGAATTTTAAAGTTTTGTGTTTTCGAGATTACCTACATCAGCTTCATTCGCCGCATCTGCTAGAAGCACACAGGCGGGCTGATCAATAACTGCTACCTGGCCATTTATTGAAATAATATTTCATCATAAATAATCTTTATCAAATTGGACAAAAATTGACTTATAACACTGTAGGAAACTGGAGTTGAATCACGAATGTGCTCAAAAACAATGAATGAAGTGAATTTCTGTGCTAACCCATAGGACAGAGCATTAACGCGCACAGTAAAGGGCAGAATTGGATTCCGACGGAGCGAGCAGGAAAATGCAATTAATCTTGTTAGTAACACTGAACTTGACCGAGCCACGTAGCCCAGTGGTAACGCTTCCGCCTCGTAAGCGGTAGATCGGGGTTCAAATCCTGGCTCGGACCAACACAACTGGTGATCTTATCCCTTCTGGAATTGATTGCTTAGTAAAGGGAAGGTAGTGTATCGTCACAAACTGGACCTTATCACGACACCTTAGGGAGGCGACCTAAGTTGAGAATGAAACTGCCACTGAATCCGCTTTGTAAATGCCGGCCCCGATACTCTTCAAGGGTGTTCCCCTCAGGAACTGGGAAAGATTTACTTTTTTTAGTAACACTGAACAATAAATGCACGATACATTACTGAGTAAAAAATATGAACTAAAATTTATAAAATTTGTGTATACGTTGTACTCTAGTGAAGGACGATCACAAGGAGCAGGAAAAGGATTTATGGAAAGTATAAAACTGAAAAATGTAAGAAAATCACAAAGTTTGATCTGCTGCAAAGCGGCTAATTCCCCTAATTTAGTTGCGATGATTTCGACACCGTCCGAACAACAGTATTTTTTCTTATATCAATCTTGGATTCTTTTAATTAAATGGAGCTGGCTCACAATATAAAAATTGATTTAATATGATCAATCTTTTAAATCATAAATCGGATTTGCCAAATTATGGTAAAGTGTCACTAATAAACTATAATAATAATAATAATAATAATAATAAAGCAGGTTTTGGGGTTTTTGCTGAATGGCACTATTTTGCTACCGCCCATGATAAAGGCCCTAGTCATGGCCTCGGAGGTACTCTAAAACAAAAACAACACGTAAAATTACCCAATAAATATTCCTTTCACAAAAATAGATTGATCAAGAGAGGGGAACAGCATCTAATTCCAGCGTACCTCTACTGTTGCCATATCAGCGCTTTGGCATTCAATCGAGTGATAAATAGCTCAATAATAAGTGAACAAGCAAGTTTCTATCAAAAGTTTTGCAAAATTTGTTGTTTAAATAGTGCAAATGAGTAAATTGGACGAAACTAGGAGCGAGGACTTAACCTGCCAAACATACTAGAATTTCTAGGTATTAGCTATATGAATAACTATTTGCGTAAAATTATAAAAATATAAATTAAATTAATCATCTCCCAGAACACCAGGTAGCAGTTATTGATCAGCCCGCCTGTGTGCTTCTAGCAGATGCGGCGAATGAAGCTGATGTAGGTAATCTCGAAAACACAAAACTTTAAAATTCGATATCTCTGGAACGAAACATATTCATTTTTGTCGATAAGTGATTCTTATGTAAAATTGGCCGGGGAACACGATGGTGAGGTCAAATAAAAAAAATAAGTTGGGGTGTTTTGAGATACGAGACCGTTTAAAGTTTTCAATTGCGCAATACAGGTAGAAAAAATAAATTAATCAAAATTTTGATCACGGAAATGGATTCTACGTCCAATTTCCTTCAAAATTGAGTCTAAGACCGACCCTCTAAGATTTGTGGTTCCTGAGTTATTGTCGTTTGAAACTAGGAGGTTTGGTCAAAAATCGCCAAAAAGTCGATTTTTTGGGGAGGTACAAAAATGGAGGGGGTGGTCCGATTTGGATGAAATTCGGGATTCTTGCATGTTTTGATAGTATCAACAGCTCTGCCAAATTTGAGCAGGATCGGAGAGGGTAATTTTCAAATTCGCACTTTTTCGTGCACAGTTGAGATGGAATGACCCAAATGTTGAAAAATATTCAACTGGCTGAGAGCAAAAATTTCGCAAAGTCCTGAAAATCTAAAAAAATCTACCAAAAATCTTATCGTGATACTGATCCCGTAAATTTTCTAAGTGCCGGAACGATTTTTGTAGGGGGTATATCAATAATTATTAAAAACCAACTTTTGAATTTCAAAATTTCAATGAAGACGTTTTGTTAGGGACATTATTTTAGGAACAAACTGATGTTTTTGTAAAAATCGGACGAAAATTTCCTGTAATTTCGACGATTTTTCCGAAATTTTACTGGCTAAAAGCCAAAATTTTGCTAAGTCCAAAAAATCAAATAAATTCTACCGAAAATCTTGTCGTGATACGGATCCCGTAAATTTTCTAAGTGCCGGAACGATTTTTGTAGGGGGTATATCAATAATTATTAAAAAACAACTTTCGAATTTCAAAATTTCAATGAAGAAGTTTTGTTAGGGGCATTATTTTAGGAACAAACTGATGTTTTTGTAAAAATCGGACAAAAATTTTCTGTAATTTCGTCGATTTTTCCGAAATTTTGGTTCAAAGCAAATATAAACATCAAAATAATTTATCATGTTTCCAAACTCCCGAAAATTTTCTAAGTCCCAAAAATGCTTTTTCTGTAAAAAGTAAAGAATTAAAAAATATACACAAAAATTTCAAAGTCCAGCATAAATAAAATCAAACTTTAAAATATCAGCTCATGAAAATTATTCTAAGTATCGGAAATTGAAAATTCGGTCAGTGACTGCTAATTTTTCTAAGTCCAGCATAAATTTGAAATAAAGTCAAAATAATCATTTCATGATGTTCGGGTAAAATTTTTGAAAAAAAAAAATAATTTTCGAAATTTTTGCTAAGTCTAAAAAAACTACCACTAACAGCTCAATATCAACTGTAGATAATGCAGTATGATCATGGAATATACTTTCCATGATACGCAGTCGGTTTCAAAAGTCGTCATAACTCGAGGAGTTTACAACAAGATGCAAATAAACAAGCCAAGATAGTTCGAAGTTATCGCAACCAACTCACTTTCCGCCCGGGAATGTTATTGTAATAACAGATTAATAACATTTTTAGTTATTATTCGAACAAAACTTTGTTATTATTTTTTGTTATTTTAACAACTAATCCGATCATTCCAATAACAGTTTCAGGTATTCTTCCATAACAAAAAATGTTACTCCAAAGTTGTTTTGGCTTACAACCAATATCAGACCAATAACAAATTTTGTTATGATAACATAAACTGTTATTAAACCCTTATGCAAAAATGGATTTTTCAAGAAGATTCCATAACAATTTCTGTTATTACCGTCTGCCCTGGGTGTACTTTTTTCTAAAAACGCTATTATGATATCTTGAGAACGGATTTTCAGATCGATTTGGTGCCGTCGACAAAGTTTACATAACATTTACATCAAAAACGAGATTTTCTCTTCATCATCAAAACAGCGTGTGACGTTGCGTCTATCAATTACGAAAATGTTGGTACCCAAACATGTATAGCTCATCGATGAAATTTTGAAGTCATCGCAGTTTTAGTGAAAAAGTTTGCCGTGGCGCGTCTGAAAATCCAGTTTCTATTTTCAAGAAATCATATCTTGGACTCGGACATCTCCGAATTTTATTTTTATAACAGGTGAAATTTTCCGAGGAAACCGACAAAAATATTTTCAAAAACTTTTAAATAAAGTTTGTGCCATCCTAATATAGTACACCCAAACGAAAAATATATCTCAAAATCTGCAACAGTGAATTTGCTGCAGAAAATGTTATATTTTATTACATTTTTTGCAGCAAGCCCATAGATCATTTTTGCCCGCGTGTAAACACGTCAGCGATCTGCAGTTCTCACCAACACATAGAATGCTGGCGCGTCCCCGAGCAACAATCTAGAGAGAACATTATGTTCGCGCTCTGTCCCTCACCATTCATCAAGCGTCCATGGCGCGGTGGTAGCGTGTCGGATCAGCAACCTAGAAGTTGATGGTTCAATCCTCGTTCTGTTAAGGTTTTTTCTGCAATACAATCAATCTGCCGTCGGTAATGTCGATAATTGTAGGTAACGGGCAAAAATGTCATACCCCTATATCGCAAAAAATGCATGAGGACAGTTTTCATGCAGATTCTGATATACTTTCATGCTGCCATGCATCAAAATCATGCGACCGCCGGTTGGGTGTAGTAATAAATAATAATATAATAATACGAAGTTGACTTTATAGCTGTCGGCCACCATTGCTGGTACCAACCACTAGTGTCTTCCTTTTTATCTATTAGGACTTCGGATGCCGGCGTATTTTCCGACGACGTAATTCCGGGTTGCTACGAAATTCCAACGAAAAATCTATTCTATCGATATAAAGACCCCCTAAACGGTGTAATACCCACTCCAAAATGTGTATTTAGCAATTCTATGGTAATATATTGACATTTAGTTGAATTAAAAGTTTGCAAAATTAAGTTTAGATAAGTTTTATAAAGAATTCCCAAACTTTTATACTAAGTATTTAGTAAACCTAATATTCAATCCAAATTATTTTTTTTCATCAGTCAGTGCTATTTGGAGTGCCTATTTGGAGTTGGGAGACTGGATTTATGGTGATTTGTCAACAAATAACTTTATTTATGTTAATTTTTCGAAAGGTGTACAAACTTTTTTTGCACCTTTTTTGATTTTTGTAATGGTATTTCACAGCAAAAAATTGTGTAAATTTGGAAGGTGTAATTTTAGAAGGTTGAATATGATATCTTTTATGATGTAATTTTACCTCAATTTAGACTAAAAAACGTTACTTAATCCACCCTTAGGTGGTTGGTGCCTTCCTCACATTTAGAGGGTAATGCTATCCAAAATAGATACAAAAGGGCGGACCTTTCAGTGTTCTATCAACTTGATTCATTATTCATACCGTCAGATTGGGTATAGTCAGATCTTCATAATTCAGGGCTCTTATGTGCTTATAACTTTTGATAGGGTTGTCAGATCTGCAATCTATTAAACTCGTTGGAAAGGTCTTTTGATTACCTATCCAACGACCTGTCGCATGATAGATCCGGACAACGTTTTCAACAATATATATGAGATCCGGCCTGAAAAAAGTTCATAAATAACAATTAAGTGCGTACAACTTTTGATAGGGTTGTCAGATCTGCAATCTTTTGAACTCGTTGCAAAGGGCTTTTAATTACCTATCCAACGACAGGTCGCATGATAAATCCGGACAACGTTTTCATCGAAATATATCAGATCCGGCCTCTAAAAGGTTCATAAATAACACTTAAATGCTTATAACTTTTGATAGGGTTGTCAGATCTTCAATGTCTTGGACGCGTTGGAATGTTCTTTTGATTACCTATCCAACGATAAGTCGCATGAGAGATCCGGACAATGTTTTCATCGAAATATTCGAGATCCGGCCTCCAAAAAGTGCATAAATAACACTTAAGTTCTTATAACTTTTGATAGGGTTGTCAGATCTTAAATGTTTTTGACGCATTGGAAAGGTCTTTTTATTACCTTTCTAAAAATGTATAGCATGACGGGTTTTCTTACAAAAATCACCCTTTTTACAATCTTCCGGACTTTTGTTAAAATCGTTTTTTTAGAATAACTTTTGAAGTACTTTACTAAACTTCATAATTTTCAATAGGGACTTATGGGACCCCAATACGAATCGAATGAGACCAAAACGGTCCAAATCGGTTAAGCCAGTGCTGAGATAATCGAGTGCATATTTTTTGGTGCACAGACCCACATCCCTACACACACACACACACACACAGACATTTGCTCAGAATTTGATTCTGAGTCGATATGTATACATGAAGGTGGGTCTAGGAGGTAAAACTAAGAAGTTCGTTTTCTGAGTGATTTTATAGCCTTTCCTCAGTAAGGTGAGGAAGGCAAAAACGACATTACACCAGAATTGTGGTAAAATAACACATTTTCAGAGATAAAATTACACGTTTTTTCTGACATAAAAGATGTACCCCCTCCTAGATGTAATATTACCATGATTTTTTTTTCTGTGTTGTTATAGAACTTTTTATAGAAATCATCTTTTCATGAGCTTTTTAGAGCAAAATGTTCGGTATGAGATTCTGTACAAAACGTAGTACTAGGTTTCTGTCAAACTTTAAATTGTTTACATGTTTCATCACAAAATGTGCATAGTGTCCAGGGGTGTAAATACTTTTTTTACATACTATAAATTTCTGCTTGCTTAAGACTCTGAAAGGCATAATTCCCTATCGGCCATTTGAAGGCCATGTTTGTTAAAAAAATCAAATCTTTATTCAGAATGTTTCAATCAAAAAATTGTATTCTTTATGTTGTTTGTTGAAGCATTTTACCCTCTCCGATTTCAATGAAACTTTGTAGAAATGTTATCCTAGAGCTATATAGGCCATTTTTGTTTCTATGGAGCCAATTGTACTCGAAAGTAACATTTGGAAAGGGCGTACGTTATTTAAATATTTTTATATTTTGTAATTTAAAAATGACTGTCTCTCAAAGCTGTTGCCCCTATCAAAAAGTTGTCAAAGACAAACTTGTAGGACATTGGACGGACTTTCTGAAAAAAATACACTGAAATAAAAATACACGCCACTTCTATGAGATGTTTGATTTTTATGTTTAAAAGTAAAATTTTACGGTTATGTCACAATTTTTTTTCATTCAAAATTTTCGGAAAAATAGCCTTAGATTTTACAAAAACCTGACGAAAAATGCAGGATGATATGTTTCTCTTAATAAATTACAAAAATCATTTACTGAAAAGGTTTTTTTAAAGTGGCCTAAGGGTCATTTAAAAAAAACCGGGAGTGGGAATCGATTTCCCAGACAATTTCACATAAAAGTCTCCATATCAACCATTGTCCTTTGTCCAATCCTTGCAAAGATAAGGCGGTTTTAAACATAAAAATGTAGGAAATTGTTTTTTTGGTGATTTTTGACAATTTCTCTATGATAGACTTGATATTGCAGTTTTTTTTACCGAAAAGTTCGATCAATTTCCCATGAGTTTGTCTTTTACAGCTTTTTAATTTGACTCGTTTTATAATTTTTACGTAATCTTGTTTACTATCCAGGTTTCTATCACACTAAAAAAATATAATATTTTCAGTTACGAGCAATGTAATTAAGATTATATATGTAAGCCCACACATCCAATTTAAATGCTGTCTAAGACAAACTTATGGAAAATTGGACGAACTTTTTGGTAAAAATATTTACGAGACTGAAGAATTAAAATTTTCGTTTTTTTCAAAATTTAACTAATTTATTGAACACGTATACAAATCATATTGAAATATATCGATGAAAAGAAAATGATATTTTAGCAAATTCGTTACATAATAGCTCAACCACCCATTCAATTCCAACTCATCGTAAAAAAAGGACAACGGCGCGTCGCGATGTGGGCGTGTTTGTATGTGCATGTGTGTGTGTGTGTGCTAGCTTTATCCTCTTAGCACAGTTCTATAATATGGGGTGTTATTACACTTGTATGCACCATATCGTCGACACGTCGTAACTCTTGTTCGGTATAGCGATATTCCGCGAAGAAATGGAATGAAGTTCTAAAAAAGAAGAAGAATAACCGTACTTTCGCCCTGGCATCGCAATAAATCATCATTTTCCGCGGCAATCAACCAACCAAAGACCGGTGCAGGAAAAAAAACACGGATTCCACGCCACGTTGACCTTCAGCTTGTGGGGAAACACGTGGAGTTATTTTTCTTTCACTTGAGCGATATTTTCCTTTTCGGGCTTAATTATCTTGTTAGATTTGGCCCGATAGATGATCAATTTCCGGGTTGAAGCTTTGCTGCCTAGTTTTCAATAGCAAATGGATTATGAATATCTTTTTTGAAATTTGAGTTTTTAAAGAAAATTGATTAAAAAAAAAATAGAAATTACAACAATTACAATAATTAAAGAAAAATGAAACTCAAAAAACATGGAAATATTACAATTAAAAATGACCATCCCGAGCAGACGGAAATAACTTGGGAATAACATTTTTTGATATTTGAAAATACTAGGCCAATAACATTTTATGTTATTTATAACAAGATTTGTTATTCGTCGTTATGATTTTTTTGTTATTGGATTGTTATTGTAATAACAATCCAATAACATTTTAAGTTATTCTTCGAACAAATCTCTGTTATTATTTTTTGTTATTTTAACAACTAATCCGATCATCCCAATAACAATTGGCGGTATTCTTCCATAACAAAAAATGTTATTCCAAAGTTGTTTTGTCTCTCAACCAATATCAGACTAATAACAAATTTTGTTATGATAACATAATCTGTAATTAAACTCTTATGCAAAAATTGATTTTTCAAGAAGATTCCATAACACTTTCTGTTATTTTAACACTATTTGGTATTGAAATGGCATGATTTTTGTTATTACCGTCTGCCCGGGATTCGGCATCAGATCTCAGCATTTCACTCCCCGTCCAGAGTGATTATCACCCATAAGCAGATGGCATGAGAAATGAGTGATTTTTTCTTCATCGAAAATGTCGTCATCTTCCTAGAGCTGTCCTTTCTTCAGCTTTTCCCCTGCAAAGAAGTCCTGGTGTGTCTCTCGAGGAAAAATGGCGTCCCATTTCTCTTGGCCTTGCTTTAATTAAAATATGCAAACGGAACCGGCATCGTTCTGGGTGTCTTCCAGGAAAAAGAAAAAAAAAAAGGATCCCGGAGATGGTGTGTATCATTTGGTCCAAGCAACATGCATTAAATGCTTGTACATTTTCAGATGTCGTCCATCAGTTTGGTTTAGTGATGTCTTGTTTGAAAACAAGTTCAGCTTTCAATCCAATTTTATATTAAGAGTTTTTTTCTATAAAAAATAAATGTCAAAGAGTGTAGTATTTCTTTCGAAAAAAAAAAAAAAAAAAATAGGAACGGCCATTAAATTTATTTCTTTTTACAAACAATGATTTAAGCAGGTGGACGGAAACTTGGAAAATACGTTGAAGTGTCCTAATCCCAACCAGCTTTGATCCAGTCCATTTTTGCACATGCAATTGCCGCAGAACGTCTCAATTTTCTCGCCCTTGCGCTGCCTTCATCTCGAACGTAATGAGGTTGTTACGGTTTTAATGTGTGCCGCAGTTATCCCCCAAGTGAGGCGTTGTTTCGATGGGGGACTTAATCGGGGATGTCGTAACTCTCACAGAGCAGAGTGGGCTTAAACTGTTTTGTGCGGCGAGAGTGGACTTGATTGAGGCCGTTTGGATTTGGAAGTCCGCACGTGGACCATCTCCCGAATCTTCTCGGAAGGTGCAATAAAACCCTAATACCCACGGATGATGGTCCAATTTTAGCGAAATTTGCAGTTTCAGTTGGTGTGTTGTTATGCGGATTAGAGCCGGGACCATCTTGAAGGTACCTCGGTGGATTGGATTACGGCTTGTGGGCGCTTGATGGTGGTACTGGATGGCATGTTATTGCTATAAGTATTGTTTTCGAAATTTTTAAGCAAAAATTCGTTACTCAAAAAATGATGTATACATTATTAAAAAAATGAAAATTTGATTCAATTTTTTAAAGTATAATATGGTTTTAATTTTTTCATTCATACAAGTCTCAATACAATCTTGGCAGCTATCCATACAAAAATGTTTCGTAAATATTCAAATAGCTGTAGGGACCATCCATAAACCACGTGGACGCTTTTTTGGAAATCCATACAAAAAGGACCTACAATATATTTCGCTGAAATAAAAATTTCTGTAGCTATATCCTAAAACGGAGCACTTTATCCAAAAATCTGTGAAGTTTTTTTCGATTGCGAATTCAATTTTACATTAAAAAAATTAGGTTAAAAATTTTTTTTTGTAAAGATTTTCGATTATTCCAAAAATCACTATTTTTTCAAAAATCACTTTTTTTCTAAAATCACTATTTTTTTTAAAAAAATCATATTTTGGCGGCAGATTCTTTGATTATACGTCTCTATGGCTCAAAAGTTGCGGGGTGTTGTCCCCTTAAACATATAAAAAAATCTCGAAAATTAAACAATTGAGGAATGGCGTCGCTTTTTTTAGACCACGTTTTTTACTTTTTCTCATCGAAACCGACTACTTTATTGACATCATTTTTCTGGGCGAGATAGGACGCTGTCTATTTTTGACGATGACTCAGCACTTTTCCACTCTTGCACTTAAAAAAAAACAGATGGCAGCACGATGTAACGCCACATCCCTATACATATTTTGGGGAATTGGGTGTTGTATGTATGTATTTCAACTCCTGTCTTGGTAGGACTTGCCATGACCGTAGTATATTTCAACTGAGACGGTTCGGTTAGCAACCACCATATATCTCAAGAACCTTTAAAGCAAATACCTTTATATGGCTAATGATTTCTTTTGAAATTGTACAGGCATAGATCGGTAATGCAGATGACTCGGGCCAGGCAATCCACGACTTCCTCGTCCAGTTCATAGGGACGTGGCGTTACATCGTGCTGCCATCTGTTTTTTTTAAGTGCAAGAGTGGAAATGTGCTGAGTCATCGTCTAAAAATAGACGGCGTCCTATCTCGCCCAGCAAAATGAAGTCGATAAAGTAGTCGGTTTCGATGGAGAAAAAGTGGAAAACGTGGTCTAAAAATAGCGACGCCATCCCCCTATGACAGCGATTCTCAACCTTCTTCTATGCCGGTACCCCCTTGCATGTAAATCAAGTAGGCCCGGTACCCCCGTTGAGAATCGCTGCCCTATGAGTATATGAGTTGGCCCTGGGCTATTGTGAGAAGGTGTTTGTAGTTATATAATGGTTTGATATGTTATACCTTGTGACATTATTTCGCCACTACGGATCAGTTCAGTTCTAGAGCATTAACTCCATGATGGCTGACTTGTTAACGTCTCAGATCATCAATTCAAAGGTGTGAGTTCGAATCCCACCTGATTCTTAAAGGTTTTTTGTTCATTTTCAAAGTTCAATTCCTGGTTCCAAATTTGGAGGAAACCGACCGGGATTTGATCCCTGAACCCTTCTGCATTCAAGGCAGAAGCTGCAACCATTAAGCCATGAATTGGTTTTTTGTGAAGAAAAAGTTAATAAAAATCGGCATTTTTTCCGTGTGCCTGTTTTTTTCCTCGATAGCCTAAACAATACCTCGTCGCCGTCGTGCTAACTTGTCGTACTTGCATTTTGGGCCAAATTGAGCTAAGAACGCCATTTTGTGCAGCTCACAATGCATCACCTTTTGACCTTCACAGATCCCCAAAATTCGATTTCAATCCTGAGATATTCAAAGAAAACCGAAAAACTCCGTGCATTTTTGTCACTTTACAAATCGAAAGTAGTTCCAATCTTGTCGTGCTATCTTGTCACTCCCTGAAAATTTATGTAAATGCGACAGCTAGTCAAATGGATCAGAACCCGTTTGACGCACGTACAAGTTAACCGTAAACATGTGTAATTATAACTCGGGACTCTAGCAACCAACTTCAATCGAACTTCGGGACAATGCACATAATGGTCAGCCAAACAGAACGTTTTAGTTATTGTTTACATTGCGTGCTTTCGTTTTTGTTTGTTCAAGGAAAAACATTAAAAAGCATTTTTCCCAGAACGTCGAAGTGGCGGGTGCGACAAGATAGCACGACGACGTCGACCTACAACTTTGCAGAAAATTTACTCAAACATCACAGCTATTTGAATATTTACGTACCATTTTTGTATGGACAGCTGCTAAAATTGTATAGAGACTTGTACGGGTGAAGCAATGACACAAAATAGCTTAGCTTGGTCTTAGGAAAGGTCCTAACAAAGTTTGAGCCAAATAAAAAAATACAAATAATAAAAATGGTCGAAATTGGTCGATTTAGTAGAGAATTGCTCATATATAGGTATGGAGAATTATTTGATTATTTTGGTGAAACTTAGATGTAAACAAAACAGTTAAAACAAGCATAACAAATTTCAAGAAAAATAATGTTTTTCTTAAACAACACAACACTTATTTTTAATTTAAGTATCATTTATGTCTGTGCTAAAATAAATTGTAACTTAAAAATCAACGCTTTTTGGTATAGTGTGCTAAGGCAACAACTTTAAAATAAGTATTTTTGAGGATAATGCCGGAAGGCATCGCTAATGTTTTTAAAATCCAAAGCTAAATAGTTTAATATGTATGGCATTCTATCTTTCAGTAAATTTCCCTCCATTCATGCAGTAATTTATCGCATTCACAGGAAGCTCACTTTCGCAACCGGATCCCGTGTCACTTGGGTCAGGTCCGGGTCCCAGCAAAGAAGATTAAATTTATTAGCTCTTTATGAAGCGGATTATTTCATGGCGGCTTGCGCGTCCACCCCCCAGAAACGATAGGCCATCGTTGGATTCTGACGAACGTTCGCTGCGGCAGGATGGAAAAAGTGTTTTGTATTTTTTTTACATATATGTAAAAAAACAGTAACACAAAAACACAGATTTTGCAACGCATCATTTGCTGATGGTAGAGGAGATCCAGTGATGGAGGATTTCATACATCAACTGAAAAAAAAAATAAATTGCTTTTTAAGGGACCTTTAGTTGATGATGTCTTGTTGATTTGTATGATTTTACTTTCCTGCTAATAAACAAGTTACCGTAAACTGGGGTCAATCGGGACACATGGGGCGAATCGGGACAGCAGTTTTAACCATGTTGGAGCACAATATTTAGATTTTTCTGGTTGGTTTCGGTTAGAACAGACTCAGGCCAACAAAATGTGTACATCCATTTCCAAATTTAAAAGCTTTAAGTGCTCTAGAAACTGCTGTCCCTATTCAGACTGTAGTCCCGATTCACCCCAGATTACGGTATTACGTCAGTATTATCTTTATAAAGTGGTAACAAATCACTTTTTGCACATTCCACCAAAAACAAGATAATAAAAATATATATCAAAAACCTGATAACAAAAAAACAAATTTTCAAACTAGTGTTGAAAATGAGTGATAAAAGAAGCTATCATTTGATGCTTCCTACATCAAATCATCATAGAGAATAGCTACCGTTAACTTGTGAGATATCTTCATGGGTCTCGTGATTCTCAGCGATGGTATTCTCTCTCTATCACCCCTCCCCTTTTTCTCGACTATGCGCTCTCACCGCTTCGTGGTTAAACGCTGTTGCGGTGCGATGATCGTGAAAGCGGTAATGAGAGAGAAAAGAAGAATGGCAAACGCGAGTGTGTCAACACAAACACGTGTTCGGCTTTGTTCGGCGCTGAAAGTATCAACACGGAAACAATAGCAGTAGTATTTGGGCATGGGGCATGAGTATTTAGGCTTGATAATGGTATTGAGAGTTTTATATTTTTACAATCCTGTCCTGACCAAAAAAAATATCTTAAAATTTAAAAACTTCTTCTTGACTAATGACATTTTGAAAACTTCACTTCTCTGACCAAAAGTGACCCTGATTGCATGTTTTGTAGCTCCATTTACGCAGATCTCGGGTGAGTGGAGGTAAACCAAGGAGAGGGGTCGCGTGCCGCGAGCATCGCAAAGAGGTTAATCCTTTGGCAACACCATGGAGCAGGCACAACACATAAGCCGTAACAACTCCACCCTCCCACGTGTTGGAAGTGGGTGGGAGGGGGGAGGTGAACTGTTGGTTGGCTGCAGGTCCCATCAAAAGAACCCGCAGCCAGCCTGATATGATTTTGTAATAAAAGAGAGTGAGGCTTTTTTTGCGTTGGTTATGAGACAGGTGGATTTATTAAATTGGGGATTGCCTCGAGCTCATCATCAACGTTGAGGTGTGCATTCATGAAGCGCGTTAGGTATCGTATGGAGGGCAAAGTTGTGTGTGTGGGTGTTTCGTTAAAATTTTGCGATGGATCAGATTTTAATACCAGCTTAAAGGTATAATATCGTTATTAATTTATTGGGCCCTCGTGGAATACAATGAATGAAATGAAATTTCCAAAATATTATATTTCAAACTGAAATATAAGTAGGAAAAAAACATTTAATACAAAGGATGAAAAGATTATATTTTAAGCTCAGATAAACTCAAAATATGTCAGTTAATTCAAACCCTTTTTTATTTGTTATTTCCACAAATATATTTTTCAAAATCATAACTTTAAAAAAGAGTTTGTTGTACCTCTTTGTATCTTTTTGAATACACTGATATAAATACATATTAATCCTTGTATGTTTGTTTATATGAACATGCAGCTTAAAAAAATCTTCCAAGGTGCAATATTCCTTGTAGATGATGACGATGATATATAACTAAAAAAGATACCCTGAAGTTATTTCGAGATATTGGGGATACATTGAATTTTTGGCTAGTATTATGAAGGTACTGTGAACGGACACAGAGCATAAATGCCGAGAATGAAAATATATCGAGAGACTCGAACCGAAGACCTATGACATATTGAATACACGCCTTAGCCGTTTCGGCCACCACAGATCAATATGGCCATTTGCCATAGCCACTCAATGGGATGAATCGATCGTTTCAGTGAACAAATTAACACAATTTCGTGGTGGTTCATTCGCGAGAGGTTTATTCTTCCATTTAATTTCGGTAGAACTTTTCTCTCGGCTTTGTTCTGTGGGTGTTCACGATAAAAAATCTTTCTTTATCTAACTTTTTATGACTGAAAATGATTTTTTAAAATAGGTATTTTTAATTTTCAAAATTATTAATGTGTTTTAGGGGACTGAGAAAATATACATCTTTTGAGTTATAGTGCGTGATGGTGAAAAACCTAGTGTTTTTTTTATCAAAAGTCAAATTTAAAATCAAATTTTCAATCGAAAAGTATTTGTAGCGTTTTAAAATTATAGCTATTTTTTAGTATAAATTTTCGGTTTGTATTTTTTGAAATTATATGAACAATTCGAAAAAGTCTAAATTTTACAGCTGAGAAACTTTTTAATAGGTTTCTCAATTAGTTTCTGAGATACAGCCAAATGCATATCTCCTAAACCAAATAATTCACCGTCACGCCCTATGGCTCTAATAGTAGTTTATGCAACAAGTTGCAAAAAGAGGATTTTTTCAGCACGAGTCGTACATTTATCCAACGAGATTCACCGAGTTGGATAAATACGAAGAGTGCTGAAAAAATCAAGTTTTGTAACGAGTTCTATACAACATTTTTTGCAATTTCAAAAAACACACACTGCGTGAAATTTTATGTAAAATTTTCATGTATTTTATCAATAGATCGTTTAAATCAAAAAAATGCTGAAAAGTGTTACTTTTCGAAACAAGTGCTGAAAAGTTCAACTTTTCAGCACCCATTTGAGTGCTGAAAAGTAGAACTTTTCAGCATTTATTTTGAAAAGTGTTGCTATTCGATTCTGTTATTTTTGGTACAGAAAAGTAGGCTATTTCGTCGTTGAAGAATGACAGGAAAAGTAAGTAGTTTCACGACGGAATTGCAAAAAGGTTTTATTTTTAGTCCTCAAAACATATGAAAAAAAAAACCAAAAATAAAAAAAACCCGACTAACATTTCCAAAGCGTCAAAAAATGAGGTCAAAAAATTTTAAGTACACAATTTAATTTTTTTTACAAAAATCAAAATTAAAAAATATTACTCTTCGGCAAAATTTTGGTCCAAGCTGGGACTTCGGATTTCCAGATAATTTGCAGAATTAATAATTCTTTTAGAAAATGAACTAACTTATACAAGCCAGCTTCGTTACACGACTGTGGGGTGACATAAAGATGAAAATAAATGATTTTACAGGTTTTCAAAAGACCTCTAATTTTGTATCACATGATCAATGGCCGAATACTAGTATCCGAAAAACTATCCGATCCGTTGCATTTTTATTTTTAAATCTATTTTGGGTTTATCTAATCTTTTTATCCAAATAATTTTCAGTTCTAATACGATTTTCGTTTATCTCTTTTGATTTGGTTTGATTAAATGATGATATTTGATTAAATATAGAAAAAAAAATGTAAATTATCCGGATATCCGAAGTCCCAGCTCTACTTCTGAATGGCTTAAAAGTTCCCTAAACATAGAAAAAAAAATCAAAAATTAAAAAATGCTTATTCAAAAACAAACACTTAATTTGAATTCCATGTACCTATTTTTCAGAATCGTCCTTATCAATACCTACAACTTTGTCGAAGACACTAATTTCTTGAATAGTTACAGAATTGCGAATACTTCCGTGCAATTTTTTGTATGAACAGCTACCAAAATTGCATGGAGATTTATATGGTGAACCAATGACATAAAATGGCTTCATTGGTGATAGGGAAGGCCCCCACAAAGTTTAAGCCAAATAAAAAAAATACAAAACAGAGAACAACTCAGGTGTAAAATTCATGTTCAAATTGTTTGATCAAACATCAATCAATTGTTTTTTTGTTATATCCTGTATCTACATAAAACACAAAACAAACTGTATTGTTTTTTCCACTTAATAATTTTTCCGATGTGATTTAATGCCGTCTGGAGGTTGCGACGTTCTCAGCTGTATAGTTTCCCCAAACACTTTTAATTACACGGTGGGGGCACCGACCGTAAATTCAAGGGCTGCTTCAAATTTATGCACAAAAGCCGAGCGGAAAAGTGTCGTTAAAATAGTAATTATTCCGTCGTCGCAATAGTTGTTGACACGAACAAGCGGATGAGAGTGTTGCCGGCGACAAAATACTTCACTCTGCTAAATATGTACTTACACAAGCTGGTTTGATAAGTTTTCCCCAGCATTCACCTTTTGGCGGGAGCAAATGGCTTCCTTCCGGGCAATGTGTGTCACTTAACCCCCCCTTCGTTAAAATGTTCGCACCCGGAAAATCACATAAAATTTGTGAAGTTTCTAGGAAGAAACTTTCTCGAGATGTGCTTTTGAAATAAGTGACAAGCTGCATGGGAAATGAGTGCAACTAATTCAGAAGATTATTTATTAAACGAATTTTACCAAAAATAATAATTATTTTTAGCAGAAATTTGTAAATTAAAAAACTTTTTCTATTTATTGTCCATAATTTTACAAAAAAAAGAAGAAAAACACCAGCAAGGTATTTCCAAAAGAATAAACGGTTCATTGTTTTCGTTTCAGTTGCCGCCGGTATTGAAAGCCACACGAGTCAGTTTCCACGCCCCAGGGGCAATTTTTATTCATTCCCACAGAATTCTTCCTCCTCTCCCGCCGGTCCCCTTCCACACACACACACAAACGCATTGACGGAATTTTCACCACAGAAAATTGAATTTTCCTCCCAGCCACGGAGAGGCGAGGCGAAAATATGAATAAACGAGAAACAAAAATCCCTCCCCCAATACAATAACCAAAGCTGGCAGACAAGAAGATATTGCACCATAATCATAACTGATTGCTGCTTACTGTGCCGTGATTTTGCTGCTGCTGCTTCTGTTGCCACCTACCATGCCATCGTCGTCTTGGGCTGAGCTTACCAAGCTGACACGTTCTGTGATATCTTCTCAAGCAGTTGGACTAGGAGAGAACACTATCGGTAGAAGTTTTTTTTAAAGGATTGAAAAAACTAAAACGAACCTTGGAACAAAATTATTTCATTTTTTTACATATTTTTTTAAATTTGCGTCTTTTTCTGTAAACAATTTCAATTAAAAGTTCTCAAGTTTTTTTTTCAATTTTATTTGATTTTTTTTCAACATTATAATTAATATTGTTGAGATACCATAACTAATTCATTCAGACAATCCAAAGAATTGCACTGTTTTTTTAATCATGCATTTAAAAATAACTGATCAAAATTTTACCAAAGAACCTGAAAATTGTGAAAGTTCCTTTTTCACTGATAGAAATGATCGAATGATGCAGCAAATTTCATGAAAAACTAGGTTACCTGTAACCTGAATTTTAAAAAGGGTATTTTCTGATCGATTTGGTGTCTTCAGCAAAGTTGTATGTTGTGATAAAAGTACCTTTTAGAAAAAAATGATGCACTTTAAAAAACATTGCTGTTTTGAAATAAGCTTTTTCCACAAAAAAATATAAATATATGGGAGACATTGGATATAATCCTTTGAAAAATCTTCCAAACATTGAAAAAATTATAGTGTTCTAGAATTGGGATTAAATCAGTTATCCATTGCAATTATAGTTACATGAAATATTTTACAAAAATATGTATTGTTCTTGTATTTTGAAAATCAATTTTTTTCTCGGAAAAATGCTAAACATGAATGTTTTTACTATTTGAATATCAAATTGTTGGTATTTTTTCCTAAATTTCACACAAACACACACACACACACACAGTGGGTCGGGAAATTATATTTCCCAACCCCACACTACCTGAGAAATTAATGCTTAGGTGTCTGGTAGCAGATTCCGACCTTGTAAAACACACACACACACACACACACACACACACACACACACACACACACACACACACACACACACACACACACACACACACACACACACACACACACACACACACACACACACACACACACACACACACACACACACACACACACACACACACACACACACACACACACACACACACACACACACACACATACACACATACACACACACCTTTGAAAATACTCAAAATATCTCAACGTATCTTCGAAAAAATACTCAAAATTTTAATATTTTACAGTATGGATATGACATGATATGACAAAGGGACCATCCATAAACCACGTGGACACTTTTAGCTCCACCCCCCCCCCCCTTCGTGGAAAATTGTCCATACACAAAACGTGGTTTATGGATGATCCCAAACATTTCGACACTGATAATATTTTTGGTGAAATACTAACAATTTAACAAAACTATGTCTTTTCCAAAAAGTATTAAAATTGATTTTTTTTTCAAAATGGTTCAACATGATTTGGATTTTTTTTTATACATTTCGATTGTTTTTTTTTTAAACTAACATTATCACAGAACTACGGTCTTTAAAAAAAACTCAAAATTTCAGTTTTTAATGTTTGGGTATCATATAACTAGATTTTATTTGCAAAAAAAGGACTTTTTGAAAAATTTTAGTGTTTTTTTAAAAGGTGTGTTATTACTTTGGAAAAGTAGGGAAACTCCCGGTCGTTTGATACTTATATTGTAAAAAGAGGTTTGCAGTTGCCTCAACAATCAAGCCTTCGGACACCTAGTTTCAAGTAGGAATCTCGCAGAACGCCAAGGCAAAGCTGTAGACAGATTATTTTGGTTTTATTTTGATTATAAAAGTGGAATTTTTATTATTTTTTTCAAAAATAAGTTTACTATTTTCAACAAAAAAATGGTTACAGTTATCGAAATCTATGAAAAATCCACATCATTTGATACCAATACTGGCAAACACTGTTTTTTTTGTATTTTTCGATAATACGAAGTTTTGTGAAAATTTTGAGTATTTCACAAAAAATATTTTTGCTTTCAAAATGTATGTTAATATCTCAATCATTTTATATCCATACAATAATTTTTAGTATATATTGAACAATTTCCAAACAAAACAAATCATTTTTGTATGGAGCGTGGAAGTTGCTGAAACCCCCTCCCTCCCCCAAAAGTGTCCACGTGGTTTTTGGATGGTCCCTGAACGGTACTGCGAAAAGCAGCTCATTTTCACGAAAGAAAAAATCCGTAAATTTTAGATTATTCTTACTTTTGAAGGCAAAATTACTGTTCTGTTGTATGCATTTAAGCAATTCTTTGAGATATCGGCCATCCGTTTTTTTCATTTGATTATTATGCAGAAGCTACCCCTACCTTAATATGAGCAATTCCATGTCAAATAGGGAATCGGTTGTACCCGACCCTCTCCGATTTCAATGAAACTTTGTAGACATGTTATCCTAGCCATATATAAGCCATTTTTGTGTATATGGAGTCAGTTACACTCGATAATGACATTTGAGGAGGGCGTAAGTGTTTTTAATATTTGTGTATTTCGTAATTTAAATATTGCTGTATCTCGAAGCCGTTGCATCGTATCAAAAAGTGGTCTAAGACAAACTTGTAGGAAATTTGACGGGCTTTCCGAAAAAAATACACTGAAAGAAAAAAGCAGTCCACTTTTATGAGATTTTTTGATTTTTAAGTTTAAAAGTCAAATTTGAAGGTGAGCCCACGATTTTTTTTCGTTCAAAATTTTTGTGAAAATAGCCTAAAATGTTACAAAAAGACTCACGAAAAATGCAGGATGGAGCAACTCACCTAAAAAAATAAAAAAATCATTTACTGAAACTGTTTTTTTGAAAAGTGCTCTAAACGTCGAAATTTTCAAAAACCGAACTTGAGAGTCGATTTTCCAGACAATTTTACATAAAAGTCTCCATATTGACCGTTGTCCTAAGTCCAATCCTTGTGAAGTTACAGCGGTTTTAAAAATAAAAATGTTGAAAAAATAGGCTTTTTGATGGTTTTTCGCAATTTCTATATGACCGACTTGATTTTTCGGTCTCGAAAATATTTTTACCGGAAAGCTCGTCCAATTTCCCATAAGTTTGTCTTTGACCACATTTCAATTGGATGTATGGGCTTACAGATATAAGCTAATTTACTATCCAGGTTACTATACTACACTGAAAAAATATTATGTTTTCAGTTATGAGCAATGTAATTAGCTTATATCTGTAAGCCCATACATCCAATTGAAATGTGGTCAAAGGCAAACTTATGGGAAATTGGACGAGCTTTCCGGTAAAAATATTTTCGAGACTGAAAAATCAATTCTGTCGTATAGAAATTGCGAAAAACCATCAAAAACCTATTTTTTCAACATTTTTATTTTTAAAACCGCTGTAACTTCACAAGTCTCCATATTGACCATTGTCCTATGTTCAATGGACAATGGTCAATATGGAGACTTTTATGTAAAATTGTCTGGAGAATTGACTCTCGTGTTCGGATTTTGACAATTTTGATGTTTAGAGCACTTTTGAAAAAAACTGTTTCAGTAAATGATTTTTGTATTTTTTTAGGTGAGTTGCTCCATCCTGCATTTTTCGTCAGTCTTTTTGTAACATCTTAGGCTATTTTCACAAAAATTTTGAACGAAGAAAATCGTGGGCTCACCTTCAAATTTGACTTTTAAACATAAAAATCAAAAAATCTCATAAAAGTGGAATGTTTTTTTGTTTCAGTGTATTTTTTTCGGAAAGCCCGTCAAATTTCCTACAAGTTTGTCTTTGACCACTTTTTGATACGATGCAACGGCTTTGAGGTACAGAAATATTTAAATTACGAAATACAAAAATATTTAAAACACTTACGCCCTTCTCAAATGTCATTATCGAGTGTAACTGACTCCATATACACGAAAATGGCTTATATATGCCTAGGATAACATATCTACAAAGTTTCATTAAAGTCATAAAAATTTCTGTGTAGTTGTTGATATACACAGAAAAAAATAATGTAAATTTGTAAGCTTTAATTTTGGAAGGTTGAATATTACCTCTTTTATGATGTAATTTTACCTCAATTTAGACTGAAAAAATGACATTACACCAGAAAAGTGGTAAAATTACACATTTCCAGAGGTAAAATTACACCTTTTTTCTGACATAAAAAATGTACCCCTTCCCAGATGTAATATTACCATGATTTTTTTTTCTGTGTAGTGCATTGCTCATAATTGTGATTGTCATAGAAATTTGGAAGTGTTTTCCGATAAGTTTTCATTTTCAAACGGACGATATCTCGGCATATATTGCACTTGTCTTAAGTGCAACTTAATTAGCTTATTTGTCAATAGACGATATTGTGGATTTTCAGTCATTTATTGACCAATTATCATTATAATATAACATAACTAAATTTATTAAATATTTAGTACATTGAACACATATGCACTTACCAATGAATCGTTTTTCAAACAGTATTTACTATTGTTTGCGTATAATTGTTATAGTTTGAAGAAGCTTATCCAAAACTTTACTCCACACTGTAGCAGACAATACTGTGGGAGTAAGGCAGTGCAGAAGCATAATGTGAGAATCGGAAGGTTGATCAAGAATGGCTGAAAGCTCTCTTTTGTTCTTTTGCTCCGTGTCGGCATTCCTTGGATTTTTGAACACCTGCAGAATTTCTGAAGCAGAAAGCAGAATGTTTCTGAGGGAACATTTGAAAATATAGATTAAGTTCTATTTTGAAGAAAATAGAATGTGATTTATAATTTTCTCTTGCTTGTTTTTTTGCACAAAAATAACAAAAAAATAAGCGATTTAAATCTAAGAAAGCTCAAAACTCTTTGAATGACGATTCACTGACAATAGCCTCCCCATTGTAAGCTTAAAACAGCCCCTTTATGAACGCCCGTTTCATTCACTCACATATACATATCCTTTTGTATCCTTGTTCAAAGCGCACGTGCTCGCGAAACAGTGACGATGAGAACAAAAGCAGCTTTTCAGAGCTATTTTTACATCATTCGTTTCCCAGCGATTTGCGTGCTCCGGCTGCGGATTTCGGGCGAACAAAACCACCTGATTGCCGCTAAGAAGCTTTCATTCACACATGGGAAACTTGAGTTGTTGAACATTTGGTGTTGATTGTTTGAACAAATTCAATTCTTTGTCTGTTGTTGTTTTTTTTTTAGGTGAAATCAAAATTTATATTACAACTCAATGTTATGGATTTTGAGGAAAAATAATACCTCAAACATTTTAATTTCAAACTTCCTCTGATATTCCTTAGAAGAAAAGTGTCAGATTTTCATCCTCGTCATCCTACGTAGGAAGAAAGCTTCCAAAATGAAAAGAGATACAATGTACACAAAAAAAACCTCACACACTGAATAAAGGAAAACCTCCAACACACACACACACACACACACAATACGATATGTAAATTTATTAAGCGCGAGAAGCACCCGGGCCCACCCACAACACTACACACAATGGGAAGTAAATTGAGTTGGGCAGAAAAGAGTGAAAAATATTCTCGCCGAATAGAAACACAGCAACAGCACAACTCCGTAAGCGGTCGAGACAAGAGAGAAAAATTAAGGTAGATAAAAGCTTTCGCTCATCCTCTTCCTGGCCTCCCCCCCCCTCCACCACCAAAGTGCCACGACTTTAGTCTGTTTCGTCCGGAAAGCGCTGCTCCACCCGCTGCTTTCCGGGTGGGGGGCAACATTTTTGTTTCGCCTGGTTCTGTGGAGTTCTGGTTTCGTTCTTTCCGTAAGGTAAAAATTGCATTCACCGAACCAATCTTGAAAAGTTGACTGTAGAAATAGGCTATTTTTGTTGTATTAAGAGGTTTGTTACGACGTTTTTAACGCATATGGAATCGTGTAAAAATTTTGCTAGGTTTAAAGCTTTATAGGTAGTTGTGTTTATAGCTATTTATTTATAGTTTTGGAAGAATTTGATTAGGCCAACAATATTACAGCTGGGACGCGGGCAGGATTCAGCCCGTGAATCCGTTTCATCCGGCCAGCAATGACTTTTCAAAATAGTTCTGGCCCTTTAATGCTGTTAATGAAATATTCGATAAATAAAACCTAGTTAGAGATCATATTTTCACATACTTTAGCTAATGTAAAATTGAGAATATTTCGTTCTTGATTTTTGTTTGCTTCAGCAATGTTTTTTTTTCAAATTCAATCATTGATTTTGCGTGTATTAAATTTTTATCATTTTTATTTTGTTTTTTTTTTTTAGAATCAAATGGTTTAATTTCGTAAAAATGGTTAAATATATGAAGAAAAGTATTTAATGCGATTACTTTAAATTTAAGTTTTTTGCGGAATTTTTATAAAATTGATTTTTAAAGAAGCAAACATTATGTTTTTTTAAGCTTTTCAGTAATAAATTTTGTAAAAAAGCAAATGAATTATCCTGATAACAAAGTTCACTGCAAATATTTTTAAAATACTAGAAAAATCTCAATATGAGTCAATAAATCAGCTAATATTTTTTAAATAAGGCCGTTGCAAATATTTCTTCAAAGGTTAAGTCGCCCCTCCCCCCTCCTTCAAAATTGGTCCAAAAAGTCAGGGGGCAAAAAAATGTAAAATGTTTTTCAAAAAACGCCAAAATTTTTGTGACAATAGAAGTCGAATGAACTGAAAACAATCAAAAACGCATTTTTCTGCATTGATAATCATATTAAGCATGTTTGGGCTGGATTAAAAATATAGATTTTTATGAAATTCTAATGAAAGAACCACAAAAACTTTTTTTTTTGCATAAAAATAAATTTTCGTTAGAACTTTGAAATATTTGGGACTTGTTATTGCAAAACAACTCGACAGGTGTATAATGCATTTTTAAATACTTTTTACATTCAAATGTCATAACCGTGTCACGTAAATTCAATTTTTAAACTTGGTCGAAGGACATAAATTTCAAAATATATTTGCAACTTCAGTAGAGCAGTTCTCTACGAAATCGGTCTTTTTTTCTTAAATTTTAATTTTTTTTATTTTTTAATCCGACTGAAACTTTTTTGGTGCCTTCGGTATTTTTATTTGTTTTGTTTATTTGTCTGTTTATTATTTCTAGCAGTGTAAGATTTCCACCTTTTAAAATTACTGCTTTCGATGTAACAATGGTTCTTTACATAAAATTTGATAACCTAAATGAAAAACTACATTAAAAAACTAAAATTTAAAAAACTAGGATTTCACTTGATGGATTAGTCCTCAGGCACGTGTTATCTTCCATGTTGTCGTCATGAGTTGTATTTCTCAGCGTCGTTCAGGGTTCGTCCGAGGGGATAGGGGGTTTGCCCCTTTATACGACCTCTTCCAGGGGAAGCCATTTTGCATCAATAGTTTGTCCATATAATTTTCCATACAAATTTGGCAGCTGGCCATACAAAAATGATGTATGAAAATTCAAAAATCTGTATCTTTTGAAGGAATTTTTTGATCGATTTGGTGTCTTGGGCAAAGTTGTAGGTAGGGATATGGACTACACTGAAAAAAAATGATACACGGTAAAAATTTTTTTGGTGATTTTTTATTTAACTTTTTGTCACTAAAACTTGATTTGCAGAAAAACACTCTTTTTAATTTTTTATTTTTTTGATATGTTTTAGAGGACATCAAATGCCAACTTTTCAGAAATTTCCAGGTTGTGCAAAAAATCTTTGAGCGAGTTATGAATTTTTGAATCAATACTGATTTTTTCAAAAAATCGAAAAATTGGTCGCAAAAATTTGTCAACTTCATTTTTCGATGTAAAATCAAATTTGCAATCAAAAAGTACTTCAGTGAAATTTTGATAAAGTGCACCGTTTTCAAGTTAAATCAATTTTAAGGTGACTTTTTTGAAAATAGTCGAAGTTTTTCATTTTTTAAAATTAGTGCACATGTTTGCCCACCTTTGAAAACTAACATTTCATAACCAAAACCAAACATTCAATATTACGCCTTTTTAAAATGTTAGTCTTGGTTTGAAAATTTTGAAAATGTTTTTTTCGAAATGATCGGAAAATTTCACAAATGTTTTATATTTTAACATTGAAAATCAGACCATTAGTTGCTGAGATATCGACATTAGAAAATGGTGTGTTGTTTGGGTGGGACATAGAAAACATAAATTTTCCTGTTTTTAAACCTTTGCATGGCAATATCTTAGGAACTAAGGGTCGTATTAACAAAGTTCAAAAATGCAAAATATAGAGAATTTTCTCAGCTTTTCAAAAATATTTTGTTCAAAGGTGGGCAAACATGTGCACTAATTTAAAAAAAATGAAAGACTGCGACTATTTTCAAAAAAGCCTCCTAAATATCAATTTAATTAGAATACTGTGCACTTTATCAACATTTCACTAAAATTCTTTTTGATTGCAAAAAATTTTGCGACCAATTTTTCGATTTTTGAAAAAATCAGTATTGATTCAAAAATTCATAACTCGCTCAAAGATTTTTTGTACAACCTGGAAATTTCTGAAAAGTTGGCATTTGATGTCCTCTAAAACATATAAAAAAATAAAAAAATAAAAATAGTGTTTTTTTGAAAATCAAGTTTTAGTGACGAAAAGTTAAATAAAAAATCACCAAAATTATTTTTACCGTGTGTCATTTTTTCAGTGTAGTCCATATCCATACCGACAACTTTGCCGAAGACACCAAATCGATTAAAAAATTCCTTCGGAAGATACAGATTTTTGAATTTTCACATATCATTTTTGTACGGCCAGCTGCCAAATTTGTTTGGAAAATTATATGCACAAACTAATGATGCAAAATGGCTTCTCTGGGCATACCGAAGGCACCAAAAAAGTTTCAGTCGGATTAAAAAATACAAAAACAATCGAATGACCGAAATCTGAGAGAACTGCTCAGTAGTTTGAATAAACTCGAAAAATAGCTTTCTAAAAATTTAATGTGCTTTAAGAATCGTTTTAAAATATTTTGTAAGATATTTGATTAAAGGTGCTAAACAACGCAAAAAGCGTGTTTTTATGTAAAGAAGATTTGAATTCAAATTTCGTTTCAATAAATTTTATGATTTCGCATTAATTTGTGTGTGAAATTAATCTTTGCTGCTACCTTTTGTATTAAATTGAAATACAATTTTAAACAAAACAAATCAAAATTAAAATAAATCAAATAATCACATTTTAAAGGTTACCTCCGTTTTTATTTCTTAAAATCCAGATAAATGAATCTAATTTGCAACACTTGTTAATTTTTTGTTCATTTTAATTTAATTTAATTTTAATAAAAATAATTTTATGAAAAAATACATTTCTACATTTTTTTCGGAAAAGTCTTATAAAAAAATAACCTTGCAAAGTTAGAAAAAACACGAAACTTGAAAATGAAATTTTTTGTTCTAAATGAAAAAATGACCCTTCTGGGTCAATGTAGATTCGAAAAGAACATTATATTTCCCATAAAATGACACGTTCCAAAAATTTTTACAGTCGAGTTACAGAAAATGGGAGAGTTTTTAAAATTTTTTTAGTGTTTTTTTTTCGATGAAAAATACGTTTTTCGGAATTTTGAGTATGCCATCAAATCGGGCGTCTAATTTTACATAAAAGTGTTTTTGACACCAAATTTCTATCTCATCACCGTTTCAGGCTGCAAGTGCAATCAGCTGAAGTATATTTAGCATGTTTGGGTTAGTTAAACAATCTTTTAAATTTTTCGATGTTTAGTTTTGCAGTTAATTTTCTTCGCTTAATTTTTTTTTGCATTTTTTGAAAACTAATTATTGCAAAACAACCGAACTAGTGTTAAATACATGTTAAAACACATTTTTTTATCCGAATTTTGAGGCTTTTTTTTTTTTTTTTTTAAATTTATATTTATTCAAATTTCTTTTCCATGTACATTCATTCAGTTAAAATATTATTGAGTGTCCAATCACAAACGATGACTTTTCACCTCAATTTTAAATACTAGCAACTTTAATTTATTCATGAAATATTGTAGCTTTCGCTATTCAGTGATTTCAAATGTAGGAGGTCCTACATGTACAAAAGGGAAAAGGGATACCTTAAAACTAACTTATAAACTATATAAAGAGCGGATCAATGCAGCTGAAGACTGCAATGATTTTTGTCGAAATGCATCAATTATCTTATTGGACATAACATCCAAAGTGTCAACTTCGGCTAATTGATGAAGTTCACTGGTGCTGAACCAGGGAGGAAGTTTCAGAATCATTTTCAGAATTTTGTTCTGAATCCTCTGAAGTTTTTCTTCCTGGTTAAGCAACAGCTTGTCCAGATCGGCACAGCATAAAGCATGGCAGGTCTGAAAATTTGTTTATAAATTAACAGTTTATTCTTGAGACAAAGTCTAGAATTCCTGTTTATAAGTGGATACAAACATTTAATATATTTGTTACATTTAACCTGGATACTTTCAATGTGATCCTTGTAAGTAAGGTTTTGTCAAAACCAAGTCCAAGATATTTCACTTGATCCTCCCACTTTAAATTTACCTCATTCATCTTTATAATGTGATGACTTTTTGGTTTAAGAAAATCAGCCCTTGGTTTGTGAGGGAAAATAATAAGTTGAGTTTTTGCAGCATTTGGAGTAATTTTCCATTCTTTCAAATAAGAATTAAAAATATCCAAGCTTTTTTGTAATCTTCTTGTGATGACACGAAGGCTTCTGCCTTTGGCGGAGATGCTTGTGTCATCAGCAAAAAGTGATTTCTGACATCCTGGGGGCAAATCAGGCAAGTCAGAAGTAAAAATATTGTATAAAATTGGACCCAAAATGCTTCCTTGAGGGACGCCAGCACGTACAGGTAGTTGATCAGATTTGCTATTCTGATAACATTCCTGCAGAGTACGATCCGTCAAATAATTTTGAATAATTTTCACGATATAAATCGGAAAATTAAACCTTTTCAATTTCGCAATCAAACCTTTATGCCAAACACTGTCAAATGCTTTTTCTATGTCTAGAAGAGCAGCGCCAGTAGAATAGCCCTCAGATTTGTTGCTTCGAATTAAATTTGAAACTCTCAACAACTGATGAGTAGTTGAATGCCCAAGGCGAAATCCAAACTGCTCATCAGCGAAAATTGAATTTTCATTAATGTGCGTCATCATTCTATTAAGAATTATTCTTTCGAATAATTTACTAATAGATGAAAGCAAACTAATGGGCCGATAGCTTGAGGCTTCAGCAGGATTTTTATCCGGTTTCAAAATCGGAATTACTTTGGCATTTTTCCAACTACTGGGAAAATATGCCAAATCAAAACATTTGTTGAAAATTTTGACCAAGCAACTTAAAGTTACTTCTGGTAATTTTTTAATTAAAATGTAAAAAATGCCATCCTCACCAGGGGCTTTCATATTTTTAAATTTTTTGATAATAGATTTGATTTCATTCAGATCCGTATTAAAAACTTCATCTGATGAAAATTCTTGTTCAACAATACTCTGAAATTCTATTGAAATTTGATCTTCAATAGGACTCAAAACATTCAAGTTGAAATTATGAGCACTCTCAAACTGCTGAGCAAGTTTTGAGCTTTTTCCCATTAGTTAATAGAATATTATCACCATCTTTTAAAGAAGGGATGGGTTTTGAGGTTTCTTAAGAACCTTTGAAAGTTTCCAAAAGGTTTGGAATAAGGTTTAATTTGTTCGACATCTCTTGCGAACTTTTCATTTCGCAGGAGAGTGAATCTGTGGTCAATAACCTTTTGCAAATCTTTTTGAATTCGCTTCAGTGCAGGATCACGAGAACGTTGATACTGTCTTCGGCGAACATTTTTCAGACGAATCAGAAGCTGAAGATCGTCATCAATAATGGGAGAATCAAATTTAACTTGGACTTTAGGAATAGCAATATTCCTAGCATCCAAAATTGCATTAGTTAAAGATTCCAAGGCTGAATCAATATCAGCTTTGGTTTCTAAAACAAAATCATGATTTAAATTATTCTCAATATGATGCTGATACCTGTCCCAATTAGCTTTGTGGTAATTAAACACAGAACTATTGGGTCTGGTAACTGCTTCATGAGAAAGTGAAAAAGTTACTGGAAGGTGATCAGAATCAAAATCAGCATGAGTCACTAAAGGACCACAATACTGACTTTGATTTGTCAAAACCAAATCAATTGTTGATGGATTTCTAACAGAAGAAAAGCAAGTTGGCCCATTCGGGTATAAAACCGAATAAAGACCAGAAGTGCAATCTCTGAACAGAATTTTACCATTGGAATTTACTTTTGAATTATTCCAAGATTGGTGTTTGGCATTAAAATCACCGATGATCAAAAATCGAGATCTATGCCGAGTAAGTTTATTCAAATCCCCTTTGAAATAATTTTTATTTTCCCCAGTGCATTGGAAAGGCAAATATGCAGCTGCAATCATAATTTTCCCAAAGAAGTTTCAAGTTCAATGCCCAAACTTTCAATAACTTTTAACTTAAAGTCACGTAAAGTGCTATAAGTCATACTACGGTGGATAACTATTGCAACTCCACCGCCATTTCGATTCATTCGGTTATTAGTTATAACTTTATAATCTGGATCACTTTTCAAATAAGTGCCAGTTTTTAAAAATGTTTCGGTTATAACAGCAACATGCACGTTATGAACTCGTAAAAGTTGAAAAATTCATTTTCTTTCGCTTTTAAAGAGCGAGCATTAAAATTCATAATATTGATGGAATTACTTAGATCCATGATTAAACTTCAGGGTAAGAACAACATCATTCGCAAATTTTAATCCAATCTGGATTGCTTCCATCATGGATGTAGCATTACTCATTGTTTGAATCAAACCAAACAGTGAGTTTTGCAAAAAGTCATTTTTCAAACGTAACATCGCCGAGATCAGAAGATCCCAAAGCGTTGCCAGCAGAAACATTTTCAAATGAGATTTGAGGTACCTGCCCAATTTCAGAAAGATTGGTAGAGGATTTAAAATTCGTGGATGAACCCGAAACGACGTTAGCATAAGAAATGCCATTGTTGTTACCTAACTTTTCCACGGTAGGGGTATTTCTAGAATTGTTCGAGTGAGACAGCACGAACGTTTGATTTAAAGATGCAGGTACAACCTGACTTTGAGAAAATTTCGGTTTGGATTTCGGCTGATGCTTAGCACGAGAATCCAAAACCTTTTTTCTGATGGGGCAATCCCAAAAATTTGATTTGTGATTTCCACCACAATTTGCACATTTAAATTGGGTGACTTCTTCCACGGGACAATTGTCCTTGTCGTGAGAAGAATCCCCGCAAACCATGCATTTTGGAACCATGGCGCAATGATCAGTACCGTGACCGAATGCCTGGCAACGCCGGCACTGGGTCAGATTCTGGGCATTACCGCCATATTTCTTAAAATGCTCCCACTTTACCCGTACATGGAACAAAAACTGTACTTTGTCCAAAAGTTTCAAATTGTTGATTTCATTTCTGTTGAAATGAATCAGATAAAATTGTGAAGTCAAACCAAAGCGAGAAATATTCCCGTTTGATTTTTTCTTCATCGGTATTACTTGGGATGGGGCAAAGCCAAGCAACACCTTAAGTTCGTTTTTGATCTCATCTACCGACAAGTCGTTGGAGAGACCTTTCAAGACCACCTTGAATGGACGAGCATTCTTGGTCTCATACGTGTAGAAATTGTGTTTGTGGTTTTTCAAATAACCAACAAAAGTTTGGTGATCTTGTAAAGATTCCGTCAACAAGCGACATTCTCCTCTTCGACCAAGCTGGAACGAAACCTTCAAATTGCAAGTTTCCTTGCAATTCTTCAGTTGCGTTCGAAAGCTGGCCAAATCGGAGACGGAAGTCACAACAATTGGCGGAGCCTTTACTCGTTTCTCGACGGCAGAAGGCTCAGTACGAGGAGAAGGTTCCTTGTCATCAGTTTCGGATAAAACACCGAAACTGTTTGTCAATGGAATTGGAGGATTGACCTCACATTCAGAATCAGAATCAGACCTCAGAAGAGGCTGTTTTCTTTTTCTGTTTCCGTTAGCCGGTTTAGCGTTCAAACGCTTCACCGACGTAACGACCAAATCTTCAGAAGATTTGCGTTTACCTTTGTTTTGACGCATTTTGCAAGCAAAGTTCTCTTAAAAAGATGGCTTCGTTTGTAAAATACAACAAAATTTCAGGTGGGGTTAGTCTTGAAAAGACTGTTTAGAATTTTGGAAAATAACTCAGGTAGTCTTTAAACAGACTGTGAATTTTGTTTTGAAATAACTCTGAGCTTAGGTAGTAAAAAATACCGCAGCTCTAGTGTCCGTTCACCACGAAGGTTCGCAAGACACTGAGGCTTTTTTTTATTTTGTCATTTTCGCATCATAGACTAAAAAAATATTTTTTGAAAATTCAGGCCTGAAAGTAGAAGGTGACTTTAACAAAATTGTGGACATTCTTGCCCAGTAACTCTTTGGAGATTGACAGTTTGACTGCATTCAAATGATTGCTGTCACCACACTTACCCGCACAAGCAAGAAAAAGATAGGAATGAGAGAATGAGAACCAGTTTTTGAGTTTGCGTTCTCTCGTGTCAACTTCGACGATCAGCACCGGCGCTGTCAGTAAACTATCACCGATCTGAATTTCGAGCTCTGTCAAATATCAGCGATTTCCAATCCTGTTGGTAAAGGATAAATAAACATATTTAAATATGCTGAAATTTGTTTTATTTTGAAAATCCAATTAATATCGGAGTCCAGATTTTTTTTTTGTATTTTTAGTAAATATTTGCGATAAACTGATGTGATTTCATTCAAAAAGGCAGTATTTTTTTTTGTTTAAGCAAGGTGGAATGAAAAATTAATTTATATTAGACTTTCATTACAAACATTCTGCTATCATTTTCTAAGGAAATTCAAGCAAAAGTGCATCCAAAATTTTAATTACGTGCCAAAACGGGTAATTTTACCTTTTTCGAGTGTATAAATTTGTGTGCGCGTACATTTTCGTTGTAACTTATACCGAGAGCGAGTTTGTTGGTTGTGGTTCAACCTCGTTCACCACCCCCCCACTGCCCCGCTGGCAGTTACACCGTTGTTGCGTTGTCGGTGGGAATGAAGCGAAATTGACTCTGATCTCTTTTCGCATATTTCAGACCAGCCCCAGTGATGAGGAAGTACGGGATCTGCCAAGGCAGTTTACTCGCTTCTGGGTGCACTTCCACCGTTGAGCAACATCGTCGTCGGGTGATGAAGATGGTTATGAAAAGTTGTGTTTTGTTATGCACATTCTTCTCTTGCTTTGTTTTTTTTTCCACAATCGGGAAGGTTTTCTTTTGCTTTTGTAAAATGGGATCTGCGGTGATTTTTCTTGCGATGCTAGTTGTGTTATTTGATGTTATGCAAACCCAGAGGAAGCTGCTTGCAAAATAGTAATTTATGCAACAAGTTGCAAAAAGAAGATTTTTTCAGATATCTAACGAGGATCATCGAGTTGGGTGAATACGACGAGTGCTGAAAAAATGACGTTTTGCAACGAGTTGCTTGCAACATATTTTGCTGTTCCTAAAAAAGCCTTTTGAATGTAATTTTGTATCAAACATCCATGTGTTAAAAAAGTTCAACGTTCAAAACAAAAAAAAAAAAACATGATGTTACTTTTCCATACTAGTGCTGAAAATTTCACCGTTTCAGCACCCATTTCAGTGAAAGAATTGAAAAAGTATCATTGCGTTAGCTTTCAAATTATAAGTTTATTGATAACGCTTCAGAAAGTAAGTTTTATAATATTGAGTCAAAAACAAAAGCTTTTTTGTTGCTAAAATGTCACTGAACGGATTCCTTTGAAGACACAATCAACGTCGAAGCCAGCACAAAGCCACCAAAAATTTATATTTATTCATCAGTTTTATTCGCTCATCTCATCTCAATTTAATCATAATACCATCAGTATGATTCCAGCAAAACACGCTTCAAAGGGTTTCCACCGACTGCCGCTGAAATATCATCATCGCAGAGGGTGGTAGCGCCGCCCAGATTCTACGAAAAACATCTCCACCGAAATTTGACGAGTGGGGAGCGCCAGGAAATTACCACAACTCTCCAATTTCAAAGGTTTCCTGTTTGTTTGAAAATTTTCGATTAAAACAAATCACGCGGGCGTTTCCAGTCAAGTGGTGAGCAGCGAAAAGGAGGGTTGTCTATTAGGGTGGTTCAAAAATTGGGGCAAAAAAATGAAAACTGAAATAACAAGCCATAGTCTCATCATTTGAATGCAAAAAGTGTTTTGAAATGCATTTTACACTATTTCAGTTGATTTGAAATCATAACCTTTAAAAAAATGTACGATTTGACGAAAACAAAAATTTTAGTGGAAAAAAAACTTTTTGCGATTAAGGCATCGAAACGACATCGAAAATTTTCAAAATTTTTAACAGATTTTAAAATTAAACCAAACAGCTGATTGCACTTAAATTTCCATTGAAATTCTGAAGTTTTTCGTGCTAACTTTAAATAATATTTGTACCAGCCTACACGGAAAAAAATCAATTCTCAAAATCGTAAATTGAATCCACGAATGCAAGAACCACGAAGAAATATATTCATGTTTGTAGTGCAAATGCACCATACTTATGAATAAATTCCTTCGTGATTCTCACATTCGAGAACTTAACTCACGATTACTGATTTTTTTTCTGTGTATATTTTAAAAACGTAGCACAATGATTTTAAGCGCAAATTGAATTTGCATCTGAAATGGTATTTGAAATTTTGTTTGACAGTATATTTGTATTTATTTCTTCTCCGTAGCGCTTATTTGTGCGGTATGTCCAAGCATCCTTCCTCCCCCATAGTTTCTGTGCAATGAGTGAAATATTGCTTTAATGTACTAGGTGCAAGCATTTATATTGACAAGAAAGAACATGGAGTTTAATCTCACGGCGTGTTCTCATCTGCATCCTGTGTTTTGCTTGTGCTCGATTAGATTAGACAATATATTTGATTTAAAAAGAAAGTTTTTTTAATCATAAAATGTTTTGCATATGAGCAATTCTCTACGAAATCGAAATTTAATTTTTTTTTAATCCGGCGGAAACTTTTGTGGTGTTTTCGAAAAGATCGGAAAATTTCAAGAATGTTTCATATTTTAACATTGAAAATCGGACCATTTGTTGCTGGTGGGTTGTTTGAGTGAGACTTAGAAAACATCAATTTTTTTTTGTTTTCAATCACTTGAGCAGAAACTTGCAACAGAGCCCAGAAATGACCCGGTGGTCGTTAAAGTGGATTGCTTTGCTTTTATGGCAATATCTCAGCAACTAATGGTCGTATCAACAAAGTTCAAAAAAGCAAAATATAGAGAGTTTTCTCAATTGTTTTTTTAAAAGTTGGCAAAAAAACATATCAGAAAATAAAATAATTAAAAATAGCGTTTTTTCAAGTTCAAGTTTTCGTGACAAAAGGTGAAATTAAAAATCACCACAATTTTTTTTTCAGTGTAGTCCTTATCCATACCTACAACTTAGCCGAAGACACCAAATCGATCAAAAAATTCTTGCAAAAGCAATGTTTTGAATTTTCATAAATCATTTTTGTATGGACAGCTGTCAAATTTGTATGGAAAATTATATGGACAAACTAATGATGTAAAATGACCGATTTTGTAAAGAATTGCTCCGATGACAGCATCCCCATAGGATTAAGGCTCCGTACAAAGTCGTTGAATGAACGGATAAGGAAAAACTAAATTTGAACCACTCTATTATCTATTTGTGCCTTTTCTCGGGAGCCACGAGTTCAAAATGTGCTACATCTGCTTGTTCCGCTTCTTCATGGGAGCTTCTAGATTGAGTTTTATTCGTTGAAGATAGGAAAATTAATAATAAGAGATTCTTCAGTTGTAATTCTGCAACTTTTTTTATGGTAAAGTTTGTATTTTCAGAATGTTGTTCAAAAAAATCTCAAAAAATTGCCCGCTTTCACAAATAGATGGCTTTGGTATTTGGAAATGAAATTTTCAAAAAAAATGCCAAAATCAAACCATATAATTATATTGTTTGACAAACACATAGTTAAAAAACAGGTTTTCCATTTCTTCCTTTGAGGCCCCATTTGCTTCAGTTTTCAGCTACTACACTATTTCTCCTATTGAGGAAACCATCTTGTCCACCAAAATGATCCGGTGCTTTGGTGAACTATGTTGCACCGAAGATTACTCATTTTAATTAGCACGGAATCCGAATAACTTTGGTCAGTTGAGGGAATGATGAGCATCTGGAAAATGGGCCAAAACCGCTTTTTCATCTTGTGGCGGGGGTGGTGCATTTTGTTGACTAATTAAGAGTCGAAAATTAATTTGGCAGCGCCATTCGGGTGGGTTTCGAGTTTCACTTCTTTTTGCATTTAATTAA